>NW_028288667.1:3600000-3956666 GCF_059628265.1 Tinamus guttatus | reverse complement strand
TAGCTGGATTCTGCAGTTGGGGCAGCAGTTTCCCAAGTCAGGCTGGTGTTTTCCTCCATTTCCCCTCACTGTCAACATATGAGGCTTTATTTCTCCCTAAACTAATAAGATACTGAAGCACCAAACCAAACATTTACCTTTGTGGCATAAATATTTTCTAAGCTGAGCTATCAACTGATGCATTTATTTACACTGTTTGTTGTGAGCTGCAGCCTATCCAGTGGGACAATCTGTCATTTGTGAATAGCACAGGTTTTTGTTTTTTTTGTTGTTTTTATTCACTTGCATCTTAAACTAAATTATGCATCATGCTTTGAATATTGCATAAGTTATGTAATAAAAAAAATGTTTGTATGTAATCAATAGGAGCAGTGATTCACATGTGTTGTCCCTCATTCCTCCTTCAGTGCATTACCCAGAAAAACTCGAGTGTGTTGATAAGCTCATGAGCTGAGAGATTCCAAATCCTGAACTCTGGGGGTCTCCACTTTATTTTGCCCAATATATGCTTGGAAGATCTTTTTAATGTATATTAACAATACCTATGTGCGGTCTAGGCTGGCATTCAGTATTGTGAGCTAATGTGCTTTTGCCTGTGCTCTGAAGGACAGGATGTGGGGATACCTTAGAAGCTGGTGCCATAAGTATAAGGTGAAAAAGAAACTGTAGAAAGACCAAAATGTCCTGTCACTGGCGTGGTTGTGGATCAGGCCGGATCAGTTCCTCCTGGGGAGCTGTGAGTGCCTCTATGTTCTCTCTACCCTAATGTGCTCAGGTGGCTCCTGTGCATTAGCCCGGGCAGGGATGTGCTGCAGAGGAGGAGCTGCCACCGCTGATGGGTGCAGCAGCACAGAACGGGTCTTCTCACTCACCCCCTGGTTCCAGATCACTGGTGAAATCTTTATAGTACTGAATTGCAACCCCCTGTGCTCTGTGGAGAACTGCCTGGTCATGTGGCATCGCTTTTCTTCCTTTCCTGCTGTGAAGATATAATTAAAGTTGCTAAAAATACATGCTTCCTAATAGTGCTTTTTGGTGTAAACGTATGCTTGCTGTAGCTGTTATTCTGTTATCAAGGGAGGAAATGGTCAAGCAATGAATGCTGCTCAGCTCTATCGACTGGTCCCTACCCTATAAGGATAGGAGAGCGTCTTGTTTATGGTCTGAGCCAAGTCTTAAGTAACAAATACGCAGAGGAACCTGCTGGGTTTTAGTCTTACAGAAGTAGTTTCACCTCTTAGCTGAGAGGAGACATTTGAACTGTGAACTACTGGTTTCATGCTAGGCTCTGAGAATTCATGTTTCCAGCGCTGAGGACGTTAGTAGAACAAATGGGGGCATAATTACTGAGCTTTTACAATCCTGACATCATCCCTAATTATGGTTTAATCTACAGAACATACTGTTTGTTTAATAAATCCCAGCAGAGCTCGTTCCAGCATATGTTTTCCCATCACCTGAAGGTAGCTGGGGATGACTAGCAACACTGTCAGGAAAATGACAGTTTACAAGGTTTTTTTATATTTTAGAATATACTGCACAGCTCACCTTTGATATGCATGAAATCACTTAAAGGTAGCCAGCAATAGACAGTTAGCACCAAAGGAGGTTGAATGTTTTCTGCAAAGAGACTCTCTGCTTCTCCTGGTGCAGTAAAACAGCCACAGTTTCCTTAGCACAACCTCTGTAACTATCAAAGCAGGTAATAAAATCCTCAGCAGCCCTTCTGCTGCAGCAGGAGCTGCTTATTGCTAATGCAGGTTAAACATCCACCAACTTCTTGACCTGCTGGGAAGGTGGCGGGGTTATTCTGAACTTCTAAGGATGCCTTTTCTCAGTCTGAGTTTAAACTTGCCTGTGTGTTCCTGAGCCCCAAGCCCTGGGTTCCCCTCCTGTCTCCTCACCCAGGCTTCTGCTGCTCCTTGCAGCTTTTGCTAACTCCATATCCAGCATCTCAGGCCTGTGGTTCCTGACACTGTCCTAATTTAAAAAAAAAAAAAAAAAAGAAAAAAAAGGGGGGGTTGCATTAGCAGCTCAGGTGGGAGGGCTGTTTTAGGAAAGCAGGTTTGTGAAAAATAATTCTGTTCTTACAGCTGCAATCTTTAGCACTTGTGCAGAGTCATGCATGCAGCTGTGTTGATCCTGTGGCACAGCTGCCTTCAGTTTTCTAATTGATGGTTTCCATCCCTGTGACCACCCGATGGGACTCAGAGGTGCTAGGGACCATGAGGGGCTCCTGGTCTGAAAAGCAGCAGTTGATTGAAGCCTTTGGAAAGGAGCGTTGGCCGGGCAGGGTGCGGGAGACCCCGGCTGTAGCTGGGGAGCCTGTTAATGCCCTCTCCTGGAGGGCAGCTTTGCTCACACTGCCCACAAAGAGGGTTTGATACAACGCTGGGTCGCTGTGGGGCTGTTACCATGGTTCTTACATACTTCTTATGTGTATTTTCCTAAACATTATATCTTGCTACCTCTAAATAACACCTCTTTTCCTACTCGGATACATTCAGGGCATACGGACAACAGCAGCTGGAATTACAATGCATCGTTTGCTGGTGGTGTGAAAATTACTGTTCAGCTAATACACTTCGAAATTACACCTTAAATCATCACTCTTGGATCGTACCGTCAGGAAGGCAGGCCTGAGCTGTAAGATCACAACTTTGCATGCTCTTCTGAAGCTTAAATCACAGTTAGGTCTATTTTGGGATATCCTTTGGTGTCCCATTGACCTAATTCTAACAGTTGAAGTAGGAGTCTTCATTAGCCTTATTTAAAATAGTGGACACAACTTCAGCAGGGCTCAGCCCCAATGGAAAAAATTGCAGCATCGGAACCAATTTTAAAAATAAAATTGATATAAACTGCTACATTGCTTGCTTTAAGTTTCCAATGTTACTACCACTTTCAAATAATTTTCTTCAACTTATTGGTATAAAAGATATGCAGTATCAAATTTAAATTGAATATTTTAGCTATACCTGCTACAACTGTCCTTTTAGCTGTGTTATGTGCATTGCATTTGTAAGGGAATTTTAGTTTAGCTTTCTCCTAGTTCCTTCATCTTTTTAATCACTAAACTTAGTATTAGAATATCTTAGTCTTTAACCCTGTTTGCCTGTAGATTAGTTATTCCAGTACAAAATTAACATGCACTAGACATATGTGGTTGCTTACAGTAGCAGATTTGGCTGTTTCATTTTATATAAATCTTCTGCTGCACAAAACAAAACCTTCATATTTAAGATTTCTCTTGTCATTAAAACTGAATTATGTAATAGGCTGCCATCTGCTATCCAAACCTGTTCATCATTATTCCGTGCCACTTTAAGTGGGCTTGTTCTGAGCTATGGTTCCTGGCAGAAGCACTTGCCATGCTCCTGACTATGAAAATACGGTAGGATAGGGCTTCATTTCTATCTGCAAAACCGCTTTAATGTTTATTATTATTATTAATGATTAGGTTCTCCCCATCTAGTCCTCTACCATGCTAGGGACGATACCTGAGCGCCTAGGCTGGCTGTGAGTCCCTGCCAGTCCTGCCTTTTCTGAGGTTCTCCGAATGAAGTGAGTCTCCTGGCTGCTCGGTTTGAAGCCTGCAGGTGAGGGGCAAGGCAGAAGGGCCCACTGATTCCAAAACCACCCAGCACATGCAGCGTTGTGGCCTGCCCGGCCTCCCGGCAGCTCAATGCGGGAAGGCTGCACTGTGTGGGGACTGAAGTCCGGTATGGAAAGTGCTGCAGGTTTTGGCAGAAGCACCAAAACGTGCACTTGAGTCCTGAAGCGGTGCAAACCCACCAGGCAGCCGTGCAAACCCAACCTCAGAATTCACCTGCAAGGAAAGAAGAGACAGTTCAATTGAGTCCAGGTACTAGGTAGCTCCTTGTATCCTGCTTTGGCTCCCTTTTTTCCCTTTAAGGTATTTCACCAGTTCCAGGTGTTTTGTTTTGGGATGTTTTCTGGCTTTTTTTTTTTCCTGGTTGTTTTTCGTGTGACCTTGTTTTTCTCTTTCAGAACAGCTTCTCTTTTGGTTTATATGGAAGTCTGCAAATTGCCTACATCTTAGCTGCATGAAGGGAAGCTGCAAGTTATCTATATTTTAAAAGAGGACTTAAAACTAGAATTGTCTTCAAACTGATTATTATTGAAGCAAAATTTTATAGTCCCACCATGTTCCTGGTATCTCTAAATATTAAAACTGTTTTAGCATGTGCTTTTCCTTTTTTTTGATTGGGTACATATAGTTCTGTTTCAAAAGTTTGAAAATTAAAAAGAAATGGCTTTATAATGTTTTACACAGTAAGAAAACTGCTGAATGAAAACAATGACACTGTTTTGTTATCCTTTGATATATGAAACTTATCTAAATTAATTATCTTTCGGTATTTGCTAAAAACGCTACTGTGTGAAAATTTGCAGTGAAATAACATCTGCTCAGAGGAGGACTTATCAAAGATATTACTAGGCTATCTAATGAATATTTGCAGCTTTCAAAAGAAAAAACATTGTGCATGGCCCTTGGTTGAATAATTTGTCTCAAATCGGGTTTTTCATCCTGCTTCTGAAAACAGTATTTCTGACTTGCGTGCATTACAATTAAATTTAGGAGCTTAACTACTAAACTAAGAGCAAAAGAGCTAATGAAGATAGTGAGCAACAAAGGTTTGTTTCAAGTCTTGCTCAGAGGCACAGTACGTGGCACCAAACCGTGTTTCAAATGTGCTCAGAGGGACTTGGGTTTGGTCCCAATCCTTCTGCTCATTTCTTCGCTTTTCAGGAGTCTGTGTCTTCAGACCTTTTCAAAATGTAATCCTGGGAGTAACTAGAAGCCTTATTTCTCCATTGAGTTTCCTGGAGAAGGAGTTATTTGTTTTTGCATATAGAAGTTTATTTGCTTATCAGGGCATGTACTCAAAACTAGACAGCACGTAGTCAACTACGTGTTCTACACAAGTTCCTGCACAGATCCCCACCATCCAGTACAGATTAATTTCGCTGCAAAAAAAGCATTTAGAAGCTCTATTATAGCTGCAATTTCTTCCAGCAGTGACAAGCTGGTACTGGGCTTAAACTGAAGGAAATAAAATGAGAATATTATGGACATATTGTGTGATACAGGCCAAGGTGGAAGGACTCTAAAGTTTCTTATGTTTCATAAAAATCTCTTCCTTGACAAGTTATTTAGACCTCCACAGACACGTCGCTCTGTGAGAGGGGAAGAGGCAGGACTAGTTTCCCTGGAAGCTCTAGGGACCCTTCCCACAGACGAGACTCTGTGACTCTGTCCTGGCACTGCTGGGCTGTTGAAACGTGTCCGAGGGCCAGAGATCGACCCTCAGCGGAACGGGGAGACACGGCGGTCACTTTGGCTCTCCGTCCGGGTGTTCGTGCTCCTGAATCTGGCTGCCCGGGAAGAGGGACAGCCTCGCACTGGGGAACTTGGTTTCGTGTTTCCTCCATTTTTCCAGGCGGTAAAAGATTGTGATAAAATATGAGTTTGTAACAAGATTGTTGGCATTTCAGGTTCTTTTTTTTTTTTTTTTTTTTTTTTTTTGCATAAGGCTATGTCTAGTACAGATTGGCAAATAGCAAGATTACAGGTAATATTTTTTCTATTAGTATATCTCTATTGTATTAGAGAAGGTATCTTGCTCTTCTGTGGTATTTTTGTGTCATTAGAGAGCATCACTATCATGTCATTTCATCGTTTGCTGAGATACGTATTACTGTGGGGCCCTTTGAGCAGGCAAAAATTGTCTTAGAATATTTGGGCCTTTCTCATTATCTGAACGTTAGATTTCTCAGTCTATGAAGTGCACCAAATCAAGGCTGAATAACAATCTTTTCTGACTATTTCTGGTCCGGATCCCCAGGATGGAGTTCAGGGTGAGCTCCTTGTTGGAATTAACTCCATTGCCAAAGCCAGAGGAGCGAGGCTGCCCCCAGGCCTGTCACCTGCTCCCAAAAGGGCATTCGTATGAGGCTGCAAGGCCTGCTAGTCTCTTATCAATATTATTTGCTCAGCCTGATGTATAAGCTGGAGCGGTATAGATGGGTCTGAAGTACCCAGGAGCGCTGTGGCTGTGCAGTGTAAGTAACCAGGCTTTTGGGTGTGTGTGTTGAGGAACATGGGTTGAGAAGCAGGACGCTTGGTGTCAAGATGAGCGAAGCAGCAACAAGATGTTTGTGATCTTCAGGCCAGGATGTGCAGATTGAGAAGCACTTGAGCGTGGCATGGAAGTAGGTGGCCCATCAGCTGAACGTGCGGTGCTGCTGGTGACTGTCCCTGCGCTTTGCCTCGGGTAGAGGCCTCGGATCCGAGCAGAGGACAGGCTTCATATAGGCCCTTGGGGCAAGGAAGGGAACAGTGCAGGGGCCTGGTTAGGCCGCTTACCACCATGGAGCTACAAACTGGGTCATGGCAGATCCTGGGAGAAGGTTTGGCTCCTTTGAGCAGAACTTTTCCTTGCTACCACGAGGTCTGTCCTGGCGTCACCGCGTTGTGCCGAGCCGAGCGCACCAGGAACCAGTGGCTGCAGCGCTCCGGCGTGCTCTGAGCAGGCAAGCCGATCCCCTGCTTTATGAGGACTTCTTTTCTGTAGTTTGGTGCTGCCAAAACCTAAATATTGTGCTGCAATGCTGGGCTCTGGAAGTAGATTCAGCTCAAAGGTCAGAGAAGGATCCCAAGCAGGAGCTGAAGTCACAAATGGACCTGCTGTGCATGTTCTTTCTCCACATTTCCCTTTCAGTTAGAGTGATTTTAAGTTTTCGCAAGTGATGAATTTTATCCTAAATTGCTAGAGGAATACACTTTTCAACTCTGGAGTAAGTTTTGCAGGAATTAATCTACAAGCTCTTCCATGTTTCAGAGTGAGAGATCAAAGAAAATCCCAAATGGAAAACATGCTTTTGAGGTAGGGGGGAAGTTCCTACTTCTCAAGCTCTTATAATGAAGATAACTTAATTAAAATCAAAGCAAAACTAATTAGGAACTTAAAAGTGCAGGTTAATGGTTGCATAATATCCTCGAAACGTGGCCAAGTCCCTTCATTATCAGTAGAGGTCCATGTAGGGTGGGCAGGTAGTGCAGTCCCCAGTAGATCAGGATGGGAACCTCACTGCACAGTTCTGGTTTTGTTACCCCTCCGGTAACAAACCTGGAGCCTTTCTGGGGCAGTCTGAGAGTCTTTTGGAACCATAATAAAAATAACTTTTTTTTGAATTAAAACTTTACAATTATGATCTCTTATCCCTAAATATTCAATCATGTGATGCCACATTGCCATAGATCAAGAGATTATGTCTGAATGCATTTTTGGATTAGTTTGCATGTATGTGGTGTTTTTTATGAATATTTAGTGAAGCCTAATGAGCATCCTCCATGCTATGATGGATCAAGAATCCATCAGGTTATTTGTTTTCCTTACTTTGAAGGGTGTTGCCATCTGGGAAGGTGTTTTGGGGGGGGTCTCCGGTGCTCTCCACACATGGAGAGCAGAAAGGCTCCGCAGACGGCGCATCCCGAGCAGCCCCAAGCCAAGCAGGGCGCAGGAATCGCCTCAACCAGGGCAGATCCGGGGAGCATCCGTGCAAGGGATCCTGAGAGGGAAGGAGAGCCTGGGAAGCGGAGCCGGTCTGACGCCGGCAGGGAAAAGCAGCTCTGGAAATAGCGCTGCTGCTGCTGCCCCGGGTGCCCGGCCTTTTGGCCAAGGCAGATAACTAGGTTCACAACAAATCATTGGCATTCTCATGCTGCAATTGAAGCAGCACTCAATTATATAAACATCACCTTCTGCAGAGGTCTTTTTAAGAACTCTGTTGACCCGCTTTCCATAACTGCACTCATTCAGCCAAGAAAACTCCAGGTCCCTTTGACCTCTGCTGGTCGCTGTGGCCGCAGGCCGGGACCTTCCCCCCTGGTCACGGAGGAGCCGGACGCCTGTTTGCGGAGGCAGCTTCCTTAGCAAAGCTGCAGCAGAATTATTATTATTATTATTATTATTATTATTATTATTATTATTATTATTATTATTATTATTATTATTATTATTTCTGCCTGCCTAATAAATAGCAGTGCCTTGCAACGCTGAGCATGGTGGTCTTTGAAAACTACAATGCTGATAAACTACAATTTTGGTTTTCTGCTTTTAGTGCAATTGGATAAGTTATAATTGTATTTTTTTCCTTTTTAGGTAAAACAAAAGACATTTCAAGCTTTGTCCTCTTAAAAACCTGCCAGTCTTTTGACAAAATTTTTTGGCCCCGGCAACATATTTACTTTAAAGCAAAGGCACCAGCTTTTTTGTGCTACTTTCCTTCTCCAAGGCAATGCCAGGTGTTTGCAGCATAGGGTAGGAGTCGGCTCCTTAGGGAGGCAGAGCTTTCAGTGACCCAGGGAGAGATGATTTCCAACCATCTGCTCTGCAGTGCGGAGAATCAATGTGTTAAAAATATGGGAATTTTCTCATCCTTGGGAGCCTCTCTGTGCAGCACATGAACACGAAGGAAACGGTGTCCTCAGAGAGGTGGCTCAGAAAATAACTCTTTCCTCTACGTAGCAAATAAGACTTCGCTGACCACTTTAAAAAAAAAAAAAAAAAAAAAAAAAAAAAAAAAAGAAAGAAATCCATCTTTTTGTTTGTTTTCTAAAGCACCAATTAATGCATCTTTACAAGTAATGGGGCCATTTCATTTTGCAAAGATATGCAAGATAAAGCAATTTGGAAAAACACTGTTTCAGAGCCAGTAAACCCTGAGCTTGTAGTAAGCTACTCTAAACAAGATCTATTTTTAAAAATATTTTACAAGTTAAAATGTTTCTTCACTCTAGGTTTTTCTGAAGGCAGTGAATGCAGAAGCTCAGAACTTCTTTTTTTTTTTTTTTGTTCTGCTGAATAGTAGTTTATGTGGAAATAACTAAATGATTTCAACCTACTAAAATTTAAAAAAAAGAACTTATCCCCCCCCCCCCCCAAAAAAAAAAAAGGGCATGCCAAAACCAATTTCATTCCATTCTGTGAAGTTTTCTTCAGTGGCACCCACACCAGGAAAGGATGGAAAGTGTTTAACAGGGTCGCTGCACCAAAAGAAAATCCACGTGGAAGGGAAGTTCTGCAAACTTCCCATTGATCTCACTGGCACCACCACAGGTTTAGTTTACAGACTTAAATAACTCTCCTGGAGTTTTCCACCAGCTGCAAATATTTTTTATCTATTTTTTCCTCTCAACACCAGCTCTGCTTGCTGCAGTAAATAAGCAGGCTTGGAGTGTTATGTTTTGACATGAATGACAATATTGATTTTTCCCCTTACCTAATTATTGCTAGTTAGGACTTGCAGGAAGGAAACAATGATCCTTTAGCTAGGTATTTTATATGTAGGTGATTGAGTGCGTTCGTGTAGAGCCAGTCACACGTGTAAGCTTAGCTGCATAAATGTTTTCATACTGAAGATAGCACAGTCAAGTAAAATGCACACATTTTTCAGTGGTAGAAAGAAGGAAGCTCAGGAGATAACTGCTTTTTGGTACTTACGTGCCTATAATGAACAGCCATGTATTACACAGAGAATGACAGATCCTACATAATGTGCTGTAAGGTTTCTGTAAGATCTATGTTATTAAAAATCCATGCTAAATTGTTGTTTCTTTATGTTGAATTTGGGATACGTGTTCAGTTTGCACTAATGTATACCTTGAAATGCTAAAACTCTAACCCCCTCCTGCATTCTGACTTCAAAACTGCAAAGTTTCTTCTGTGAGCATGTAACTCTGCTTTTCATCAGTTGTTCCCTTTACAAAACACACAACCAAGGTTGTTTTAAGTGTCCCAGCACTCTGTGGTTTTAGTAAATGCAAGGAATTAAAATATAACAAAAATGCTTAAGACTTCTACAGAGTAATAGAAGAAGCAATATAGCTATTTATGTAAATCTACACAATGCTATACATTTTTTGTGTGAAATACATAATATAAGAGACCAATTAAGTTATTGTGAGGAGCACTGTTTTTAATTATGGTGCTAATTACTAGTTAATGTCTCTGACTTGGAAATGAACACCGTGAGGCTTCCTGATGATTACAGGTGTTTAATCGCAAGCTGTAGCTGAACAGATCATGTTTGGGAGCAAATCATTTGGTCAGACCCTGAGACCCTCTGTGGAGGAGGACAGTGAATGGCAGCAGCCTAGTAATGATTAGAGAAGATAACAGAAACCATCAGCTTCCAGCGTGGGCTAAACTGAGGGATTGATCTAGCCATGGAGTTGGCTTAATGCTCTCCTTATTTATACACACTCCTATATGTCTGTAACAAATACTGACTCTAGTCAAGTTATTCCTCGTTTGTATAAGTGAGGGAATCATCCAAAAAGCCTTTCCCAGCGACTTGCAATGTTGTGGAAGGCAGTGCTGCAATTTATATATTGATAATGTGAATGTATTGCATGGAGACTTTGTGAGCTTTAGTTAGCAGTTTGTTAGGAGAGTTTTATGTTAATTAATGATGGAATAGTCTTGTGTTAATTAACTCCCCCAGTTCTCAAGGTCTTCAGGCTTCCTGTGAAGCCAGTAGCTAGACTGGAGCTGCCATATGGCCAAAACCGCCCTCCCCAGACCCTGGTTTTTGAGGTGCCTCTTTCTGACTTCAAATAAAAGTCCTTTGCCTGCAACTTTCTCACATGAAATCTAGAATACCGTTATATGTAAACTTCAGTCAAGATTTAGTTGTTAAAATAACTATTTTAAGCAATAGTCAAACATATTCAAGAATGTTACAAAAATACGTCCTGGAAAAATCTAGTTACAGCAACGATGTGGCAATATTTCCTGGGGGCAGGAGACATGCAAATGGTGTGAAATTAAAGCTTGTTGAACTCCATGTAGTGAAGAAATGCACTTTATTGTGAAATAATTGAAGAGAAGAACAGAATTTCTTAAAACTCTTGTAGAGGTGCCTTCTGCTAAGCTGCTTTACGTCGGCTTGGAAGAGTGAGTCCCGCTGAAATCCCGCAGCGGCTGCCAGGGCTGTCCAGCCTCAGCGAGGCCGCTGTCTTCAGCCATCTCATTAAGTTTGTACTTCACGTTGTTTCCATTCTTTGCTTTGATTTCTGATTTAAAATTTGCATTATTTTCACTTCTGTTTTTCATTGCATTGTTTTGTTTTTGTTCATTTTTTTAATCATTCCATTTTAAACCGTTTTTGTTTTCAGAAGAGCATCAGTTTTGTGACGTAGGAGAGTTTCTTTGCCGTGATGGCGTCACTTGTGTCTCTCGGCGCTGGCTGTGTGACGGAGAACCGGATTGTCCCGACGATTCGGATGAGGCTTTAGACACGTGTAAGTAAAGAAGGTGCCAATTTTATTTTGTTTTGTGTGTAACTGTCACATTTGTAGCTGCACTCAGCATACAATCATAAGAATGGATTTTGCCTTTTAAAAAATCCTGAATAAATCTTCCTGTCAAGGAGAATACGTTACACTGACTGTCTAGGTGAAAGGAAAAAGAAATGGAAGGTGTTTTGTTTGAGTGCCACTTTGCAATGAACCCTCACCACAGCATATGTTCCTTGTGCTCAGGCTGAGCTACTAGATTAGCTGTAGAGGGCAGAGGCAAAGTCAGGCACAGGAAAAAAAAACTCCAAAAACGGAGAGAGACGGGTTGAAACTGAACAGTGCAAAAACGTACTGGATAGTACAAATATATTCTCAATAGAAGTAACAGGAGCATGCAAACATCAAAGGAATAAATGAAAGAAAACGAAAAACTACAATGAAAAAGAGGCAAAGAAAGGAAAATGAAAGAAAGCTTTAATAAAACATGTTTAATTATAATAGGAGGTCTTGTTTTTCATGTGCCTAAGAGCTTCTGAAGATGAGAATGGCAACCTTACAGATTTCTTTTTTCTTATCAGCTTTGTAGGCTAGTGATGAGGTGATATTAAATCTTAATGTTCCCTTGTTTCCTGTGTTCTGAGGAAAACAAGGGAATTTCCTGGTTGTATCCACAGGATAAGCAGTTAATGTGAGAGAGGAACCATGTCTTTTCAAAGGAATTGAAATTCTCATCATCAAGAAGGCTAGAAATATGGGTGGGCTTGTTTTTGTGCTAAAAGAGGAAAAACATCTAATGTCAGACAGTATTTAGGAGCCTTAGCTGTAAGGTGAGGGGCAGAAGCTGATATGTCTGGGAACCATTTCTGGCTGGGCAAGCATTGCACAAATGACTTCCACCTTCCTGCTCCACAGTTTGCTCTTTGAGATAGATGGAAAATTGCCTCTGAGACAGTGACGAGGATCCTTGGATTAACCGTTTGTGAAACACTTCAGGATTCTCGAGAAACAAAACACTCTCTTTGGAAACATCAGATACATTTAGAATTTTTATTACTGCTCTGATGTGATTGCTCCCAATGTAGTAATTATTTTGAAGCACAGTGTCAGCATCTGCAGATGAAAGGGTGTATTGTTTTTTTTTTTTTTTTTCCCTAGTTAATGAATGTTGTGATAAATGCACAAAAGCCACATGCACAGTATTTGATTTTGGCTCCTAATGTTTATTTCATAGTTCCAACAGGCAGTTCCGGATGCAGCAACTTGCCATGTATCTAGATAGTTAGCCATATAGCTACCTATTCTTCCTGAAAACCTTGCGTATTCGACTGCACTGGGCCTGGATTCTGTATGATCTGTGTTCAGTAATGCCATTTAAAATCTTAAAAACATAAGCTTTGAAGAAGAAAAGAAGTGGGCAGGAAGCCTCTGTTCTTTCTAACATCAGGTCCTCTTAGAAATAACTCCTCTTGTGCAAGTGCTGGCAACTGCCATCACATCCATTGCTTACATTGTCCAAAGTCAAAGGTAGGTGTTAGATTTACTGCTTTTCTGGCTAAATCCTTCTGCCCAAGCAGGCTGGTTTGCTGGCAAGCTGCTGGTTAATCAGGTACCTGGGCAGCATTTGGCTGTGCAGGGTGAAATTGTAGTTTGTGACGTTACTGGTGTCTCGTTCTGGCCTGGCCGAGGCCTTAAGGACCAGCTCCGTGACGCCATGTGGAAATTTTTGAAGTATTTGTTCACGGTTATGTTTTGGTATTAATGGTTCTGTGTTTGTTAGCATATGAAATGTGGTAGTTCACTAAGTAATTCGTTTCTACCCATTAGAGGTGACTATAATGTTCCTTATTTTTTTCCTGCTCCCATTTTGCATGGTGGCATCTGTGAGGAGTGATGAACTACCTGAGAATATTTTTATGAATTATTTTGACATTAATGCCAGAGACTCTGAACCTTCAGTTTCAGAGCATCAGGTTGCCTGTCTGCTTGTTTATAGATGAATGCAGCTTCTATTTGTCAGCTCTTTGCTGACTTGTATAAGATGAGTTATTTGGTGTAGCCTGACAGATATTACTAGTTGTTCCTATAGCCATAAACAAATGAAGTTTGATTGATTTTTCTGTGGATTTGTGCCTAGTGAAAGGGTTTTCTGGATTCTGATAATGTGCAAGGGTTGATCAAAGCTTTCCTGTTCTTAGCTGCTCTCGCAGGTGGATTTCAAGGTGTATGAAAGGAGGTAAGTTCTTACACGGAGGCTTTTCCCACAGTGAGAATATGAAGAGTCATGGTGCATTCTGTCACTCAGCCATCTATTGCAGAGAATTTTTAAGGACTAAATATCTCTGAACTCCCTACTGGTGGCTAATTTCAATACATCCCCAAAGTTATTGAGCTAGGCAAATGTAGCCAATATGATTGTATCAAATGATACCCTCCAGAATCCCCATGAAATCAGCCAATCTGGTCCCCGGACTAGCTGCAGTAAAGAGATCTAGGGTGGGCAGAGAAAAGCGTGGCCCTCCTAGTTCGTGTTAAATCCCGTCTCTGTGCTGGCGATGGTTGGGGCAGGCTTTGTGCATCTCCAGCTCCTGTTCCCTCCAGCCGAGCAGTTTGACGGAGTGTCCTGTCACTGCCCGTGCTCTGCCGAGGCTAAAGACACTCTGTCATTCTCCTGCTTCCCATCTTCCAGCAAGCGGTCTCCCAAATAGCTCTGGAAAAGCAGGAGTGAATTCCCGTTGCGCCTCCACTAGTGCTCCATTCCATTTCCTAGCAGCTGTAATTCTTTCTCCTCTCCGTGGAGTTGCTGCTTTTTATAGTACCAGAGAACCTGGTTCAGTGATTCATAATGAATATTTTAGTGCACAAATTCTGTTGCTTTTCTGTTAGTGAATTGTTCATGAGGAAATTGATTTTTAAAAGTTATATTAATAAAACTCTTGACCAAGTAATTTCTACCCTGTCTCGGGCAGAAAGTCTCTAGGCTTTTCATGAGGCTTTTGTAAACATTGAGGGTTCAAAAATCAATTTACGTAACGTAATCGGATGATGCCAGCTTCTTTGGTAGGCTAAATCAAGCTCATTTGAAATCAATAGTGTTCCCCACAATCTGAGCAGACCTGTCTGATGCTTACAGGTAGATTTTGGTCTGGAGTTTACGGAAGTTTACAGAACTTTCTTATTTAAAAAAAATCATCCCATCTCTTTTGGTGGGATAAGTACAGATTGGTCAAGAATAGTGTTGACAAATAGTGACAGCCTTGTAAAATATCTGAATATCAGTTTTATATTGACCGCTTTATACATTTGGTAGTTAGTAGAAATCAGTGTTACCCAGTTGTTTCCAATTCTATGGTTCTTGCCACCCATCTAGGTTATAAGGTGTAAACATTTGCCTCAGCAGGTTTTAAAGGGAATTCAGTAGGGAAGTTCGTTAATGGTGTCTCAAAGCACAAACCTAAAGCAGTGTCGTTTTGGGGTCCTACTGCTTGCGCCATTCTGCCATTAAACCTCTGACTGAAATAAATCAGCGCCTGTAAATGAGCCCTGCAGCTGCCCAAGACATTGAACTTGATGTCCTGTTACGTGGCTTTTCCCTGCAACTGCCCCTAATAGGGTCGAGATCTAAAGGTGTTTTTGGAAATGGTTCCAGTAATTTGTATGGAAGAATTTCTTACATTAACAACTTGAGGACTTGCCTGGATTGCACATTCTTTTCCAATCTTGGCTCACAAATTCCTCTCTGTCAAAGCACGTCATGCTAAGGAGAGGTAGCAGAGAGGAGCATGAAAATAGGTTGTTTTCTGCGGCTTCTTTTGGAGCTTTGCCCATCACTGTGCTCATTTTCGTAACACTTAGTGCAGCAGCAGTCCCAGCAAGGGAACTTACTGTCTCTTAGCCATGAACTAGAAGATGATGCTGTATCTCTGCCCAGTATCTGCTCTGTGAAGAAAGACTGGAGGTGTGAACTCTTTCCACCTTTCCGTGGTGTGTTCCAGGCGGCTGAGCTCTGCTGCAGCGGCTGCCCCGTGAGCAGCCTCTGATGCCAGGTATTGCTTGAGTGAAATAAATACCTTGTAAGAGAAAACAGCACAGTGCAGGATCAGCCCTCCTACTCCCACGGCACAAAGGTACTCGCTCCTCCGTTATTTTTAGCAGCATGAGAATTTCTAAAACAACTCCCTGTAATTCTGTCTTTCGTACTGTCCCCAGCTGTTTGTTGGTGGTTTGTTGTTATCTGGCAGTGCTGTTCTCGTATCCGAGCCCTCTCAGATGGCACCCAAGCAGCCATCTGAATAAAGGTGACTCGCAAGGTTTTACTTGTAGCCTCATGGCCTTGCGTTGAACCTGCTGCTACTTTCCAGCCCAAACAGTTAAATCCTGAACTCTCTGTATCTCTAGAAGCTTGAGTAGTTGTAACCTTATCATAATCATGTGGAAGTTAGCTCTGATAATAATTCTTCTCTAGGATGGTGAGAGACTCTCTGCTCAAACTGCAGTTAAAGGAGCAAAAGAAAGGCAGCAAGAGGAAAGATCTTGTTTATGAGCTTCAGTCTCACCTCACTAAAATAGCTTTTCCCATTCTCAGGATGTTAATTGTGTGGGACTAGTTTCACAAGCTTGAAACTTGTTAATTTGTTACCTGAATTGTACTTCTCTTTCCAGTAAATGATAAGATAATCAGCTGCTGGGTTGCTCTTATGATCTGAAACAATAAAGATCAAATTTCCTGAAGCTCCTAAATCTTTCATAAATAGATCCATTGAAATTCAATAAAGTCAGGCTCTCAAGCCTTTCTTAAGTAGCTTTTGAAAATCCCAAGTCAATAAACTCTTGCATATATTCAAGATGAGCTGGCATGAGACTGTTGGAGGTAAATGAAGAAAACTCTTCACACCAGGGAAAAATGTATATTCACCCTTTAATTTTGCTATATGGAAAGTTAACATTGAACAAGAAAATCTACATAAGATAGCTGCTTGTATCTGTTCTTCAGCAAGATACTGATCCATATTAGTGTCATTAATGCTAACTGATTTGAGATGATGAATGTATACTCACTTTTCTCTCTGAATGAAGAGCTTTCATTATCAATAGTGTAAAACTGAAACAACTTCTACAGCTCTTATAGGAAACGAATCAAAATAAAATGACAAATGTCAGGAAGCTTCAAGAAACTGCTGCTAGTTTGTATAAAATGAAGTTAAATACTTAATATAACAATACATTACTGTCACACTTTTTTGTTTGCTATTGAAGTACTTCTGACAGAAGAGGATGAATGTTCAAAGAAGGCCTAATTTTCCTGATAATGGCCTTGCCAATCTGAAAGAAATCGTCCTCCTTGCTGCGCTTTCTCCTGGCAAAGCTGCAGCTGCAGCAGCCACCAGTAAGGACAGGGCTGCTTGGTCTGGCGCAGGTTTTTGCCACAGTGTTCTCTCAGCTCTACCCTGCTTGATCTGTGGTGTTTGAGGACCGATATTGATTTGGCTCCATGGCCTTTCTAGGAGGTTTCCTGCTTTGGGAATGTCTGTATGTTTCTCTCCACTAATCCTGTTCCTCTTCTGTTTGGGCCCACAGGCCTTTGAGCACAGGGGAGCAGCGAGCTAAGGCCGGGGACTAACCTGAGTTGGGTTGTATTTAGCTTCTGCCAAAGCCAACACATAAGCAATGACGTGGAGGCCCAAGGGAGCATTTAGAGGCAATTCCCTTTTGTACTTTCCTGAGGGTGTTGAACTATGCAAGCATGAGACGCGGTGTGTTGTCAAATTACCAGAACGCCTCCGCCATGCTCTGAACGCAGAACTGGTTAACTTTTCTGTGTGTGTGTGAGTGCCTTTGGGCACTGCTGTGAGTGTTGCCGTGAGCACAACCCTGCACATGAGCTCGCAGACAGGAACCCGTGCTGGCAGGGCCCTCAGCGCCCGCGTAGCCCGGCTGATGGTGCCCCTTTCCATGGGGCTTTTGGGTGGCAGCTTTTCCTGCTCCTGCTCTCTCGAGTTTGGAGAGGCCGAGCTTGGGCCTGCTCATGGCTGCTCTTTTTTCCTTTTAAATAAAGGCTATGAGTGAGTGATACAGGAGCTTGAGTGGGGCAGCAGACTGTGACCCGCAGGCCGGAGTGTTCAGCAGGGTAATAACAAGGGCCTTGAGCGTTGCTAGGGCTTTCTGGGATGCTGGATACCTGTTGTGTGTATCATATAACCTGTCACCAGCTACCACTGCAGGAACGAACACTTAGACTGTACTAAACATGAGGATTTTGCAAGAGCAAGGTGTAAATCTGGCCAACTGATATCAAAAGTATTGAGAGCCTCATTCTGGCAGCTTGTCTGATGCTGCTGCATTGCTTGTAAAGGTTGTGGCAACGAGGGTTTTCTTCTGCCATCAGCATTCATTCTGTAGTGTGCTGCCATTCCGGTTCTGCAAATAAAAATTGTTTTTTTCTTAAATGTTCAAATGACAAGCTACAATCAGGTAAACATCATAATATAAGGAAATAGAATTAATGGCTTTTTCTGTTTCTTTCATCACTTGAAAGTCAAAAAGCAATCAATAACTTGTAATGTTTATTTTTCTATTCTGTATATTCGCTGTTCTGCTGTTCTCCAGTCTGACTACACTTTTAACGTTGTCCTTTACACAATGCATGTGTCCACTCCCGTATCAGCTAAATGTAACTGCCTTAGAGCACGAGAACTAGCTGAAAACTGTGCACTGGATTTTGATTATGATTATTTGGTTAGTGTAATTATTATACATGTGGATATACTGAAAAACTCTTTACAGCTTATCAATATAAATTGTTAGATTAACTTTTAATATAGGCTAATATGTTTTCATAAGGTAACGTTGTTTGAGGTTTATTAACAATTATTCATGTCTTGCAAATGTATTGCAGGATGTCTGTGTTGTATCAAAAAAGTTTGACAAAGAATACTTTCATTGTGCATTACTTGAAGCTCATATAGTGGAATGAACTTTAGGTAAGACACTCCTCTCCTAGAACTGGGGGAGTTCTAGGGTTTTTGGTGTTAACTTGAGCACATAAAATGAAGTACAACGTTTCTTTCTTCCTTTCCACATAGGACAGACTTCTCCAGAGTTTTTTAGGGGTGTGGGGAAATCCCAAACTGTCTTGTGTGAGTGTGAAGTTCAAGAGCTGCGCAGGGAACATAATTTTGTTACTGTGCAGGGACAGAGTATCCATAGCAAGAGGTCCAGGCTTGAATAGCTATAAATTGTGGGCTCAGCAGCTGCATATTTGCTCTGTAATTTCAGTTCTGGAGCAAAGTGTGCAGCAACCAGACTGCTCCTGAAAGATTTGGAGGTCATTGCATCTCTCAGTGACATTTCATTAGAAAAACTACTTTTCTTTTTCCTCTCTTAGCACTGATTATCTTGTGCATGGTCTTCCAGAAGTGCTTCACAGGGAATTCAATTAAATGATTGCCGACAAAATGAGCCTCTTCTAAGGCCTGTAGAAACATGTAGGTAAAATGCAAGGGCAGGATAGCGTCTTTGAAGGATGCTGCCCACTACCTGCAATTCTGAAACAGCTCATTTATGGATTAATTGCTTGCTAAAATTGCACTTCCCACACAGAGGCAGCTCTAATGGGATATATACTCATAAGGCAAGAAAATGAAAAGATCAGTCTTCTAAAAAACGTCTGAAAGCAAATTGCACTTTGACCACGACTTTGTTTTTGAGTTTTTAACCGAGAACAATTTTGTTTTCATAGCTAACTATAAATTACACCATCCAAAAAGAAGTATGCAAGGGGAAGAGATGGCAGGGCTGGCCCCCTTGCTTTTCCATGAGTCACACGAGCGGTGAAGCTGAACCCTGTGGCACTTTGTGCATCCGTGACCTTCTTGCCAGCACTGGTCACAAACCGGTGGTGTGCTCAGTGAGGATCCCCGCGTGGGGGTACTGAGCCTGTGAGCGCCTGTGCCCCTTCCTGGGCTTCCTGACAGGAACTGACCCCCTTCCCAGCGACACAGGAGATCCCGGTGAGGATCTTGGCAGCAGCACTGTGGATGCAAGGAACTGCGCCGTGGAAAAGGAAGGGTCTAACTGATAACTGCACCAGCGGTTGGAGAGAGAAGCCTGAGCTTGTAGTGGTTTTCTAAGACCTCTTTAGTTTGAACTTTTTTTCTGTCCCATAATATTTTGTCCCTATTTCCTTGTGCCTTTCTTTCAAACTTAACCTGCATTATCCTGTATTGCTTAATGACTTGTATTATTTATTTCCTTTCCTGTTCCTCCCTTTGATGTTAATCTCCTTGCAGTTCTTCAGTCACTGCCTTCTATACTCAGCTCCTCCTTCCCCCTCTGAGTCTGCATTTCCCACTGATTCTTTTTAGCCCTAACTCCCCCTGTTGCTTAATCAATTACTTTCCTTGTTTTGCTTATATTACTTTGGATGAAAACATCAAAACTGCTACAAAAGCTACTACTATTAATTCTTTCCATTCCTCTGTTTTTGCTGTCTGCGCTTACCTGAACCAGATTCCCATTCCCTCCTATATGTCTGGCCCTCTTCACTCACGTCCTGATCATTATTCCTTCGTTCTGTGTCTCAATTTTCATCTCTCCCTCGCCAGTCCTTGGTGTCCTGCTCTCTTGTCACGCTATTGAGGTGTTTGAGAGTCAGCAGCAGGAAAAGAGATTATTTGGGGAGATGGGGAATGCACCTTGAGCGGCAGAATTCATCCTAATATTGAGTTGGTGGTTAGCATGTCAGAAACAGCTTCGGGAAGAGAGGCAGGGAAACTACTGCACCAGAGCAGTGTCCAATGATTAGACAGTGACATTTAAAAATATATTTGGGAAAAAATTAGGTGTATTGCACCATGAGAAACCTTTTTTGGCTCATTACCAAAAATTAACTTTGTGAAATTACCAAATTGCAGCAATCTCGTGTATGAAGTTCCGTGTTGCAAGACTTCTGTCTGAGGTGATGCTGCTTCCCTGTGGGCCCCCGTTACGCTGAGACTCGTTGCAAACGTCTGTGATTATAATGATGAACCTGGTTCCTAGCCCCTGCTCTGAGAGAGATGCTGGGTATTTAAATAGCAGGCTGCATGGTGTTCTGTATTTGTCACTTAAAAAATCCTGAAGTGTAATAATAATTTTTCTCCTCAAAATTACTGATGAAAACAACTCTCATTAGCAAGCAGATGGCTTTCTGGAAGAAAAGTAAAATTGCTCTTTTTGAAAATAGGGCTGCGATTTAAAATAAGAATTTAGATATCTTATTAGCTATAAAATGCAGAGTAGTTTTAGTCAGCAAAGAGGGCACTTTACTGTGAACAGAGAAATAATGCAGGACAAAAACTCTATTCACCAAGCATAATGCAGCTGGTAGCCTGGGATTCAACTGCTGTACGTTTTAGCCTTCTTAATAAGCAGAAAAGGAAATGGTTGAAAGGATTTTATTTCAAAAAGTATCCTTCAGAATTAGTTCTTTATTGTTTACTTAGAGATTTACAGATCTAATCCAGAAAGTCCTCACTTGCATTAGCAGTTCTTACCCAGAAGTACTGGTGCATGAGTGAAACTTAACTGTGCCAAATAAAACATTTTTAGAGTCTCCGCATTGCTTAATAGTTTCATCTTGTATTATTCAAAGTTGCATCAACAGCCACGTTACATCCAGCTTTGTAGATCTGATTGCTGAGCCTTCAGAAACAGGTCTTGAATTGTATGTTAAGCTTATGTGCCTAACTTGAAAATATTTCCCTACTAGTTCTCCTCATGTGAACAGGTATTTATAGGACTGGGCTGCCTTTGTGTGTGTGTCTCCTTCTGAGAATACCAAGTTGAGTTTAATCAACTGGCATTTACAGCCTCATCAAAAGCACGGCTGCTTTGAAGTCACAGCTGCTAATGATGGATTTGTGATAAGGTGAATTATTTCAAAGGGAAATAAATTGGGGTAAATTTACTTTTCATTACTGAAGTGATGAACCAAAATTTAGGGAAAGAATTAATTTTGGATTTTTTTTTTTGTAAAAATATATATATAAATAACTGCCTGTGTATGCAGCTGAAGCTGCAAGGTCTCTTGCTGCCTTTCTGCTCAGGCTGTAGAGGATATTGAGGTGGGACTTTTCTAACTTATAGACCTTTGTGCCTGATATTTGGTATTTTAGGTAAGTTTTGAACTGTTCTACTAAATTTATCTGGTGTAGATCTGTCATCTTTGGTATTTTTAGCTTCTTGTTGTTAGAGGTAATTTAATTTCAAGTATACTCCATTACCCAAGGCAATGATAACTTCAGATGCAAAGTCAGGTTGAGGTGAAAGTATATACTGTACTCTTGCACTATTAAGTGAAAAGATGTAGTGCTATCCCTATTCAGTATAATAACACATTTACATATTAGACATAAATTTATCCTTGTTGGACTCTCATTTCTGACTTGTATTTTCAGTAAAACCAATAGCTTGAGTTATTGTCTTTGCTCTTAGTGTGTTCTGCTCCAAGACCCGCAGTGCCGGCCGCTTCCCTGCACTGCTCCCAGGCCCGGGAATTCCCGGGAAGGAGGAACCTCGGGATGCTGGGGCCTTGGGGGCAGCTTGCGCATGTCCCGCAGCTCAACTCGCTAGTGCGGCCTGCTCGGCCAGCGGGTTTCCCATAACGATTGCCAGTGCTCCCTTTCCTTGCCTTGTCGTTACCTGCTCAAAGTGAGGCAATTCAATGGGATTTTTCAGTTTCTGTTTATTTCTGTGGGCTGCGAGCAGACTGAAGGGCCCTGAGAGTCGGTGGTTTCGCCCGTTAGGCTCCCGTAAGGCCCCATCTCCTTTCGCTTCGGCTGCCCCTGCGGTGTCTCGAGGTCAGCCGGGCCGCAGTTGCTCCAGGTAACTGATTTCCTTCCTGCTGACAGTCCTGGCGACCTGAATACATCTGATGAATGAGGTCAGCTGAACCGAACCATTATTGTATTTATTTAATTTCATAATTTGCCTTGTTCTTATCTTCCTTTGCATTGACTTTGGCCTGGCCTTATACCCTAGTCACTCGCGCCTTGATCCGCGACGGGTTTCCTGCGTATCCTGATTACAGGACTTCATAGCGAGAGGGGGAAATTACAACATGATCATTAAAGTGTGAAATTAAATTCTTAAAGATGAAACATCTAAAATAACTAAAACATTACCCTAAAAACAAACAGTGCAATTGATCCTACTTTAATACATGCTTAATAATTTTATACTAATGTAAAGCATATTGGCTATGTATTAATCCATTTCATATTCACTGCCACCACAGATTTCCTCCTCCTTTATTTGCTTTACAACTCATCATTACCATGCACATAAAACTAGTATTCTTAGAGTTTTTATAGTATTATTTCCATATAAAATGAGGAAAAGTCTAATATAGGAATACTAAACAGCTCATTAACAGAGTTTGTAATATATCAATTCATGATAAAAGCAGCTGAGAAATGCTGATATAAAATAGTACTTCAGTCCCAGAGTATATCTAAATTAGAAGAATCATACCTTGGATAATAAATACTTCGGGGAGAACAGGAAATCTTAAATACAAATAAAATCAAATAAACTGTTTTGTATGCTTAATTAAACCATTAACAGATGCAATTATTTCTGTTAAATAATTAATATATTACCACTACTGTCAAGCTATTTTTTTCTGTGTGATTAAAAATGACTTGAAGATCATGGGAAAGGTATTCTCTTTAGGAGGCAAAAGATTGTCTTTAGAGGTGTTAAGGGCTCTTTCTGCATGTGCAGCCAACAGGCAGCCTGTTAGTGACTCACGGTGTAACACAGCAAGCAGAACAACCACCCACGTTCCAGTGTCAAACTCTCATGCTCAGATTTGCTCTTGAGGGACCAGCCACCGTTTGCCCCTGAGATGCAGGAGCAGCTTTGGAAGGGTTTGGCTGAGGGACGGTTTCTTCGCTGCCCGCATGCAGCAGGGCTCGTCCCCCGCCTTTTGCCTGCACTTTCCCAGTCCAGGCTCTGGGAACACGATGCTGGAATGACCTGTCCGAGCTTGTCCGAGGGGTGTGTGAGAGGCAAAGACGCTGCCTTCACCAGCAGCAGCGATTGGAGCTGAAACTCTGGAAGGATGTACTGCAAGTGTGTTCTGCGTTTAAGTTATTAGCAGTTTATACTTTGGTGTAGATTTAACTGTATCAAGTTATATGCAAAAGTGCTTCAATTTAATTCCAAATATAAGTTAACTTTTGTTCATCTGAAATGTATAGAAAATACCACAAGATAATGGCATTTTCCTTTCTCAATCTGATTTTGTTGTGACAGTAAATAGCTGGAAAATCTCCTACCCAGTCAAGGGGAATGTTAGTTTTCCTGTGCAGAGAAGGGTGCTAAGACACATATGAAGTCGGCCCTGAGGACTCAGTTTTACAGAAGCAGTTCACAGCTATGGCCTTCGCAAACTTCTGGTTTTGACTTAGATTTGGACTCTTTGAATATATGACCCATGATGGTATGACCCAAGATGATTAATATCCTAAGCATCCCTTTTGTAGGGCATGGAAACAAAACAAAACAAAAAAAGTTTGTAAAGTTGATGGTGAAAACTAACTCTGCACAGAGGGAAGGTGGGATTCAAGGTACTTTATGGCTTTTCCTGCCAGGAAGCTGTTTGCTGCTTGAGCTTTGTTTTATTTTCCTGGCTGCGCAGAGGCATGCTGATCAGGCCTGTGTTTGTTCCTGCCTGAAGTCAAGGGGTGTTGCTCCTTGGATCAGTGAGAGTGCACGTGGTCATGAAGGAGGAGTGGTGGTAGGTGCCCTGCTAGGACATGGGGCTACCACCGTCCTGCCGGGAGCAATCCGTGAGCCACCCACCGGCCCCGCTGCTTGGCGCCGAGGGCTGCTCCGGGACAGACACTGCTCCGGGGCACAGGGCTCCCTAGACCCGGGCGTGTTACTAGGAAACGTACTGGGATAGGCTTCGGCAAGACTTTGTGTTCTACCGAGTATGCCCATGCAGCTTTTAAGATCCCTTTTCAGCAACTGAAATTACCGGAATAAAAATACATGCAAAATCTTAACCGTTTTCAGCCTGGGAACATGCTGAGCACCAAAGCTAATTTCTACCAGCGCGTCATGGGCTTGGTTAATTGTGTGCCCATTTTCCTCTTGTTCATTTATAACACCGAGTTAATTTTAGCAAGATGGTTTGGGCAGGTTAAAACCCCACTGGTTAGTGGGCAGGCAGCAGCAGCAGCGCTTGGCTGGTGATCCATGCCCACCCGGCCAGGGAGCTCTGCTGGGACCTTCCTTGTCCCAGTAAGTACTGAGTCCTGGCAAGGAAAACAAGCGCAACCCGGCACGGAAACGCAGGAACATCCCCTGCTTCCCTACGGATGGTGCTTGCAGCGCACCAGACAAGGGCAATGTAGCAGACTGAGCTGTCCAGGAGACCTGTAGCAGTTTTCATGGGGCTCAGGGTTGGCTCCTGTGCGTCGTTAATGCTCCTTTACAGGGGAGCGTGATCTTTATTGTTGGAATAAGGAGTTAAAAAGTAAAAATTAGGAGCCTTTGAAGGCTATACGGGATCTTACGCTACTGTAATACTGATAAAGACCTAACAGAATGAAAATGTGAAAGCAAGTGTGGGTGCTTTGCTGGTGGAGACTTCTCCAGCCTCGCGTCTGTGCTGGGGGACTTGCAGTGCTTGCAGGGTTGTGGTGGGCTGCTTGGAGCTGTTTAATATTGAGACGTTACGTAAAGCTGCAGCCTCTCTCACGTGTTGCTTTGCCCGACGCCGATGTCGTGCGCGCTCGGCAGGGCGCGCGGGGCAGGTCGTGCAGCAGCAGCAGCTCCAGGTGTCCGAACCCTCCCGGAACGGGAGTCCTCTGTCTTGCGTTTTGACAGACAAACGCCATGGGGCCTGTGTTCCTCCACACGAGCGCCAGGAATTTGGGGTAACTCTTTGTGGCACCCTGTGCTGCTCCTGCATAGGTGATTGCATCCCCAGCAGCAGCTCCAGCCATCACCGTGGCTTTTCAATGCTACAGACATATATATATATATAAATATATATAAAGTTCATCCTGCAGAGCCTATGCTGGAAGCCCGGCGGGTTTGACCTTTGCCTCTTCCTGCTTCCAGGCGGCTTTTCCAGGCTGTTCTAGCCTGGGATGGGGCTGTTTGTGAGTTGTGGCTAATTCTGGCGTCTTGCAAATATCAAAACACCGCGTTTTGTTTCTGCATTAATATGCTAGGGTCGAAATTGCTTTTCTGTTTGCATAGCTAAGCATTTCATCTTTACAAATATCTACAACTTACGAGTTGCAGTTTAAAAAAGGGACTTTTGATACTTGTTGATGTTTCAGCCTAGTGCTCTCCAAGGAAAGCTGCTAAACACAACTGTAAAATCCCTGTGTAACATCCTGGCGCATGCCCACTCACTTTGACAGCTCCGTGGGAGGAATGTGTCCTGGTTTCTGACTGTGATATTGTAACGTAGGATCGGTCAGTGCTTTCACTTTGAGCTTATTCTAACTTTGAGTTTGTTCCTTCTGTTTATTAAATGCACTCAGTTCCCAAACTGTTCACTGCGGTTGGAATTGGGTCCTTTGAGTGATTCTGAATAGTAGCTTTTTCATCGTGCTCATGGAGTTGATATTTTTCCTCCAGTAACCTTGTATCTTACTCCGTTTATGTGCTCATCTATTTAGATCTCGTGCTTGCTCAGGACATACAAGAGCACTAGCCTTAAGTTCTCAATTTTAGCTGTTTACTGTAGCATTCTTGCAGTTTGTGCAGTATAAATATCAGTGTTGCTTGGGCACTAATGTACAATTTAAGAACAATAAATACCCATTTGCTGAAGGTTAATAGTCTATTCATTTTCTGCTGTAATATTGCCTGCTAATTCGGTGAAGAATCCATCTTCTGAGGAGGAGGTGATGCTGGGATGTTTGCTGTGTCTTATAAACTCTTGCAAGGTAACGTAACGTTAATTCTGCACGTGTCAAGGGTCTGTCTGCCAGAGCAGGCCCAGGTCTTAGAACGGGACCTTCCTGGGCTGCTCTTGTACCCTGTGACAAAGCAGGAATAAGGCTTCATATTCAAGTGGAATGCAATGGTCATGGAGCTCCACAGCAGGAGTTGAATGGAAAATCTCTTTTTACGTTTAAACAGATTGTTTTTTTTTTTTTTTAACCCAATATTTTGAGGGAGATTATACCCTGTCATGGGATCTATTTCAACCACTCCATTAAAATAATTTACATTGTTACAAGTGTTTTTCTGTGATGACTCAGAAATTAGGAGTCAGAGAGAGATCAATTAGATGAAGCTTTAACAACTTGGCTGGTGCAGTGCAATGTTAGCTTAACCAGAGAGTACCACCCAGCTTCCCACGCTCCCGTCGGAGACTGGGAAGTATCCGGAGACTCTCCTGACAAGGCCAAATCTCTAGGAGTGGCAGCTCGAGTCTTGGAAGTGCTATACCATGCAGAGAAAATGTGCTTGCTTTTAGAATGAATAGTGACATATCAAGAATATGGATGGAATGGAAGATTTTTTTTAAGAGAAAAGACACATTTTATTACTTCCAGGATTAATTTGATTAACTAGTGAGAAAAGTGTTTTTTTTTTTTTTTTAGTATATATATATATTATTTATTTGTTTTCAGCAGTGTGCTGGAGTAAAGAATATAATGAGTTCTGCGATGGGTAGTGGTGTAATCATTTTACCAGCACTTGATAAATCTGTATAGGAGACCATCTAGGTACATGAAAAAGCTCTCATGTTTAGAAAATAGCACCATAGCTTCTGTAGGTCTATGTCTAATGATAGATGCTGTCAATATCATGTGAGAGATATAGCCAAAAGGTGAAGAATTTTAACCTTTAAGGTGATTATTAAGATGCAAATTGCTTCCCCCCCCCCACAAAAAAAAAAGGAAGGAAGTGTTGTCTGTAGTGCTGCCTTATTCCAAGGAGGCTTATCCAGAGTTTCAACAGACTAATCCGTGGTGCAGGTCAGCAGGGACCCGTGGGTGCAGGGTGGGAGCGGGGGCAGCAGAGGAAACTGATGGGTGGCTACAGAAGTGCGGGTGACCTGGTTCCTTTTACAAAGCAGAATGGGCCTCTCCTTCACCCTGTTGGAGTATTATTGCTTCGTACTGTACTTAGTAAACATGTAGGACAACATGTAGTTGTGAACATGTAGGACAATACAAAGTCTATTGGAATAGTGGGCAGAAATGCATCCTCTGGAGGCTGCATCGTTATGAGGTACCTTCCCTATCGGTATTTGCTTACAGATTTACATAATTTTATTTTCCTCTGGTTTTCCAATCTTTGTTGATACTGGATCAGCTCGGTTTGCTGGATGATGGCTTTGCAACATTTGCCAAGTTTCTGTCATGGCGATGACAGAATGATATGATAATTAAACTATCGATCCTATTAGAAATTCAGTCACAATTTAGTGAACTTTATTCACTAATATTCCAGTCAACATATTTCTTGCTTTCTTGTAATCATTATGTTCTTCAAGATTCATGTGACATTTCTTGGGATAGAGGATCGTTAAGACTGTCAGTTAAGAACCACTCCGTTAATGGTTGGGAAACTGGCAGTTTGCAACAGATAAGAAGTAAATTAATCTGCCTACCGACTTGGACTGCTCCTAACTCCTTATTCCAGCACGAGGAAGGCGAGGTGACCTATATGATGTGTTCTGCAAAATATATCAAAAGAATTGCCAAAGAACTTCTCATTTTGTGATGCAGGATTGCGCAGAGCAAGAGGGGCATTTAATGATAATGATTATTGCTATTGCATATAGATTGTTAATGACCCAGGAGGCAGGCTGTTAAGCTTTCCCCAGCTTTTTAGTAAGTCTTTTATCCTTCAAGGTAACAAATACAGAAGCATGCATTTCTTTTATTGATCACAGCAGCAGAAATTATTAAAAGAAGATGCGGTTCCTGGTGGCCTGCAGGCAAGCAGATTCAGAGATAGGACTCTCATTCCATAGTGATTTGCTGAAAGAGAAAAATGTGAAGATGAGTTTTCAGTCTGAAAGCTATGTAAGAAAAATATTTGCTGGAATTGGTCTCAGGAACAGAAGGGGAAGAGGAAACTAGAACTCGGAGGCGTCCCATTGATCTGACCACTGCGTTCGTGGGGTTTGAGCATTAAGAATGTTTAAGCAAGCGGTGTTGTGCAGAGCATGTTGAGTTAGTTTATTGATACACTCCTATATTTATCCTAATTTCTTCTCACATCTGACAGCAACCATGGCATACTAGATTCGGACAGGAGTGCGCCTGCATGTTTCTCAGGCCTACAGGATCTATAAAACCATATTTCAGAAAAAAAAACGGGAAGATCTTATTTACGACATTGCTCAGTGATGGCAACAACATTGAGCTTTCTGTAGTAGCTCCTTTAAAGACATAGATATTATCAACATAAAATACAGTTTTCCTATTTGCTTAGGTTTTCAATTATGCTTTTTACGCTAAACTGTTTTTCTTTAAATGCCCTTTTCAGCTTCCTTCAGAAAAAAAAGAATACCAAAGTGTCACACATAAGTGTGATGCCCAATCTACGAATCCCTTTGCCATGTGCTCTGATAAAACAGATGCAGAGGAGATAGTTAACACTATTTATCACATCCTGCTTGGCGGGTTTGGGATGTGTCAGGTTAGATAAAGTAGCAGCTAGATGTTCTCCATTCTAGACTTGATAAAACAGAGCCAAAGCCAAGCAGAGAGCCTGCTTGTTTTAGCAAGGTGCCTTAGGTTTTTGTTTGTTTCTTCCTCTTCTCTCAGAAAATTGATAAATACATTTAAATAAGCATTTCATTTAATATTAATGAAATAATTTCTTGTATGTAAAACACCAATTTCTGATAAGACAAATTTATAAAGCTCTGGCATTTGTTCAATTGGCTAGTGTTAGAGAACAGTTCAATTTTACCAGGTTGTTTTAGGTTGATCAGTACAGAACTTCCGTAACAGCAGTTACTACAGTGCGTGTGGTGATACCTTATCTCCTACTCCACTGCCACATTAAATGAACATTAATTTTAACATATTCCTAGGCATTGGGTTGCTAATTGTAGTTAGTTTGCAGTGCGCTGCATCATACAGAGCAGGGTACTGCCAGCAGGTATGATAGTATTTTGTCCAAGAGTGCATTTGAACCAAGTTCTTTGAAATGGTGCCAGTTGGATTAGGAATCCAACCTGATCTCCTAATCATGTAGCGGATTGCACATTAAAGAAGAAAATGGGGTAAATACAGTAGAAAATATATTGGAAATGGCGTTTCTCTGAGCAAATGTGTAAGTACAGAGTGATGCCAAGCCTGTGGATTTTATGAAAGACACTTTTAGCACCTCCAACTTCAGTCTTCTACTTCATGACCTCCTATATTCCAGGGAAGGGCCGTGGGGTCTTACTGCTCCATTCTGAATTTCCTATGGAATGTGTAATGTTCCTGTCCAAGAGTGGGAGAATGCCAGCCCCCGAAAGCTTCTTTTTCCAAGTAAGGGTGTGCTGGAGGAGAAGCCTCCCCTCCCTGGCACTGGAGCTGGGATAGGGCTGCTGCCCGGCGCTCCTCTCGGGAGCTCCCCGCGGCTGCCGCGGGAGGGAATGAGGGGCTGTGCCCACCATCTCGCAGGCTTCAGCTTCCTTGCTGATACGTTTCCTTCAAGTGCTTCGTAGCGGGGAAGTGCAGGGAAGGCTTTTTTTGGGAAAATGGAAGGTAGGAATTGAAGGATGCTGAAACAGGAGGCTGTTCCAGGGGCTAGAAAAGGAGGACCTGGGTTTGAGGAGTTGGAAGAAGAAAATCTGCAGTCTCTAATGAAGATAGAGATGTTAATTCAGAGGACTGGCATTTCCAAGTCTTTTAAGCCTGTTTTCTCCCAAGGATTCCTTTCTTATCCCAAGATGATTGCTCTTTATTAGAGAGAGAAGAGCAGGCTTTGCAGTATATTGCTGAGGTTGTATAAGAACCAAAAATAGCCTTGCAGCCTCTGTGGGAAATGGTGTGAGTAGCCCTCAGTTAGCTGGCAGCGAGTGGAGCTAAGGGAGTGACGTGACATAAAGATTTGACTTGTCTTGTGACTGAGTACTAGCGACATCAAGACTTGTGGACAGTGGGGAGGAAAATAATAGCAGCTTGACCAACCATATGCTTGAGCTGGCAATGCTTTTTAATATTGTATATTCTAATTGAAACAAAAAGAAAAAAGATGGAAAAATATGCTTTTATTGTAAGAATATGGTCACACGTCAACTTTAAGAGGAGCAATATGCAGTGTGTTTGAAAGAAGTGAGTCTAATAAAGCGGTTAAAAATTTTTTTTTTTCAGTCAACTTATCATTAGAATAATTTAACAAAATATCTGGGCCTAAATTCTTGACTGTAGTGTGATCCCAATGTATTATGTGGCTGTTTTGTAACATTTATAACATTCAGTTGTAATTTTGTTGTAGTAATACTGATGTAGATTAAAATATAAAAAGAAACCACAAACAGGTACAGATTTGGGTATTTATTTATTTGGGCCATCACTTGTAATACTTGCTGTGCAAGTATCTGCAAAATACTAAGCATTTGTTGAGCGTTTTGGTGCTGTTACGTTCTTGATGCTATGAAGATGGTCTACCCTTGGTTTAGGATGCTGCCATACGCTGGTGTTCTTAGAAATTACTTTTAATCCTGGGAGATTTTACAAAACCTTTTGTAAAAGTTGGATGGATTCTCTTAACTTTGTGTATTGGAAAAGTCCATTTTATTGAGCCCATTTTATTAGAAATTCTAAAAAAAAAAATCATCGTTGAGGAAAAAATAAGTCTCTTAGTATGATTTGTGAAATATATAAAATGTATCAATTCTTTTAAATCTTCCAATTAAATACTTGCTCATCAGTACGCTGTTACAAGGGGGAAAGATTGCAATTGTGTGGAAAAAAAGAAACAAACATCCAAGGAAGAGAGTTCTTGCTCCTCTGGGCTTTCATACAATGATCATTGAAACAGTGCTCGTACAAGGACTAGAAAATCGGTTCAGAAATTGGAACTTCTCTGAGGTTCTGGAATTTATCAGCTTCCCCCCCACATCTGCGCACCAGGCTCCTGGCTCCAGAACGGAATTAAACCATGAACCTGTGATGAGCAGGGCAGCACGAGTGACTCGCGGGTCTGTTTTCTCAGCCAACCAACCCCAATCACTTGAGCTGATAAAACGCTTGGAGCTTTCTGTATCGAATCCCTCTTCTCCTGTTCGATTTGGGGAAGTGCTTAGTGTTAGTTCAAAATAAAAAGAATGGTTGAGAAGCATCAAGATGAAAGGTCTCCCTTGCATTTTCTGTGCCTCTTGCGGTTTAAGATCACAGTCTACCTGGGTTTGCTCTCATTTCTGTTGTGTTTGTGGGGAGTAGGGGTAAATATATTCTTCTTTGGAAAATCTTTTCAGTTTTCAGAATAAAACCCGTTCCTTGTGTCAGAAAAAATCTTAGAAAAAGGGGGAGCATTTGCAGGGTTTGTGCTCCTAAAGACTGGATTTAGGAACCTGCTGTGTGCCCCAGAAACCTCAAGAGAAAGTCTGGGTTCGATTATTTGCAGTCCACATGTTGTTATAGGAGGGGATGTTCTTAATGAAAGGCCAAAACCAATTATGAGGAGCATATTTGATAAAAAGTAGAAGAAGAACAGAGCTAAGAAATCAAGCATTACCAGTATGTGCTTTTGGATTCTGTCTGGTTTCAATAGCTGAAGTAACTCCACATATGTAGCATAGTTCAGTGGAATTAATAGCACTCATTTCAAAGTTTCTAAGGCCCTATGCAATCAATGTGCTATACATACCGAAATTCAGTGTGTGACATTATGCTAAAAAGTTCTGCAGAGATATAAGCTAAAATCGAGAAAATGTAGGAGGGAAAAAAAAAGTGCTATTAATTCCACTGACCTATGCTATTAGGGAATTAAAGCTTTGGTTAAAGAAAGATTTTAAATTCTGATTTTCTAGTAATCTATTCATTTGCCTAGCTAAGCGGAGAGGAAAAAAATGCTCTCAAATGCACTTTCACATGAGATCACTCTGACCGTGTTGTTGAGTTTTGTCTGGTTTTGGGTGTTCTCCTGAAATTGCCTGTTCGTACATGGAGGATCCTCTTGGCAGAGCAGCGCTTTGCTGCGTCCTTGCCTTGGGCTCCTTGGTCAGAGCTCGCAGGTCTCGCCGTGCCAAATGCAAGGGCAAAAGCTGAGGTTCCCTAAAGAGATCCTACTGATTCATCAGGGCTCTTGCTTCTCATGTTGGAGAAATTTGAGCACTAATGTAATTGAAAAGAAAGTTATTAGAAAAAATGTTTTCTCTCGAGGACTGATATTGTAGCTCCAAAAGTAATAGCAGATGGAAATTGGAAAAGAGAGGAGGAAAAAAAACATCCTACTTCTATGATTAAAACATTTAGAGGTTTGATTTCTTTGGCTGTGCCTTTCTAGCTCGCCTCTCTTTCTAGCACCTCATATTCTGTAATAATATTTGTTATGTCTCTGGCAATTCAAGGGGAGAAGAAAAAGTTGGGGTGCGAATTTATTTATAGCAAGCTTATTTATAGTATTGCCAATATCTGGCCCTTGCACTTCGCTGTATGTTTTTGGTGTATTTGGTATCTTTTTAGTGTATTTGCTGTTGATGTGGTTTGTTATTTTTGTCATGAAGATGAAATCTTTGAATAGGAAGCGAAACCCACTAAATGAAAAATATTTAGTGGAAAGAGTTCATGCTACACTTCTTCTGATAGGGTCTCTGTAGTAAAATATCTCAGTTCAAATTAATAATTACATTATAATTCTTTGTAACTGTGTGGGGGTTAATGAAGCAGGAATGCAGTTTATGGAGGAGCTCCTTGTACAGAGCTGCTTTCAGAAAATTCCTTTAAGTAGAATAGGACTCATTGACTGATTTTCAATTCAGAAAAATCTGTTTCAGTGGGAATTGTACTAAATTCAGTAAAAACATAGTATTCCAGTGCAACGAGGGTCTTTCATTTTTAAAGTAATGGTTTGAATGCTTAATCTGTGGGAAAGCCACAGTGCAAGTGGACTTGCTCCTGTGACACAGCTACCTTTTAGCAGGGGGGAAAGCACTTTGCTTTGAAGTGACAAACTCTTGCCCGGGAGGGGATCTTAGAGCTGGCTGGTGACTCAAAATCTGTCATTCCTAGAGAACAAGTCTCCTTTTTTCACTGGGGGAAAGCAGCGGAGCCGAGGCGAGGACGGAGCGGGCGCGGGTTTGCTCGAGAGCCTTTGGGTCCCGGTGCCAACGGGGAAGCGGCGCCTGTGCTCGAGCAGCAGCCGTGGGGTGATGGGCCGAAATCCCTGTGCAAACAGGGCCGTTGTAGTGGCGCAGGCGCGACGTGGGGCTGGGATTTTGGAATCGGGGCCGTACGGGCCCGGCGCTCCAGAAGTGCTGAAGCTCCTGCAGGGGAGACGTGGATAAAGTCGCTCATGGATGTTGCCTCCACAGCCGATGCAGGAATTCGAGCGCCAAAACCCCTAATTCTGGTGGAGCAGAGAAGCCTGTCAGAAAGCTCAGAATAGCTGGCTGGCTTTGCGTGTGGAATTAGTAGTGATATCTGTAAATTCATTGTTAAATCTTTATCGCTACATTTTGGAGGGCATTTTATTATGTTGCTGGTACTACTGAGGAAAATAACTGGAATATGGAAGTAGAAGGAAATGTAGTTGCCCAGGAGACAAAAAAAAAAAGAAAAAAAAAAGAAAAGGAAATGGAAACTGAAGTAAATAGCAGTATTATTGAACATACCTGTACAAGTCACCTTTCTCACATTTTGTGAAATCACATTTAGGGTTTTAATTTTTACTGCAAGCTAATTTTAATTAGAGGGGTTTTTAATTAATAAAAATATATTTTTTCTATTGACCTAGTGATTAAGAGAGTAACACATAAAGGATCTCCCTGAGGTCATTGATCGGAGATACATCTGTGTGTATGGAACAGAACATCTCAACATAGATTCCGCTTTAGCGTATGGATCCGAGATGGTTGCTCCATGTTTCCAGGAGGAAGAAAACAAACAAATCCAAAACTCCTGCAGATTCCCGAGGAAAGGCAAGGAGCTGGTGCCCGTGGTGCTCCTGTTCTGACCCTGCCGGCACCGCGGGGTTCCCGGGCCGTTTCCCTGCGCTGAGCTCGGACCGTATCAGCGTTTGCTGCCGTTTCCCTGCGCCGAGCTCGGGCTCCCCGGCTGCTGCGGAGCCTCTTGCCGCGGCTCCGGTCTCACATAGAGAGTTCATTGATTCTAAGTGGGCCGGGATCAATTAGCCTTCAATTAGAACATGACCTTCATAATCTTCTTCTAATCAGCACTTCCTTTTACATTAGCGCTGCGCTGCCCTCCTTCCCCTCCATTGTTATGGATCTTCATTACTGTTTTTAAATCAAAGTAAAGTAAATAGAAGGAAATTTTGTCATCTGCTTTATGCCTGTACTTTACTAATCCTTTATCTAATACAACTCATTCATTTTCTCTCATTTATTTATTTATCCATTTAAGTTTAGAAGCTATAGCTTTGCCTCATTCAGCCTTGCTATAAATCCTATGGTAATTCAAAAAGAGGAATAAAAAAAGGCTGCTTACAAAATGTACATAGACAAATACATCATTTGTTAATCACATTAACTTTATTTATTACCTCTTAAGGAAGAGGGCTGCCCGTTTCCATAAAGCCCTCAGATACCGCAGTTAATTGCTTGGAGGTCTCTGCTAAATGTGCCAGAGGCTTCGGCCCCCGTGCCCATCAGTGACGTAAATTTTGGTTTCCGACTTGTAATCGTTAGTGGTTTATTCATTCCCCCCATGATCCGATTAGCTGGGAGCACCAGTACCCCACGGGCCCCACTGAATAACCTGCAGTCTGTGGAGCTCCCTCTTCAATCCGCGTGGCCGGTCGAGCACAGCACTAGTTGTTTTTCTCACAGAAAGCAGGAATTAAGGGATTCTGCTTTTGCATGTTACTATTTCAGTGATTTTTTACAGTTAAAAAGGCTCAGGACTACCAGTGTTTGTAGGGATAGGTTATGTCTCAGATTTTGTAGACTGACAGAGATGGAAAATACGAGCGAGTGCTGAGCATATAGACTCTCTGAGGAAAGCCCTAAAGCTTGCTTATATATATATTTATTATTCTCTTTCAAAATGTATCAGCTGGACTAGTAAACGATACTGCCTTTCTGGGCAAGTCTCGTCTCCTGCAAGCCTTTAGCTCGTGATACCAACAAGTAGTTTTACTTTCCAGTGCTCTTCCCATAGGAAGCTTCAAGAGCCCAAGGATGCTGGTTAGTGATCCCTGGCAGATAGTGATGCACGATGACGATACATACCATATTCAAGCAATAAATTGTAATTTTAACTGTCACAATGGTGATGTTTCTGTAGAAGTATCATTTGAAAGCTGAGCTGATGAGCTGAAGTTTTTACTGTGCTCTGCAGTACTCGCTTACCCTGACATGTCACCCTGGACCCGGCGCTTATGGGGACCCCACAGGTGCCAGTATCAGACAGGTAATTCCAAACACAGCCTCTCCTTGGAGCCTTGGGGCAAAGCTGAAATGGCTTTTATATATATATATAACTTACATATATATATTTTATATATATAAATTATTTATATATTATTTTTTCAACAGTCTGGTTTGGTAGTTTTATTTTATGGTAATTTTTTAATACTTAGCTAAATCCAGCCTTGTCTTAATAATGTGAAACTTCTATTTCTGACTCATAAGGTCTGCTAAAAATTCCTCCTTCAGTTGACAGCTTTCTTTGCCAGATTACGCTATTCCCAACTGATTTGTTGTCTACACCACAGTTTCTTTTTTCCCTGATAAGCACAATTAACAAAAGTTGTTTCAAGTTACCAGCAGTTTGCTATAAAATGTACTTTCTGCATTTTATACTTTCTTAGCACAGCCAGTGCTGTTTTTTTTTTTGCTGTTTAAAGTGTATGTTTACCTCTTCTTCCTCTTACTCCTCAACAAACAAAAATTAAGGTACTGAATAAGTGTGAGAGTAGAAGGTCCTGTTCCTTTCCTGGGTGACTGTTTCATTTTTATTCATTAGGAAATTCAGAGAGCAAAGCAGTAAGAGGCAGCTTTATACCCCTGTATTTATCAGCACTGATTGGAAAGGCAGCGAGCAATCTCAAATGTAGGTTTTATGGAACTTCATGGAGATAAAAACCCTCTAATATATCCTTCACTTCTAGTATATGGCAGCTGACACTTGCTGAATGTCTGCAGAAGTGTGATTAAATTCTTAAAAAGAAGAAAAGTTATTTCTAGAAGCTCTTAAAAAGCATTAGCAGTAAGGGCTGGAGCGTGTCTAGTTTCCTGTCACGGGCCCAGGCGTGTGGCTGGGGTAACGCAGCAGATCTGCTAGTTTTTTGGAAGTTTGCAAAGAGAATAATCACTAGGAAGAAGAGATAGGAAAAAAAGTAGTGAAATCTGCATTTAATGCAGCCCTGTGTGCGTATAAATTGGAACCGTGGACCACTGTGGGAAGAAAGATGTAGGTGATTTTTTCTATTGCTCAAAATGAGAGGGGAAAACTCAGTTTAACTATGTTTTCTCCTAACTTTTCTGATTTTGTGTTTTCATTCAAAGTGAGAGTGCTGAAATGCAAGTCCATATGTGCTTTGGAAAATGCCATAGATTCCTGTTTTAATTGTGTTTAAAAATTTTAAGTAAGGAAATAATAAGGGAATTGGGTCTCCTGTCACTGGAAAATCTCCATTTTATGAATCTTGTCTGTAGTTTTCCTGAACTTAAAGATATCGCAGTAGAGATTGAACAAGAACATGGATAAGGAATAGGTAGATTTTTCATAGAATAGTGAAATGTCAGTCGTGTGTTAGACCACAAATGATCATTTTTAAATTGGCTAATTTGAGAAATACAAAATGAAGTTTAAGCTCAGAACACTATTTCTATGAAGCTTGTTGATTCTTTTCAAGATGAAGTCATAGGAGATTGCTTCCAACTTCTCTCTTTTTTCCTTCCTTGAATTTTCATTTAGAAAGAAACAAAAGACTAAAGAGTTTTACATTGGCCAGAATTTAATTTGTATTGACATTTATATCCTACCTCTGAGGTTTAGGGGGGAAAAAAAAAAGAATCAAATTAAGTCAGACACGTACAAATGAGAAGATACCGCTTGGAGCTGCACGAGCACCAAAACACCTCAGAGTTAAGCAAAAGTGGGCTGGAAACGCACCCACCGTGGGAGCTGTGGGATCTGGGGGGCCGAGGGCAGAAACCTGCTTACGTTTAACAAGGATGTCTGGACAGCAGGAAGCAGAACACCTCATTTATTTTACAAATAACCTCCTCAAAACCGGCAGTGTTTGAGCGAGGGCAGTTTATCTGCTGGAGCATCCACGATGACAGCACGACCCACGCGTGGGTGCGCGGCAGGGCCGCCCCGGGTTGCCGTCGTTCTGCGCTGTTTAGCGCACAAGTTATTTACTCCTTTTTTTTAATAAATTAATCCTGGTTGGTATTGTGACACCTTTTGTAATGCTTCCATAACTGCTGTTGTGGACACATCTGCGTGAAATAAATGTTAGAGGAAAAGGAAGGTGAATTCCCACTTTAAAAAAAAAAAAATCTATTGTTAAAAATCAAACCAAACCCCTTTCCGAGAGCAGCTCCCTGCCGGGCACCTCTCTGCCCCGTTTTGGTCTCAGCACTGCAGTTTGCGCTGCGGATGTTGCTCTCGTTGCACTCAGACTCAACCGAGAGCGACTCGAGAAATTAAGCTCCCCTCCAGGGCAATAATGTTCCAGGTGATGGATTTACGATGGATTTTGTCACATTGTATTTTAGTGCTTCCAAACAACCAGTTCCCACTTCTATTTTTTTTGCTTTTTCCCCTTAGGAGCTTCACTCACAGCTCATGTGTTAGCAGCCCCTAGGCTCCTCCTGGAAGTTTATCTTTTTTTCCCAGACGAGGTGGGAGCACCCCTTGCACTTGCTGAGGCAGGTCAGACTCGCGGGGCTCCGGAATAATGCATAATCATGGAAAACTCAGGAAAGGAGTGTCCAACATTGACTCACTGCGCTCTCTGAGCAGAGCGCGAGATCTTAGAGCAATTGCTGCCTTTGCAGAGAACTGAACTGCACGGTGCCCAGAAAGCGGGGAGCAGAGCCCGCCGCTGACCTGGGGCTGTGTCGCAGTGCACTGCCTAAATTGTAGGCTCAGAGCGCTCTCAGCCACCACTTTTTGGTGAAACATACTTTTTTGATCCTTGTGGAACACTACGGTGGCTGAAGTGAACTCCCAGTTATTTTGTATTAGCAATGATAAACTTTTGTAGTATTTTCTTCGTCATGCAGAACTGTTGTTTGCTATATTAGTATGCTATTAAAAACATCAATAAAATAGAGTAAAAGGTGTACATTTACCGAAACTAAATGTATTTACTGCTTGTAGATGATAGCTTGATAGGTTTTATATTGTTCTGTTGAATTTCCCACCTCTGATAACAGCTGTGAATTCTTTTAAAGACCTTATGTAATCGTTTCACCTACATTTTGCTGTGCAACTCCTCTTAGTTATACTTTGCAGAAGTGAATTATTTCTTGCAAGCATTATTTTCATTTATCACTTATAAAATTTGTGTGTTTTCTCCTCTTGAACTGGTTCTCGTTCCTGGTTGTGGCTTTGCTTTGTTTGCTAAGTGAGGGTTACACAGGATGGCGTCACCGTTCCCACCGGCAGCGGCTCCAACCCGGACCCCGTGCCGTTCGTGAGCAGCAGGGAGTGACGTGGGCAGCTCATCCCGGACGTGTCTTTTCCTGCAGAGCTTCTTTTCTGGCATAACCAGAAAACTTGAGAGCAGGAACTCGCCTTTCTCACCAGCACCACCTCATTTGCAAGTCAGCAGGGCAAGTTTGAGCGTCTTCTGAAGCTCGCAGCCTGCCCAGGGTATTTGCTGAATACCAGATAGGGCTGCCTGATTAAACTGTAAATTACTTGTGTTGATTTTGATTTTGTTGGGCATCGTTTCAAAAGCTCGAGATGGTGCTCGAGTGTGGAAGTTGAATACAAGGACTTCAAAAATAAAAGTAAAATGCCCATAGGACTCCAGGAGTAAGCTGGCAATCAGAAAAGCCCTGGCACTGCTCCCTGATCTGCAGTCTTATTGTCATAAATGCAAATCATTTTGGGGCTGAAAGTTGGACATGGACTTTTAATTTTGTTAAAACAAATTACCTATGATTATCATCCTGTTAATATGTAGCAGCAGACTACTAAAAGACAGTGAATATTCACAGTAATTCACCATTAATCAAGGCAAAAACTCAAAAAAACTCAATGCAGCATTGTGGCCACTTCTCATCTTGCACGTTGCGTTAGTTCACATGTCGCTTCCACTTATCTTCCTTCCTCCTGCAGCAGTAGGTAGGGATGTGGTCCGTGCTCTGCCTGGGGCTGTTTGCTGGGAGTTCTTTGGCACCAGTGCTTATAATGTTCTGCTTATTGTACTGTGCATAATCAGATTAACCTTTATTTTGAGCTATAATTATTACATAGAAGGGTGAAATTTAGCCAGGAAGGGGTGACTTTAATGCACGCGCTTCTGTAAATATTCTCATGCTGTTTGTTCTCGTTCCTGTGGTTTATTCCAAACCCAAAGAGCACTCTCCATTAGTTCTACAGCAGCAATTACAGTAAACGCAAACCAGGCTTCCTTGAAGAGCCAAACCTTCCAATTTGCTGTTTTCAACCCAGGGAAGCTTCTGTTGTCTCGGAGATACCCTCTCCTCATCTGCCCCTGTGCCCCTGTTCCTGCAGGCGATGGCTGCGCTTACTGCAACAGCAGCCCCGTGTTGGCCACGCCGCAGACAGGATTTTGGAAGCAGTTTGGTGAGCAGACCATAGTTGTTACAGCCCCAGTGCAGGAAGACCTTTGCATAATGTTGTGGGGGGCTGTTTCAAAAGCCCCTTGGTGCTGAAGACTCAAACTCCAGCATCATTAAGGATGAGGGGAAGCAAAATCATGCGCGCTTCTCTAGTCAGTGCTGCGCAAGCAGCTGTAACTTCAGACACCCTCCTGAAGGTTTCATCTCAGCTCCACGTGCTGCTGTGAAGCTTTAATCTCTGTACGAAGCTGACAAGTGATGCGAGCCGAGTTCTATTACTTTATGATTTATCTTGTCACGTTAGCAGCCAAGAACAAATATCCCAGGCAGGCTGATTGATTCTCAGGTAGGTTTTAGTTAGTGTAGCAAACGCGGCGCTGTGATGTAGCCTTTGCACATTCGCGAGTCCTTCGGCATCTCTTTGTGCAGTGTTTGAAAAACAAAAGAGGAAACAGGCCTTTTAAGCTCGTAATGTGCAGGAACGTTTCATAAATTATATATGAATGTTATGATATATGAATGCAAATGCTAAACTGACGGAAGAACTTGAAAATGTGGAGCTTGTTAGAATGTAACTTTGTTCAGCTCTGAGTTTTCAGAGTTCTTCAAATTAGCTAATCGCTTGAAAGAATATTTGAAAACTGATTTAAAAATACTGCCGTTAATGTATAACCCCTGTTTTTAATGGCCCTCAGTATATGGGAGCTGCTCTATATCCCAGGCTAATACACGTGCGATTTGAAGCTCAGCAGCCTGACTTACCGCTGAAGTGAGGAATAACCCTTCTCGTTGCGTTCCAGGGACACAACTAGGCCACTGCTGAGAGTTTATCAAGAATCCTTACATTTCCTGCATTGCTAAAGGTATTGAACAGTGAGTTGATGACAGCTTGTTGGGAAGCGTTGTCACTGCTACATGCCACTGAATTAAGGGAGGGAGGGAGGAATCTATACAAACACCTACGGGGAAAGCACAGGTTAAATCTCAGAGGTTCATTGAGACAACTGGAATGGAAAGCTTCTTGTCAGCTCAGTAACATGCTCAAACTTCCTCACTTGCGCAGCTTCGTGTTATCATTTCTGTCCATCAAAGTAAGATATTTTGAGGCTTGAACATTTTGTTAATCAAGTAAGCTCGTCCAAATAGTTTAATGTACTTGAAAGCTCTGTCAGCTGTGTGAGCTCACTGTTTTTAACTGGAAGGAGAATGTACATGTAAAAACTGCAGCTGCAAAGGCTGTTTGGATTAGTTAACCAGTATTCCTACCTCCTCTTAAAGATCAGAAGTGAAACCTAGTGTTTCTGTATGCGGTGGTCTCAGGGAGGCTTAAAAAAAAAAACAGGCAAAATGCTTCATAATCAAAGCAGCAGAAGTTTTGTGGGTTTTTTTGCTTGTTTTGCTTTTACCCTTCCAAGCATGCTGAAAGTAAATTTTCCCCCAACTTGACATATTTCTTCTTATAAAAATACAATTGGGTAGAACATATTGGGTATTTGTACCACAGCATGGCCTAAGAAAATTCAAAGGGACATAATTAGGATACCACAAAACAGCATGTACCCTGAGCACAGCAGAATTCATGGTAATTATTTTATCCCAGTTTCTGTTTTAAGTGTTTTGGAAGATCAAGGTGATTTTAAGAGCAGCTGGACCTTGAGGCTTCTCCTTAAGACCTTTTGAGGAGTAGTTGTGGAAAACAAAGGAGTGAAAATGTAAATCAGGTATGTGGTTTACTCTCAGGGCAATATGTATGTCAGGACCAAAAATAGTCGCAGGTTTTGCACTTGGTGTTGACTGCTGTATGTTCTTGTATTGCTTATGCAGCTGATCCCTTGTAAAAAAACACCCAGGTCAAAATTACTTTAAACACCTTTATTTATATTTTATCATGTAGCATGGTACATAGATGTTTTATTTAAAGTTGAGGCTTCTATGAAGCTTTATAATGAGCTGGAGAAGAGCGGCTACATTACCTAGGAGAGTTTTAGCATAGGTTTTAAAGTGAGTTAGCGTGGTGGAGCCCTTGGAACGTGCTCTCTTTACTTGTTGTGTGTATCAAGGTGACTGGTTTTGAAGCATTTTCATTTTCTGTTCACAAATGGAATTAATATTAAGCTATTGATTACTTGCTACTGGACTCCAGTGAGTACAGTATTTTTATGAATCTGTTTGTCCTTTTTTCATACTCTGACTGGGAAGCTTAAAGAAAAATAAAGTATTCCATGTTTTTAAGAGCATCCTCTCAGGGAAAGAAGGTCAGTGAAATCATTTTCAGAATTCCTGGAACAAACAATTCTTTGAATCCTCCAAACAAGAGGCATGTTGCAGTAGAGTAGATACTCCTCTCCCTCACATAATTTTGTCTGTTTTATCGTCACAGCTTTAGTACCAAGATTGTTTGTCTTAAGACACGGTCATCTCTCTCTTTCTTTCTTTACACCATTCTTTGTTTGTTCCTTATCACCAACGCAGATAAAATCATGTTTTGAACAAACCAGGGTAGTCATTCTAGTAACTGCACCCGCAAGCACACTCTAGTTAAGGGCGTTTTTAGTCTGAGATTCTAAGCTTTTTATATAAAGAGAGTGAGTATATATATACTATAAAGGTATATATATATTTAATATGAAATAGTGTTACAACAAAAGGAGAACAATTCAGAGGTTCAGGAAGGAAACACAAGAGTTTTGTCATAGACTCTATCCTGTTCTGATAGACTGACGTGTAGTAAGAATAGAAACATACGACATTTTAGACCTTCCAGATTGATTATCACAACTGCTTTGTTCACAACACTTGATAGATTGCAGAAAATGGCAAGGAAATATTTGAAATGTTTAAAAGAGAATATTGTAAGTAGCAGGAGTGTGTTCCCTGATCATATATGAACGTCTTCAGTATGGGAAAATTTTCAGAAGATGTAAGTTGGATTCCTGCACCATACTTAATGGGAATACAGTGATATTTCCTGGGAGATTACACACTTACACGACGACTTCTTTCTTTCAGTCTGTTTTAATTTCTAATTATTTTTGTGACTGTAGTCAATGGCGGAAGATCTCGTAAGTGGTGGGATGCCCATGAGCCATGGTTACCTGAGAAGGTCTTAAGACTGATCCTCAAATGAGGGACCAGCTGGTATTAAAAAAATGCTTGTGGCCCTAGGACATTCTGCTACCAAGAATATGAAGCTCTAGCTGTCGTAACTATATTTATAATTATTGTTAGCTGAGTGTAGGAAATGAATCATCTATTAAGTCATTTCTTTGCGCACTACTGGCAAGCAGGATGGTTAGCAATAAAAAGGGCCTGCTCCCTTTCCTTAGTAATGTAAGTACAAAGGAGTTTGCCAGAGAATAATTTCTTTCCCCATCCTGCGTCAGCATTTTTATGCGGATCTTTTTGCCTCTCGGCAGCAGTTGGTGCCGAGCGCGGGGCCCTGTCGCTGGGCCCGGGCCGCGGCGACGGGAGCGGGGCCTCCTCTCCCGCTTCTGCTCCGGAGGCCACGGCTTTCCTCACGTGGCAGGATAGAGCTCGGCCTCGCGGCCCTTCGCTCTGCCAAGCCTATCCTGAGGATTTGGGCAGTTCAGTAGACTTTTTTTTTATATATATTCTTTGAGGTTTGCCTTGCTTTGCCTCTAAGAAACCACCTGTGAAGATGTTTATGTGCTGTTTTCATCTCCCTGGTTTCCTGACTTGGGCTGTGACTCGGCCAAGTGGCTTGAAGGTGGTGTCTGTTGTGTCTGCAGCTTCCCCGTCTCAGCTGAGCACGAATCTCCTGAGCACAAACACGGCCTTGGTCGGCCGGGATGTTGGCGGGTACCCCGGGCCCGACCTGCAGAGCGAAACACGAGAGTCTTTGCTCAGCAGCACCTTCGGCTTCCCCACAGACCCACCAGGAGCAACCGGCCTCTGCCTGCTCTGATCCTTGGGGACCACAAGCCCCTTTTCAAAGGAAATATTTCCAAAGGCCATTTCCACCTTGCGCTATTTCCAGTGCCAAGTTTGTTCCTACCTTTTCAGTGAAGCTGTGAGAGTTAATTGCTTAAAGCAGCTGCAGAAGAGGCCGGCGGTGCCCTCCTTGGTGTAGTAGCTCTCCTCTCTCTTCACTGATGAAGTGGGTTTGCTGAAAGGAATCATCCTAAAATAAAGTGCTTCTGCCAGCACTCGAGTGTTGTTAATGTTGGAAGGCATCACATAAAAATATTGCCCTAGTACCTGTATGATACTTCTCAAAGCAGAACAGTTACAGTTGCACAGCAGGGCTTTCTGTATAGATGAAGATATTTGGGGCAAGTTATATGTTATGAGCTGCTGAGTAGCAGTTATTCCTTGGAGCTGGGAGCTTCAGTGAGGGACAGAGGTACTGGGTGGCTAATGCGTAGGTATTTGGTGACCAACGTGCTGTCTGGCAGGAGTCAGTGAACCTACGATTCAAATATCATTGCACCCCTTGAAGTTAGACCCCCACAATCACCCCAAACTCAAGGCTAGGAAAATGTCTCCTTTCTAGTTTTTGTAAACGTGACTCTAGGTTTGAGTGGTGATTAGTGAGAAATGTTAGTTGGAGTATGTATGTATGAAGTGTCTTGCTAACGAACGTTACAGGAATAGGATTTCTCTCTTTTTTCTTTCTTCCTTTCTCTCTTTCTTTCTTCCTTTCTTCTTTCCAGGGTGCTTAATCATGTGCTTCAAGGGGTTTCACTTCACTTCTTGCTGGGATAACTAGTCTCACTTAGGTGCCACTTTTCAGTGCATCTTTGCCTGCTCTTGTTTCCCTTTTTCCAAGCACAGGATTTGTAGAAAGCTGCCCAATTTGCTACTTTATCCCTGGAGGCACCTTGAGGAAGGGCGTTGAGGGAGCTTAGAGACGTCGTGAGCTTGCTGCTCCTCTCTTAATTTTCCTCTTGATGAGTGAGTGTGCAGAACTCCATAACATAGTTCGTATACGCAAATGAACAAACAAGGGAGTTATCAAGGACTATCAGTTGGGAAGGAAAAAAAAAAAAAAAAAAAGGCAAGTGTCTTATCTTTCCAGGAGACGAATGTTAGAACCAGATAAGCAGTTCATCTTCTCAGGTATGTTCCATTAAGTATATTATCCAATCAACTTGGATATATAAGACATATTGCAACTCTAATCTCCTCAGGCAAGTGGTATTCAATTATACTTACCATTTTAAAAAGAGAACTATCCTGAGCATTTAGAGTGCTTGCATTTTTGGCATTCAGTCTTGTTATGTAGGGGCTAATAAAGAACATTCCAACTAAGAAGGCTTAGTACAGGCAGATCAAATATTGAAAAAAATGATATTATATATGTCCTGGAGTGGAAATGCTCACCATCTCTCAAGATGGTTTCCTGACATCTTATCTAATACTCTGAAATTAGGTCAAGGAATGGAGAATGAGAGTGAATTACCATCCATTTCTATGCCTGTGGTGTCTGTTTGCGTATATAGTTATGATTAAAAGAGACATGTTGCTGAATGCTTTGTTTGCGAGTGCCCTTTCTGTTTTAAAAGCATATTCATGATGTATTTGTTTTGTTATGCAAATTGCTTTTTGGAATGAAGACAGGCAGACCAATTTTCCTGATAATTCTTCTAGGCCAGTACTGAAGATGGCAGCAATCTATCTGTCCCAGCTCCTGCGAGCTCTCTTGAAGAAATGCCTGGCCTACCTTTTAAGATAGAGCAAATGAAAAGATAAGTTCAGAGAGGTTCATAATTTGGTCGTAGACTCCTACTTCCATTGCTTTGACTTAAAAAGAATCTAGCATATCATCTCTGGAGACTTATGGGAAAAACTCTGCTTCATATCTGTTACTGGAAGCATTTTCAGCAGTGATTACAGTTAAAGTTGTTTAGCACTTTCCCACATCAAACCCTGTTCTCAGTTGCTTGTCATCTGCCAAACTCTCTTTCAACATTAATGCTATGACCTAAACTAAATACTGGGAATTTGCAGTTCAGGGAGCACAGCCAGTGTTTAAGAAAGAGAAAGATTAAGGAAAAATATAGATTAGCTGAGAATAAAATAAAATAAACTCATCCCTCCAAAAGTGATTCGCAACCCTTGTCATTCGAACTGCAGTTTGCAAATGCAGGTGAGCGTTTCCTTGTTGTGTTCCTGCCCTGCCACTCAAATACACCAGGATCTTCTTAATTTTCATATCCATGATTAGCCAAGGTAGAAACCTCTAATTACAGTTCACATCTGCCTGCTAGAGATTTCGTTAGTTTGTCATCTAGTTTCTGAAAAGGCCTTTTGTTGTTTGCACAGAGCGTGTTTCACACACTCAAGCAAATGAGGGCACAGCCAATCTATTTTCTCCAAATAATTTTTGCACTCTCATTGCTCCTCTCAAATGCATGTGTGGGCACAGCAGCCAAGGCTGCTTGTGGCAGACCAGTCTCCCTGGCTCAGGATTGTCCCTTTTAATCCTTTCTGGTGCTCTGGCCCACAGGGAGAGAAGTTATTTCATGGTTCAGTAGCAGAGATGCGAGATAGGATGCAGGCAAGAGAAAGTGGGAAATCTGAGGTTTGTCTTATCTGTTATCCCATTAAAGGTCACCCCGCAGAACTGGATTCTTCATCCAAGTTCTTCTGTGTTAGTCAGGGTTTCTGCTGGTAGATATCTGATTTTTGTGACTGCCTTTCAGTGTGACTGGTCAGAGGCAGAACACAGCAAAAGTAGCAGTTGTTAATTAGCCCCAGCTGATGTGACAGCCACTAATGCACAATGGATGAAAAGTTAAAGACTGCACAAAAATTAGGGTATCTGCAAGCACCGAGGGAAAGTGGGATCTGTGGATATGTTCCCGAGAATGTGCCGGTCTAAATTTCACCTTGCTTACTATTGAAATACCTGGCGTAACATCCATTTGCTAAGGTAAGTAGACGAGCTGGTAAAGATCTCTATTTATTATCAGGGAAAAATATGTGAAGAAAAGGTCCTGAAAATGCTTTTTAACTAGAAACTGGCATTGAAGGAGTAATAGTCCCTTCCCTGCACCTCTCTGTCTCATGGTCCAGTTCTGCCCCGTTTGGGTGGTACCCAGAACACTTTTTTTTCCCCAGCTAGAGCATAAGGTTATTTATAAATCAAGTTTTTTTCTCCCTTACAGTTTTTCAGCACTAAAATAAAAAAGTAAAGAAATGAAAGAAAACCATTAATGTGGTAAATCGGGCTTATTACTTAGTGGTGCTGCCTTGTTTTTCCAGCCTTTGGTGCAGCGCACTTACCTCGCTCGCGGTGCTGCGTCCGTCTCCCTGGAGGTCGTGCTCTGTGTCTCTTCCTGAATTCCGGCTTTCCAAAGGGTTCAAGATTCCCGTTGGATCAACTTAATTGAGGAGCGAGCTTTGACTCAGCTTCTTGACCTTCCTTCTCCCTTGGTCTTCCTCCCCACGCTTTATCTTCACAGTTAAAACTGTTTACAGCAATCAAAATGCCAGGAATTCCAAAAACTACTTTTTTTAGATAAACATCCTACTCTATCAAAAAATGCTACACAATTTTCAATTTTTATAGTAGTGTGTTAAACCAAGAAAGGTGACATTTCTGTTAAAATCTCTCAGCTCCGAATAAATTTTAGTGAAAGTCTATTACATTTTTTTTTCATTACTTATGATGTGGCTCCTTTTTATTGAAATACCAGAACCACTAAGGGAGCAGTGAAATTATTTGAAGTGATAGATCTGAGCTGGCTTCATTGAAAACCAACCAAAAAACTTTTAACTAAAATTTCAAACCTGTATTTCATGGTATGTTTACAGAGTAAATACAGAGATGTATGCATTGCATGACAAATATTTAAGCATTTGTTCAAAAGTTCCCTGAGGATAGCATGTAGGGCCACAAATGCACCTGGATATCATTAATAAAAATTCCATGAAAGATAAAAATAATAATAATAATAATAAAAAAATCTGGGGCTAATGAATATTAGACCAGAAGTTCATTATTGGTTTTTTTTTGTACATCAAAACAGTTTGTAAGATTTTTTTTAATAGCAAATAGTATGCTCATGCATAGAGAGGGTGTTTCTTGTTTATCAGAGAGTTTCTGCAAAGGTTTGCAAGTATCTCTATAAGATCTGCAGTTGATTTCCCTGAGCTTTATTATTTACTGCCATTTTAGACGTACATCCTTCAGCTTTAAGAAGACAAGATGTGTTCTTTCGCAGAAAGCTTTTCTTCCTTGCTATATAGGTGCTCAGTATTTTCAAAATAAAGTGATATTATAGAGAGCTTCATGGCAGTCACTCTGCCCAGCACTTCAGTTCTCTTGAGCAAATCAGCTTTTCATGGGTTGTCACTCCTTACTTTCCAAATTTGTATCTTAAAGACTCCTGAGATAAAGGAAGCTCTTCTAGTTTCTTGCTTTGTAAAACTTTAGACCACCAGTGTTCTCTTTAAAATTGTATTGCATACAAATTGGGTGAAACTAATCCCCAATAAATATATTTAATAGGAAAGGGAGAAAAAAGGCAGGTAAGTCAGAAGTGCAATTTATGCAAAGGCATTTGCTTTATGTGGATTTTGCATAGAACCTCAACGAGGGGAAGGTCTCTAACTTTCTCATTAGGATTCTTGGGAACATGAAATATGTTCCATTTTATGGAGTAATGAAGAACGCCAAGGAACAAAATCTATTCCTTTCTCCTATCCTCTTTCAGCAGCAATTTTAATGAAATATAAAATCAGCAAGCCTTTAGAAAATCTCTTCTTTTTAGAGAAATAGAAAATTTTAACCTAGAGAATTCCGTGGAAATATTGCCTGGGGATATCAAATTTATCCTGCATTTTAATGAAATCACAAATGAATCAATTCAAAACGGGTATAGCATGAACTATGCTTCCTTCCCACATCTGTTCATAAACACAGCAGTCTGTATACCTAGGGGAAAAGTGGTTCCTCTTACGTGCAGGGAGAAAGAATTCTGACTCTAATACATGTTTTCCTCGTTCCCTGTGGGTAAACATGGTAGAGTCAAATACAGTCATCTTTTCTTTGGCGTCACCGGGCTCTGTCAGTCACCATTGCTAACCAGCCTGGTGCGGGCACAGGTGCAGCGCGAGGTCTAGCCACGTACCACAATTTGCACTGAATCAGTGCAGCATTAACTCAGGCCTAATAACCATAATCTCAAAACATAAAATTAGCAGTTTCACTACTAACAGCGTGTTTTGCAAAAACCAAACTAATATCCCTCTTCTAACAGGAATGACGGGTCATAGTCATGGTGACCAGACTGACCAGAGGATAATGATTTTAACTTAATCTTGTGTGACTCTCTGAGCACTGCTGTTCTGCAGTTTCTCCTAGGTTGGCCATCCACGTGACTTCAGAGAAGTAATTCTCTTTTTCCTAAGTTTTGACAACTTATCACAGTGACTGCAAATTGCTTGTTCAGGTTAAGGAGTCACTGCAGTAACTGTCAAATTAAATGGGATTGTGCATGTGCATTAGCCCTTAATAGGCAGCATGTGGCTTGAAAGGCAGGTACTCTTTGAAACCTTCTGCATTCATTGCCATTGGTTCAAAGCTGTTGAGCTTTCCTGTCCCCAAAAGTATATGGGAGCTTAAGTGGCCCAGGAAGACAGTGCTGTATGGTCTGGTTGCCTCAACTAGCTGTAGGGAATTTACAGGATCGCCCTCAAGGTGCTGATTTGCTCTTACCACCGTGTGATCTCCAGAAGAGGTGTCTTAAAGGCGTTGCCATGCAGTGGAAATACGTGGCACAAACTTTTTAATTCCTGTAAATTAATATTTTCTGAGAATCTCTTAATTTCTTCACTGAATTCATTAGAAATGTTCACAATATTTTAACAGCTTTTCTGCTGTTAGGATGACACTTCTTCTTGAGGTGAAAGTTGTGCTCTCCTCCATTTCTAATTAATTGTGCTAGCAGCCATAACATTTTATTACATGATTCATACAGCTTTTATTTGGCATGAAATAGAAGCGAGTTAGCTTTAGGGTATGAGCTGTTCCAAGAACAGAACCTTTTTTCATTCTCTTTAACATCACCTTTCTCAGAAGATATTTAAAGATTCCTTTTAGTCTTTTCCACCTATTTTTAGGAACCTGGCTTGTTTTTCTCTTCAGAAGTTGTTAGCTGACAGTTCAAAGATCAGCCATCGTGGTGATGTCCTCCTCCTCCTCCTCCTCCTCCTGCATCCTCGGTGCGTCTCCAAGCAGTCGGATCTGCCCGTTGGTGGTTGAGCTCCGCTCGGTGTAGGGTGATGATGGGGCCAGAAAGAAGCTAATCCTCAAATCGCCGAGTCGTTGGTAGCTCGTTTCTCATCTTTAGTTTATTAACATGTTGCAGTGCAGTATTTTTTTAATAACAATCTCATATCTAATATATATCAAATATATATCTAATGCCCTTAAGTCATCAAGGCAGGCTGGCAGTTTTAAGAACTCATCCGTCCTACCCATTCCCTTTTGTAGCAACCAAAGAGAAAGATTAATCTGCAGCTCTTGTGACATTGCCACCGATACACAAAAAATAATTTCACTGGAGAACAGCAGCTCTTCACCCCTGTGGCCCTTACATGGAGATTTAGCATAAGATCAAAATGCCGTAACCGCCTTCTTGCTTCTGATTCAAAACACTCTATGGAGACTCATTTGCCGTTAGTACCAGAGACCCTCTGGGTGACAACTGCTTCTCAGAAACCAGCCTTCATGCAACTGCATTCAAATGCTGCCTGGACTTGCAAATGTGGCATTCCCTGGAGCTTTCAGTACGATAACCTCGGCCTCTAATTCCAGCTTTGTCTTTGCAGAAGGAGCTTTAGGAGGTTCTGTGCTTGAAATTGGTTTTATTCATGTTTTGTGATCTACTGATAATTTTTTTCGATGCAAAGTGCTTGGACCTTTTTCATTTTCAAGATCTGTTGATTTGTTAAGAAAGGAAAAAAAAAGCATTGAAAGCTCAGCTAGGGAGAGCAGGTCTGGTAAAATTTGCTCAGAATTACAGCAACATTTGCAAATTTGTCAACTTTGGGCCTAACAATCTGATTTCTTGTGTCAGTACAAGCATTTTCTGATTCTCTTCCTCCTATGAAATGACATAAAGAGCCCAAAACCAAAATAAGGACTTCTCAGAAACCTCTGTCTGCCAGGACATTCCAACAGGTCCAGTCTCTCATTCCAGTGTATTAAGTATATATTGCTGCAAACTGCAAGCCAGATCTCGCAGCTGTTCTCTTCTGTGCATTTTCTCTGGAGGTTGGTACTTACTGGGAGAACTCAGGCTGATTGATAGGATAACATCACATCACTGCCCGTGTCTTTGGTGGAAAGCAGCAAATCTATTTTCCTAATCCGAGCTCATTCCCTCTCCAGCACGCACGGAGCACAGTGTGCGGTGCGGGTTGCGTATCTGTTTGGCTTCAGGTTTTGCAGAGCTGAATGAGTGAAACAAATTGTTTAACCGTCTTCCCGAGGCCTGGGTTGTGGTGTGCAATGTAGAAAGAAGAGCGAAATACCAGATTCACCATCAGTGTCAGTGCGGAATATTTCATACCCTTTGCTTTCACCTGAGCATTTCCTTGACTCTGAAGTTTATTTTAATAGCTTTGAATAGAACAAAACCATTAACTCCTGCAAGAGAGCTTTATGACACCGGACAGGAAGAAAGCTTTACAAGCATGAAAGTGATTTAAGGATTCTGTAGGCAATTTCCTTGGTTTTGAGCAAAGCTGATGGCAATCTAAGGCCCAGTTTACTCGGGTGTGTGGGTGCTCTCGGGTTTAGGCAGAAATTCCCGAGTGGGAATTTCCCGAGTGGGAATTTCACTGACTGGAGGTCAGTGACTCATGTTGCATTGAGCTGGCCCTGCATAGTCTAGATCACTCAATATATTGCTAATTATGAAGGAAAGATTGCTGGGACAATGAATGGTGAATGGGGTCTCTTCAAGGGTATACAGCCCTTTGAAAGGTATTTTAATATCTTATCAATCAGTAATCTTAAATCAGTAAAAGATTTACAGCTTTTTGTTTATTACAGTAGAGTGACCCCCACCTCTGATAACCTGCATGGAACACGCAGCTCAAGCTGGAATGTATTTGCATTTACACAGAAATAAAATGAGGTGGAAAATCTCGACAAGCAATACTCCCAGGTGAACAAAATCCTCACCATTAAAGTTGGTTTCTTTGTAATGTAGGGAAAAATAAAGTGTAAACTCAAATACATATTCCAGGAACAATCGGTTTCCTTTTTCCAGGAAAATTGGTAGTGAAATCTGACACGAGCCATCACTTAACAAGCATTAACAGGAAAAGCAAATATTTGTCTGCTGTATCCCAGAAATTGGAAAATTAATATGGACAAGATATTACTGTTAGTAGGAGGCTTATCTTTCTTTGTAAACAGTATTGAAATATTTGCTGAGATTTATGCACCATCACTACTGTAGATCAAATAAGCTCAGTAAAACTAAATTTTAAATTCACATGCTGATCAAGATATCTTTTTAATTATTTGTCCTTATCATAGTTTTGCCCGAATCATGTCCCTCTCCCAAATGTTCTTGGAAGCCAGAATTATTCCAAAGAATACATGAAGATGTAATGCTTCTCAGGGGAGAAACAGCACCAGGGCAATGGGCTTTTCTCTGTGTTTCGAACCGGGAAATTGCCCCAGCAAGAAACAAGAAGGTGGAGGCTGGTTAGGGCTGCTGGAGAGCTGAGGAGGGTCTGCGAAACATCCCGCCCAGGGCCGGGGTCTGCCTTGCTCTAAAGCTCGAATGGATTCTCATTTCATACTATTATTTTCTCATTTTGCGAGAGGTTTCGCACTGCCGTAGGAGTGCGGTTCTTGCACTGCCTTTGATAGAGGAAACACAAAATAACTAATTCTGAGAGAGCCAACACCATCACCATCAGGTTATTAAAATGACCATAAGTTTACCTGCACCAGCCTGAGGTACCTGTTCTCCTCACTGCCAACACTGCTAAGCACTTCTTTCAGGAGAGAAATGCAAGAATTCAGTATGTTCTACTCTTTTTTCCTCCCTCAGTATAAAATATCCATATATTTACTTCTGTGAAATACGAAGCCTCTTTTGATATCCTACAGGAGCAGACAGCCTGCAGTCTTTTCTCGTAATGCATCTTATCTCTCTATTTAGAGGTATATCTCTTATTCTAATTAATGTTCTAGTAATTTAATAGCTCTTACCGACATTTGGAAGTAAACTTATCTTCTCATAGGTAGTAAAACCTTATTGATATAATATCCTTTAGCTTTAAAAAATAGTCTTGATGAGGAAATAGAAGGCATAATCCATAATAATAGAATCATAGAATGCTTAAAGGTTGGAAAATAGATTTATTTTATTTATTTTGAGCAAAAGAAAGCCTATTTTCATTGATAATTGCATATATCTAGATCCAGTTTTAATGAAGCTTAAAATAGTCCTGCATACATATATGGAGATTTCTGTCAGTAAAACATTTGTTTTCAAGTGTATCTACCGTTTTCTATATGTTTGACTACCTACAAGGAATTCTCCATGAAGGACAGAATAAAAGCAGTCCACAGAGGCCGCCTAGAGAACTTCACATGGTCTTGTGAAGGATGACGAGCTCTGTGCTGTGCTTACAACTGCATCGAGCTACTGCATCTGCCCTCCTTGTTGTTCAGCAATTCCAGGGTAGACATGAGTCAACCTTCAGTACAAGGCAGGAAGGGATCTGCAGGGACAGCAGTGATGTTTTTCCTGCCTGCATTTTCTGCAGGTTTGCACTTTCAGTTGGTTCTTTGGGAAGAGGTGCCTAAGATGAAACAGGCAGCATTTTCATTTTTTTTTCTTTTTTAATGTATTGAAACACTACGATAAGAGATTCAGATTCAAATATTTTATTTCAAGTGCCACTGCTTATCATTATGGTAGAAAAATATTACACCGAGGGAAAAGAAGACAGACATGAGGGACTATTTTTCAGCCCCTCTTTGCAGCAGCTGTTTTCAAGCACACGGTCCTGTTGAATTCCAAGTGCAGAGAGGCTGATCGATGCCGTAATGGATTTGGAGCTCATTTCTCTCAGAACTGTCATGGGGAGAGCAAAGCGGGTGATCGAGCTTTCCTGGTGGGCGCTGCACATGATTTGTGGATAAGAGGGTTGCAGAGGGAATGCTTGATCTCAAAACCTAAAAGAAGGGAGGAGCGAAGGAAGGGTAAGCTCTGATGATGTTAATGTTTCCAGGGAATTCCAAGCCACCAGGGAGGCCTCAAGGTCAAAAAGATCCATGCAACTGAAACACCTGGAACCCATACCAAAGCAAAGCAACAATTTTTAAAATGGTAGGGCTGATTTCAAAAAAAAAAAAAAAAAAGAAAAGATAAAAGGTAAATTATCAGATTAGGATGTTCTTCTGTATATTGTGGCACAATGCTTTAATGTTATTGTGTGCATAAGCTTTTACAGTGAATTTAACCAGCTAACTTGAAATTGGCATATAGAACGATGTGCATTGTACGTCATTTTTCATTTCAAGAGGTGTATCATTTTAGCCTTTGCTTCCCGTTTTTTATAGCTCTTGAGGTGTCTGCAAATGGCACATGTCTTTTTTTTTTTTTAAAAAAAAAAATCCCTTGGTTTTGGAAGTTGCTCAAGTTCATTCAAACCTTGAAAACAGCTTGAAAAATTCCTGCCAGTATGTTCCTGAAATGCCTTCCCAAAACAGGAAAAGGTAGTAAAATTGGTAGGTACTGGTAGCAATTTAACTTCCCACATCATACTATGATTTAAATGCAAAAATCATCATGTAAAGCAGTTCATACATTGTCATTAGCCACACAAATTCATTGAGCTGCATGTGAGAGCTGAGCAAAACTGTCATGTTTGTGCCTCAATTCACATATTTGTCTTCAAAAGTTTTATTTTAACTGTGGCTCCTCTCTGCAAAGTGCATTTTGGACATATGTAGCCCCAGCAGGGGCTATTCTGCCTCCAAGGGGTTGATTCTTTATCAAGCCAGCACTCTGGAACCCATATTTAGAAATACATGAGATAAGCAAATATTATTTATAGTGCTTAACGTATTATGAGTTTATTCCTTTTTTAATGGTGGTATTTCTTGAATCCTTTGGATATGAAAGGAAAGAACGATGATGATCACAAGTCTATTTTATGAAAATTTCGTTAAGAATCCATTATCACATGGATCAGAATTATTTTCACGTTCATCTTTAAGCAACCTTCTCAATCTGGAAACCTACAGTTCCAGCCTGTTCCGTTGAGCCAGTTCATCAAGAATCAAGCCCTTCACAAATGCAGCTGATGGGCCTCCTTGCTGCTCATAAATAAAATTATCCCCAGATCAAGTTTTTAAATGTTAATAACTAAAACATCCAAGAAAGAAGTTGTTTTACCAAGTGTTGGCACTGGCGGTTTTGAATTATGGATGAAATGAGGCGTGTAGTGGAAATGAAAGAGAACTCATCCCAAAGTCTTAAAAAATGAAATCATGGGTCGTTTTAGACTTTTGATTTTGCCACTTTGATGCCACAGTGTGAAAAGCAACAGCAAATACCAATTAACTGTAAAAGTGATGAGAGAAAAGCTGTTGTAAGCATCATACATACGACTAATAGAAAATGAAATAGTTTTTTTTTTTTTTTTGAATGATTTTTCAATCCATATGCATATCTTTAAGATATTTATGACTGGAAAAGGTACCTGCATCTTCTGTTTTATCCATCTGGTCCCATAGTAACAGATGCCTAAAATGGCTTAGGAAAGGTGTGACTCATACTATCTGCTGGATTTTTCCTGGCAATTTTTCCCTTGATTTGTCAAAATATTGCACAAAAGAATGTTCATTTATAGGATTACAGACTAAAACCTACATTTAGAAGTGCTGTCATAAAAGCCTGTGTGCAGTCTGCCCGCCTTTCCTGCCAAGGACTGTTAATGCTTAAATTAGCCACCTGATGGTCTGCTGCCTTGTTGTTCACAAATGTCAACTGCTTATGAGAGAAATAACAGTTTTTTTCCATCAACTTATGAAATAACATTCTAAGGGAGCTCATAAACCCCACTAATTATTGGCTAAATTTCCTGTATACTTTCTTTTGCAGGGTTTAGTGTTCCCTTGGGTACATGGCAGCACATGGAGCTGCCACCAAGACTGCAGCTCTGATTTTTTCTTTTTTTTTTTTCATTTTTTGTCACTTTGAAAGAGAAATGACAAAGTGAAGCAGGAGATGCGATCTCAGTCTTGTTTGTTGTTCCCCATTATAATTTTATGTAATTATTAGGTAACATATTCAGAATAGAGACCTTTCCATTCTCCAGTTTGTTCAGACCAGAGGTACTTTGATTTGCTGACTAACATAGTTCACTCCTTTTTTGACTTCCCTTCTCCTCCTTGCCCTCCAGCCTCCAGCTTTATGCTTCTACCAAATCCAAGTGAGTTAAAAAAGGGAATACTTTTTAACACGGGAAGTTATGCTTAAAAATTACATCGTCTAACACATTTATCCAGAGATGTCCAGAACAACAACAGCAAAACCCCTTTACTTTCTAACATGTCAGTTAGTGAAATCCAAGGGGTAGCTGCAAATTCCTGGAATCCCCTGAGCTCACCGGCAGTTTTGCTGACAACAGGCAGAGGAAAAGAGCTGCAAGGAAAGGGAGGCGTTTGGAAAGCAGAGCTCCATGATGGCACGTGCTCCCCACGGGGATATTTATCTCCCTTGGGAATATGAGTTTTGCACGTGGGGCTCTCCCGACTGCCAGAGCCGCTGCGGCGTTTCCTTCTGATGCTGCTCAGCACCATCTGAAAATGTTCTTGCTGCCACTTTAACAGCTCCGCGTATCCTAACCTTAAATAAGCGCAACATAATGAGAAAGGGGATATAAAAACAGGAGCAGTGACCTGAGCGGCGCTGAGGGGACAGGGCCGCTCGGGAGGCAGGAGATCGCGGTGACCTGCTCGGAGGTGCCTTGTCTGCAGCGAGGGGACGTCTCCCCGCACATCCCTCCACACGGGAGCTAGCAGGGAACAGGTTCTTCAAGATCCCCTTTCTTGAACTGCCGCTTTCCAAACTCCTGCTCCTTGTCTTGGCGGGCCAACCCTCAGCATGTCGAGGTCCGCAGAGTGTATGAATGTTCTACGTGGTGCCTGCAGCTCCGTGTGCGCGCCGAGCAAGAAGGCACGTGTTCTTTATCTCTTCGACAGTAAAGAGGAATTTAAGAAAACTTAAAGATTAAATTTGACCTGGATATGTATTTTCGCTTGGGTAGAGGAACTGGTAGCTAAAGGTGGGATCTACGGAAAATTAAGACAAAGCTACAAAGAGCTCTGCTGTTCACAGCAGGAGCTTTGAGCCTCGCGTGTGGTATGCACTATTTACTTTTAATAGCTTGCGCTGCGAAAATCTGTTAAAAACTCATTATGCCAGTTAAAAACAGGCAGTAATGAGTCCAGCAGTAACTGTTTGCTTTGGACCAGGATGCAGAATGGCAGTTTCTTGCCCAGACTCAACCTGCTGACAACATTTAAGTATAGGCACTGGGAATGCAGCAGGTTTAGGGCTGCAAGTTGGCGGTTCAGACTGGTGGCCCCATGGAAGCCCTGAACCAAATGGCTGCAGTCAAAGGTAAATAGCTGGGGAGATGTGCAGAAGTGGCTCTGCGTTCAGGTTTTTGCTTCCTTAGGCCGTGCTGATGCCCCAAACTGCAGTTTTGGTGAAGCTGTAAGGGGTCCCGGTGGCAGCGATCTGCTACAGTTACAATAACGGGATAATGTCTTTCCGAAGAGCTCCAGGTCTTTCCAGGTTATATACAGGATCAGGATAAGAAGGCTTCACTGAGGTGAGCTACACAGGTGTTTGTAAGCAGTGGTGGAGCACACGGTTGTATCCATCTCCTGTTTTCCCTCGGATAATCCTCGAGACGAGAGCAGGATTAGCTCAGTTTTGTGAAGTCAGTGCACCCTACGCAACCTGCAGCACTGCGATATTTTCCAGGCTGCTTTTCCTATTCAGGCATGATGCAGGGGACTCGGAGGGAAGAGCACAGCTTTTGTTTCAGACACTCACGCGCTCCCAAGTGTCTCTTAGTCCAGTTGCTGGGTAAATATTACCAGGTTTCACAGAAACCTGAAGGATTCCCTAAGGGAGCTCCAGGCCGCCCTGCCCGCGGGGGCGAGAGCAGATCTGACACCAGCTGCTTTCTGGGTTAAAACCTAAAACTTTGACAAATTTGTATCAGAAGAGATATATGAATATTAGAGCTGTTGCACATGTTTTTTTTTCAATATTTTTAACCAGAGTATGAAATTTTCTCAAGATCTAAAAGTTGACAAGCCCCCGTCTGGTTCACTGCTGTTTTCTGTTAGACGAGGCTTACGTCAAGTCCTCCACTTTTCTTGGGGAAGTTAAAAATTTTCTTCTTGACACCTGCAGCATTTCATCTTACTTTTGATTCATTTATCTGGATATTTACATTTTATTAAATCTATATTGTCATGAAATATATTTTGTATGGTAAGAGGTATGGATATGTATTCTGCATAGCACAGTGCAGGCTAATACCCAGAAGAAGGAAGAAAATGAAGTGGCAGTGAAATTTCATTTGTTTCCGAACTTCCAAAACAATTTTGTTCTATGGAGATGTAAATATTTTATTCTGCTGCAATCTTTTTCTTTAAATATACAAATACATATCTGTATATGTGTATGAAAATATAAGTATATATGAATATAGATGCATATACAGGGCAAGAAGTGTAAGAAGTTACACAGTGTAAGAAGCATAAACTTGAGCATAAACTCCGAAGCACTTTTCAGATCTCAGTTTTGCTTTGTAAGAGGAGCTTGGGATACTCAAACCTAGACACTAAGCCCGAGTGTAGACACTGAGCCTAAACTAGGGGTTTAGATGCCTAAGGCTCCTCAGAAATGCTTTCTAGAGTGGCTTAGGCCAAAAATGTCAAATTAAAGTTGCTTGGGCCGTGGTGTCTTTGCTGGGTGTGTAGGATTGCTCTTCGTAATGCCTAAAATAAGTTGTCGGGGGAAGGCAGAGATGCCAGACAGAACAATAACGTTGTGCCAATATTTAAAAAGAGTAAATGGAAGAGCGTGGGTAATTACTGGCCTGTTAGCCTGATATTGATCTCAAGCAAAATAATGCAGCGGTTAATAGAAGGCTTGCTTAATAAAAATATAAGGAAGATAATATAATTAATGCCTAACAGCATTGGCTTAGGGAATTAGATTGCACCGAGCTTACCTTGGTATCATTTTGATGAGATTACAGGTTTGATAAAATTAAGATGCTGACATTAGTCAGATGTCTTAGAGGACTACAGTGCATGATATTTCCATTACGCAGCACCGCAAACCCATGTGGTGCAGATTTAAAAAAGCAGCCAATGAATTTTTAAACAATTACATATTTAGCAGCCCCGAGTCAATGTGTTTTGAGGATCTCTCTTCTGTCCTATTTAACAATTTTATCACTATCCTGTAACAAAATATACAATGAGTATTAATAAAAAATGCACATTATACAGGGGCTGGGAGGTTGTTAGCCAGGAGAGTGACAGATTAGACTCAGTGCTCTGAATTTCTTGTGCATAGGAAGCAGCACACAGAAAATCCCAGATCTTCAGTAAAGCCAGCATAAAGTCAGGCTTTCAGAACAGAAGATTCTGCCCCAGGAGTAGTTGCTCTTAGAGGCAGTTTGCGAGGAAATGAATTAAGAGCAATTCTTAGTGTAAACAAGGTATATTGGATAGGGAAAGGGAAAAATGGTCCCTGGGAGTTTTGTTCCTTCCAAAACCCTGTCAGAAGGTCGTCCAGCTCTATCCATAACTCAAGGAATGTGCTGAAAGTTTAAAGACTTCCAAGTCTTCCTTAGACTTCGAAGAAAGTTGAAAAATTTACAAGTGTTCTCTGTAAATGAGACCTGGAAGGTGAACGTTAAGCCCTGGCTTCATTTTTGCATGAGGAACTGCAGTTTGATCCAAACGGGGTGAGCAGGGGAACTGCTCTGGGTGCTTGTTTTCCCATCAAACAAGCAGGAAGATCCAAAGGCGGGATGCTAGAAATAAGTGCACTCTTTTGGTTGCTTTTTCTAAATAAGAGAAATTTCAAACAAATTATTTTGGCTTTAGTTATGAAGTCAGCTAACTGCAGTGCTATGCAAGTCCAATTATCATTATGGCACGTAGCAATATATTTTTGAGGCCAACTGAGCCTTTGTCTAACAAAACTTCCAGAAGTTACAAACGTGCTCAACTAGTAAAGCTCAGAGCACTTGCAAACTTGTTCCAGCAGCAGTTTCCAAAGTCTTGAATATACAACTCTCTCTCAGACCACTTCTGTCCTAACGCCAATGAAGAGGAAACTGTTGATAGCTGAAGACATATTAAAAAATTCCTTGCACAAATGGAAGGGTTGGTAGGTATTGGCTGTGCTAGTGTTGGGAAGACATCTATCAAGCTGAGGAATCGGCAGTTATTAAGAAAGAGCACCGTGCTGGTATACATTATCTGAGAAGCTTCAGGACAAAAATGATATTTAGCTGATTTTTGGAAGGTGAGAAAGAATAGAATAAAAATAGAGAACAACCCCCATACCCCCATACCCAAATTATGCAAGGCAAATTCCCAATTTTATTTTTAGCAAGATAGAAGTCAAAGAGATGTAGATTTAAGTTTGAGAAATATGCTATAAATGAGTCGTGCTGACGCAGCGTATGTAGCTAAGAACTGAGGAAAGATAATGAAACAGGACAGAGATCTCTGACATTTTGTCAGCCTTCCATAATGCAAATGAAAAAAATCTTCAAGGGAGATTGTCTGAAAGGGGCAAGTAGTTACACACGGGCATGTCAACTCCCACGGGCAGGCTAGCAAAATCCGGGTGAAATGAGTCAATTAAAAAAATCGGAATTTTCTATTTCAATTTATTGTAATTATTCCATTAGAACTGGATTGAGAGTTTTCAGGGCTCTACAATCAGAGGAAATGAAATGGAGAATGATTCTTAAAGACTATGTTTAATTTTATATTACTCTGTGTTAAGTTCTGGTGTAGAATTAAAATACAGAGGCTTTAGGGGAAGGGGAAAAAGTAGCAGTTGGTTGACTAGGGAGAAGAGAAGAAAATATCATTGGATCATTAAGTATCTGATAGAGCTGCCTTTGAACTTTTGTGCCAAATTTCTTTTTGTTTAAGGCTTAATTTGTTTAATTTAATCTCTGAAAGGATCCTAGAAATTATTCTGAGTCTGGTTTTCCAGTTCACTTTAAATTTCTTTTTTTATGCTATGGCCTATGTGAGGACATGTAAAGGACTGGAGATCCCTGCCTCTTCCTAGGCTTACATAGAAACCACTGGGTATCTCTGTCCTGTGTGTCCCCTACCCATTTTTCTTTTTTTGAGAGAGATTTTTTAAAAATTCCCATTTAGTTCAGTGTAGATTATTATTAAGTCAGATGAACTCTGATTGTCTTGGGAGTAGGCAGGATAATAAAACAAGGAACAATCCGAAGCCCCAGACTATAATTTCAGGTAAGCCTGAAGCAAATATAGTATTTTTTTCTAAATAGCCATCTGCTTAACGTAGATCTGTAGAACTGAAATATATTATTACTATGGCCTTATTTTGGCATGAGGGAAGGAAGGCATTCTGGAAATAATCTAAGAGAAGCTTTTCCTTGTGCTACGCTTACAAATGAAGAAATGCTCCCAATCTTTCCCTTGTGCCCGCTATCCAAGCTTCCCAATATTTTGGTTTCATGGAATAGTCTGTCAAGCATCCAAAACCCTAAGGACCTCCTCATAACTGAGCCTCAGGCTCTATTAAGTCCATCACTTGCTAGCATTAAAGTAATATTTTGGTGAAAGCAATATTTAAATAAAATATTTTCCAATTTTTCTACCATGTTTAGTAAACTGGGAGTTAAAAAAAAAAAAGCTTGGCGGTGATATTGTGGTGCTGGTCCTGATCTGGTTCCGCCATCCCTGAGATGTAACTCATCATCTGTATCCCTTGAACATAAACACATTTTCCTGCTGCTGGGCCCTGGGATCCCTGTAATCCCCTGGTCTGGGCTGGCTCGGAGAACAAAAAGAAGCCTTAATTAAATTAGTGCATGCATCTCCTTTGGAGAAAATGAATAAATTCACTGGATGCGGAACACCCAACTCTACACAGATGTCAGAGGAAATCTGCAGGCCTGGTAAGCTAGACAAGAAATCCCCCGGTTATTTAAATGCAGTGTTTGCAGAGATGATTATTTTTGGAAGAATTGCCTCCCATTTTGGAGCATTCTTGATTCTGCTTGTGCCAGAGTTGGGGCTTCGTTGGTTGGTTGCTTTTGATTAAAAATTACATGACACTCATGGCTGGGAGAGTGTCACTGGTGCAGGGTTGTTGAGCAATACACCGAGTTGTCAGAGATGCATTTTCCTCATAGAAGATATAGATTTTGTTTCCTTGATATGCCAGGGCACTGGAGGACAGCAAGTATTGCATGTAGTGCTTGTCTTCACAAAAGCAAAATATTTGGCAGGATTTTGACAGTCCAATGACATTGTTACAGGGTGAAGGCGGGGAGGAAGGGAAGAGAGGCTTCTCAAAATATCTCGGTAGTAAAAAGTGTGCTGAAAATACCAACCCCGCAGCTGGGACGCCCACAGTGCGTCCTGTGGTGGGATTGCTCATAGAGGTGCACAGGAGATGTGCCTGTGCCGTGCTGCACCCCAGCTCTCGTGCTACACACGCACTCAGTTCTCAAAACCAAGTTTAAGTTTGACATCCAGCACTTTAACATCTCAGTTTGGGGGTAATCATTCATTTCTTTTTGGTTTTTCTCAGTTTAGGGCAATAACAAGCTGTGAAATACCAAAACTGCTATGAAATAGCATTGCCATAGCCTTGGATGGCTTGAATTGGCTGCCTCTGCATGGCTTTCTATTCAATATAAACACCGAGCGAGTGGATTTAGGATGCTGATCATAACCGTGCCTTGCCCTACGGGGAGTGGGTCTCTGTGCCCGTATTTCAGAGCAGAGTCTGTTGCCCAAACTGAAATTGAGGCCCCACTTCCTCACCCCTTCTCACCGAAGTGCATTAGGACGACATGCATCAGGCCCAGCACTATAACGTTATATTTAGCTTCCTGGCAGCGGGAAGTTCCTTAACAAGATTGGTAGTGTCCTGCTGGTAATGACAATAAGCAGCCTGACATGATGCCTTAACAAGAGCAATGTCGCTCCCACCGTGTCCTCTTAACACTACTGGACAAGTAACAGGTACCAGTGCTCATTGCCCAGTTCGGTCGTGCTCATGGAGGTGGACGTGTTGCCAATGCTAATCATTAGCATCTCCTTGAACTACTGCAGGGCCCTTGTGATGCTTGCAGCTGAAAGTGTTTTAAATCTCTCTTTAGAGTAGTGTCTTCCTAGAGGAAAGCAAGTAGTGATTTCAAAAGATGAGGAAAAATCACTTTTTTCCTCTTCTGAAAGGGCTTATGTAGGACACTGACCCCGCTATTTTACACAGACCGTAATTTGTGAGAGCTGGGCAAGGAAGAAATGCATTTCTTCAGTGACGTTGTATGGAAATGAAGCTTAGATAACTTTTCTGGAAGGTTATACAAAAAATCAAAAGAAACAGGAAGGGAAATCTTGGGAAATAGCTCTATAATGAACTTATCTAATGATGCGTATAGAAATGAGCTAAATTAAAGTGTGATTGGATCGGGTGTGTATCAGTAGCAAGTAAGCTTAAGGATTCACGAGTTAGAGTCCAGGAGCATACAAATAGCAGTGCTGATGAGACCAAGAAGTCTACCCAGTCCAATAACGTCCTTTGGAAAACGGCCACGAGGGAAGCATAAAAGACCCAAGGCAAGTACAGACTTAGCCATCCTTGGGCTACTTCACAGCTTTAACTGATGACTTAAGGACAAAACAAGGGCACTTCCTAGCAGGAATTTGCATCTAGGCCATCATAGCCAATAGATACTAATGGACTCCAATGAATTAATCTGACCTGTTCCTGAACCCATTGACTTCTAGTAGATCCTACAGCAAGGAGCTGCAAAACTGATTCTGAAGGAGGCTTAACAAGTATCTTAACAAAAATAAATATCCCTTGATTTTCTTAAGAGATCCAGGAAATAATCATTTCTTTCTCACTTTTGTCATATCATTCAATACTTTATAGATCTCTGCCGTGTTCCTGTTTGTTTTCTTTTTCAGACTGATGTATTTTGCTCAGATTTGTCCTACTCTTCCCTTTTCCCTTGCTTGGGAACTGTTTGACGTAGCCTCTCATCTTTTTGTACTTTGCCGTAGTTCTGCCACAGCCTTCTTGAGCTGAAGTGACTGGAATTGCATCTGGAATTGATGGAATATTCCAAGACATGATACATCATGAATTTCTAAAAGAGCAGAGTGATGCTTTTGGATACATTGTTAATAGTTTTCTATTTGCTTTTTGAAGTGCTACAGAGCATTAAACCAGCATTTTTAGAGGGCTGCCTGACATGACACCAAGATCTCATTTACGAGTGGCAATGTGTTATCTAGAGCCTATTATTGTGCCAGATAGGGTTATTTTTATCCATGTGCAACTGATTGCTGTTGAGCTGTATCTGCCCTTTTATCAGCTAGGCATTCTCTGTTACATATTTCTTTGCAATCAAACTTGCATACAAACTTCCACGCTTGCCATGATTTCCTTAGATGTTGGCTTCACAGCTCGGAGATCTGTGAGACACCCCACATCTCTGATTCCAGCCTCTTCTCTTTCAGTGGATCTTTTAATCCACCAGCTGCCCCTCAAAAACAAGGCATTTTAAGCTGTTTGGGTAAGAGACACAAAGGAGAGAATTTATGAGATAGTAATGGCACATACTCATTATTTTTGTCCAGAAACTTTTTGCATTTCAAAAAGCTTTGATAGATTTGAGGGGAACTTCAAAGCTATTTTTACTTTTTCTCAATACATCCTATTATATTTTAATAGTTATTATATGTTATTATATCTATGTTAGTTCTTTTTCTCAGCGTCCCATTGAAAATGGAGACCACCAGAGAATTTATAGGCATAGAGGCAAAGAACTAAGAGAATTAATATGAGAAAGCAACACAAATTAGGCAGGAAGCGAAAAACAGATTAATAGCAACATAGAATGCAGATAGCTGAACAGTTTTTGTTTGATTTTTTGGTGAACGAGAAGTTAATTCCTTTGAAGTGCAACACTAAACCAGTTGTCTATGTCTGAGCTCACATCATAAGACTGCATGTGTACAAACGTGGAACTTGTGATCATCGTGGTTACTTATTTACAGGAAGACACGTAAAGGTTCCTCTAATGATTGTTTTAAGTGTGCATTTTTACTAAGCTCATATTATGAAAATGACTCGTCTCTGAAGAATTGTTCTATATACATTTAGGCTTTGTGATTAAATTTAGCTGTAGAGTGAAATAGTATTTTAACTCAGTTAGAAAATCTCAATCCATTTCTTAATGAAGTTTCCATAATCAACTTCTATGGTGAAAGGGGGGGGAAAAAAGGAAAAGAAAAGAAAATTCAATATTTAACTGCTTAAATGTCATACTCCATGCAGACACTGAGGCACTAGGGATAAGAAAGGCCTGCACAATTTTCCTTTAAAGAGCATTCTCCGTGTTCGCCAGAAGCCAGTTTTTTGAAGTTGACTTTCACCAATGGAGCAGTATAATGTGATGTTACTCCAGTGTTATGAATACCAAAATTTAATGTTTCCCTTTATTTCTGCCAGAAAACTTTAACTCCGTTTAAGCTTAAAAAGATGTTTTGATACATCTTGTCTTTCGCTAGTAATAGCAGCCAGAAATTACAGACTAGTGTCAAATGGTGATTCTTTGTCATTGAAATATATTCTAAAAGAGGAGCTTTCATGGCACAAAAGTGCCTGGAATGGCACTACTTCATGCCTCGAAGACAGTGTATATTCTCTAGCTGTTCCTGGGAAGATGTGAGGTGTGGGAATTTAATAACCTACCCTGCTCTTGAAAAGATGTATTTTTTTCTCATTTTTTTCAGCCCAGGAAAATTCCGCTATAAAGCAAGAAAAAAAAAAAAAAAAAGAAGTTTGGTATTAATAATGCCTTTAACCGCCTGAATGATTAATATTTAGATGGCGAATTGGTACAGATAAGATAATTCAGTTCTCCTGATTATAAGACTTAATAGTGATAATGAATTCAAGGTTAAATAATGCTTATATAGCACCTTTCAGATGGAGAGTTCAAATGCTATATAAACATAATTAAGTATGCTTTAGCAGATTACTGTTACAAGCATTTAATTCTTCGTAAGGAAAAACAAAAGTTAACGCAAACACCGTTTTGTTGCAAACTTGCAGGGGGTCGGGAAGAGAAGAGAGATGGGGACCGAACGAAGTACATCTGAATTGCAACCCCTCTGATTGACCACTGAATGCAAAGACTTATTTTTATATATATATATATATGTATGTAGCCCATGCTAGGGTACTAGCTAACTGGTGACGCTCTAAATGCTCTTCTGGTGAGCAAACTAAGGATGGGGCTTTGGCTATGCATTTGGAGGAGGCACTTTTGCTGCTGCAGCGTGTGCAGAGAGAGGTCTTTTTATCTGTCTTGGTTTTTGCAGGTTTTGCAGTCAACCAGCCTTGAAATGTGAGCCAAGGGGAAGCTTCTTCTTTTCTCCAGTGCTTTGTTAATGAATAGGATTTTCATTGCTCGAAGTAGAAGAAATAGAGGTGTGGTGGGGGGGAAGTGTTACCGTTCACAGCATGGATGTTCCTTCCCAAAAGCAAAAGTAGTTGTAAATTATTAACTGTTTGCAATTATGTCTCTTTTTTTAGTAGATGTAAGACCTTTTGATTTGAATGTGCATTCATTATTTTGGTTACAAGAGTTGGAGAGAAGGGGTAAGTGTGGAGGATGTTGTTCATTTGGGAGATGAGATACGGCGATACCACTAATAATGGAAAATCAGGTCTGCCTTACAGAAGGCCAAGCCAAGGTCATGGCAGGGAGTGTGTCCTGCTGGGCTCCAGGAGCTTCCCTGGCCTGCCCCTCACCTCCTGCACATCTCCAAGGTCGAGGGAGGTTTCCACACTCCTCAGTTAGCTGTGAAGCAGCACACATTCCGCTCTGGAAAGTCCAAATGAGCACAAATTGAGGTAAAATACAAAAGCATGAACTATTTAATACTCCTATTTCCGTATTATTTATTCAGAAGAAATTTCTATTAGCAGCACGTTGTACTCACAAAGCAATTAACTCCATCCCTTTGCCAGATCCCTCTGCAGATACATCGGCATGCTCTGCAAAACAACGGGCTTGATCTTTGGGGACTGAGACGCTGTTATTCTCTTCATTTGCTCAAGTTAACCTGTGAGCAAAAATGCTTAGTTACACTGATGCCTTCTGTGGAGATACAGAAGGTCAGCAAGATGTGTCTAAAGCTACTTCCAGTTCAGAAATATTCTCCCTTGCCAATATGCAGAGCATCCCAAACGGTTCTTTTCTTTCTTCATCTGCCTGAGAAGCACAGTTGAGTTCATAGCTTCCGTTTCTGTATTTTGCTTGGTGCCTGACACAGCCAGATCCAAAGCACGGGTGACAGTTGCTCTCCAAGAGGACACTTGCCTTCCTTGGTGGCAGATGAGCTTTGAAGTGTTTCGCTGACAGAGAGACGATTCCACCTCAGTTCCGTGTGGTTCAGGAGTCAGTTCCAGGGAGGCTGAGGCCTTCGTAGAAAATTGTTTGTTTGCTGCGTGGCTGTGGTAAACGCTGCATTGCTGAAGCAAATGCACGCTATAATTATTCTGAAGTGTAATTTGCACGTTAGTTTCCATAGTAACTTGTCATCCCTGTGGCATGACAGGGATGCCAGCTGAAGACAGGGATATTTGTGAGTGCAGGAAGTCAATTTATGCAATAGTTTGCAATATAGCATTTGATTTCTCACGTAAATATTATTTCTGGTTACAGCCAGCTGCAATAAGGTAATAATTGTTTTATATTCCATAGGTATAAACTACATGGGAAAAATAGTCAATGGGATCGCTGCATTTTAAACTTTAAAAACAATAAATGAAATCTGCTTCTGTGCAAGATGATGTATTTTCAAAAATATACTGCTTTGGCACACGGGAATGTTGTTTCTTCAGGGCTTGCTTCACTGTTAAATAAAGATTTAAGTGTTCAGCTCTGAAGGAATCATCACTTTCAACCAGGGACAATTCACTATGCCAATAAAAAGGTTGTGTACAATTTAGAAAGAACATGAAAACCATGTTTTTGGTCCTAATTAGTTTTCTTGATATATAAGGTAATATATTTCTCTGAAGGTAACAGATGATACTAACGCTGTTATTTTGACATAATAAGCCTCCTAAAGAATTACTGAGTTTAGATGAAAAATATATACAGTGCTGGAAAGTATTGCACTGTGCCCATGTTCACAGCTATCGCTGTGTGCATCTGTACACAGAGAAAACCTACATGCACTGAACCACGACCTGTGGCTTCTGCAAAGGCCTCCGTGTTTAGCAGGTGTCTGTAATATATTATGGAAATGTGCAGGAGGAGCAAATCTCAGAGATGGAGGAGTTTGTCCTGCAGACTGGTCCTTACTGCATAACCTGACCCACTGCAGACACACGTGGGGCACAAGGAAGGTGGCCCAAAGACCTCGAGGCAGCACAGGTAAGGTGGGAATGAGGAATACTCCCGATATGATGCAGACTCAGTGGTAATTAGTTGACACTGTGAATATAACTTGAGCTTCTGCAGTTTGATCTCAAAGTCACAGGCACCATCTGTTAACAAGTTTAATTCTTCAAGGCTTTCTTCTGCTAATAGTTTCACTCAATTATCTTCTAGCGAGTGGAATAAAAACGGTGGCTATACTGGAACAGTAATTTCATTTTTGTTATAATGTCATTTACACTCCAAAGACTTGCAGTCTGAGGAGGAAAGAAGAATAAAGATTAAAAGTGAGTGAATCTTTAATGTAATACGAACTGGGGGGACATGTTTCTGCTCTGCAAATCCCTAAGGACAAGGCTTAGCTGCTGCAGTTGTGCTTGTGCCCACTGGAGCCCCAGGGCAGCAGCAGGTGTTGCCACGGGAAAGGACCGGAGGATGGAGGCGTGAAGATGAGTTTGCTCCTAGGAGGTCAGTGGCAATGCTGGCGGAGAAGAGGATGATGAATTGGAGGAAGTTTTCTAAGGTGCTTTTGGTTTTCTGAGAGCCACTCGTTTTTTCTAGATTGCCAGAAGCAGCTGGACAAGCTGGGCAGTAACCTCTAGGAAGGAAGTTGTGGAGGTGACTGGAGGTCTGCTGGGCACAAATTAATTTGGATTCTGACACTTATCCATTCTACGTGTTTTCAGCTCCTGGTGGAGGTAGTAAAAGATTGAGTATAGGGTCACAAAGATCTGTCCTTAAGAATGTGGGGTATGATATGCAAATAAATTCAGAAAATGGCAAGCAAAGTCATATTGGTCATGTTGGAGACGCTTCTCTAGCACCTGGCATGCCCTATTTCCATGTTTTAATCATTTTATTTCCTACTCAAGATGTACGTGTATTTGCACTCCTAACTCTCACAGCGGTAGGGCTTCAGGAGGACGCAGGGAGGGCTGATCAGAGCAGTCACAGGGGCAGATTGAGAGGGTTTCGTGGCTGCTTTGCAAACGAGCAGCCAGCCCGGAGTCCCCGCTCCGTCTTTTTCCAGGGTAAAAAGTGTTAGCTTAATCCCCAGTGCGCCGTACTCGGCAAGGGGATAGTTTGCATGCGCACACACACGCACGCACAGTTAATAACTGACTTGACAGATAAACTATAATTTAACTGTCATCGCGTGCACATGGCCGGTGATTTGTATACAGAGCTGGATGCTTTTGCCTTGTTTGTAATTCATGTTTTCCAAATATGTAGACATACAGCATATGGGGTGTTCTTATGCCAAAGGAAATGTTTAGGGTAGATTGAGTACACAAAATTTCACTGCTGTTTAGTGAATTTATGCAGGATTTTTGTGCAGTTAGCAACGATGCTGCTGTTGGAATCATGGCTATTTAAGTAGGGGGCTGAAACGTTCCCATTTTGGCCACCTGCTTAAGGTGTTTTGCTCCTGCGCCCTGTTTGTGCTAAGTGTGATCCTAAAGGAATCGAAACTCTTTGCTAGCTGGAGTTAGCACAGTGCAATGTGCTTTCCTGTCCTTTGACAGTGAAGTCTCTGAGCCAAATTTTGGATAGCAGATGTTTGGGAGAAAAAGGAGAAAAGTTGTTCATCTTTTGAACTTAAACTATGATGAAAATTGCATTTCTTCAATGAGAGGGAGGCCTGTGGTTGTCCACATGTGTGTGTGATCCCAGACTAATTAATAATTGATTAGATCATCAAAAGCATCTATTTGGTGACTGAAGGACTTTTCTCTTTTGGCCTTATTTCCAGATATTAAAAAGAGCATGTTAATCACTAGACTATCTGTAACACTCCTCGGTTGCTGGAAATCATACAGTTTGTCAAATATCACTATTTCACTTAACTTTGAAGTGTTGTGAATCTAAGCCTTTATTTGAAGCAGACTTAAAGCAATGGAAGGATTTTAAATTAGCAAAGGATTTATTGTACGGCCTCACTGTACAGTAAAATAAAATAGCTTATGCAGATTGCCACTGAAAAAATGGTGCAGCTCTGAAAGGCTGGTTGGGCTTCATTCCTCTCAGAACATAGATATTTATACATATATACATATATATAAATAAAGCTTTCTACATGTAGTGGTGAAAAAACATACTAATTTGCACCCTATATGTCTTTGTACTTGTGTGTTTTGGTGGCTGTTGCAACATTTTTCCACTATGAGAAGTGACGTATGTAATTATAGGGGAAGGCACAATTACAAATTGCATGCAATTACATCCGAGCAAGTAAACAAATAAAACTATATTCAGCAAGCTAAAGAAGAGCTGAAAGCCTTTTAATGGAGATGCCAAGGATGAGGTTTTGCAGCTCTACAATTTGCCAGTCAAATTGTTGTCATTTAGGAGAACTTCCCCATAGAAGCTCCCAGCAGAGCCTATGATCGGCAAATTGCCTTTCTAAAATGTTAGCTACCGTTCTGATTGGTTTTTCCCTGTTATTCTTTGACAAGATCTTGGTATTTTCAAACTTGAGAACCTGCATATCTGTCTTTAAAAACTAAACTTCGCTCTTCTGCATGTCTCATGAAATGGGCACATCTCAGTAATATTTCAATGGAGTGAATGCAGTAAAAAGCTTTATGTGTTTTTCAAAAAAATCACTGAAAAGGGAATAAATATCATGTCTGTATTGTTCAGAACTTTATCACTGAAGGACATGATGTCTTCTGGAAATAGAGCAGTGGAAAAAGTGTCTGAAGCTGCAGAGAGAAGGTCATGGCCTTGGGTATAGTCAGATTCTATTGTATGGACAGATCCTCTTTTAAAGAAACCAAATTTTGTTTGCAAGTGACTGCTAAGGATCTCCTTGGTACCTTGCATATGGTTACGAGAGCTTCGGGACATTTCATATTGGTTAACACTATATAATACACTCTCTCTCTTTCTATATATATATATATGTATAAATTGATTACTTTTTGGTTAGATTGTGGTATGACGCTGGCTTTTACATTTTGATACAACATCTCTAACAGAAATTCTGATGCCTTTCCTTGCCGTTATTTGAAAGAACGAGAGTCATTTGGTGTTTTGGAGGAAGCAGCAGCATAGGAATTCCTGCATATTCCTGTCTTAGAAAAGGAATGTTCTTGAGCGTGGCTGGAGACAGGCAGTTGATCTAATGGTCTCGTGGAATATGTTGCACAGCTGCTTCCCCTTGATCAACGATCCCCTCCCTCCACCAACACTGCACTTGAAGAAAAATTGGCTGAAATTTTCCTTAGCAAACAGTTAGTTGCCCAATTAAAGCTCTTAGTCTTCAGAAGTAAAGAGCTGTGAGTAAACTTGGGAAACCCTAAGTTCACCTTCCCTTTTAACAAGCAGAGGGAAGGTGAAGAGCATCATAAACTCAGCGAACAAACACTTCCTTTTGAAAACACAGCAAGAAGATGAAAAGATGCAAGTTTTTCCTTCTGCAAACACACAAACAAACTGCTCTGCGGGTTGACGCTTAGCAAAAAAAACGTAAAATAAGGTGGCTGGTGACAATTCACACTTAGCAAGTGTTTATGAAACCCTTATTAGAATATCACCCCCCCCCACCTCCCAGATAATATAATAAAAGATTATTTGTCAAAGTTAAGAACTATGTACAAGAACCTACCCTGTTCTAGGAAAAGTTTTTTAGATAACTGTTACTGTGTTTAAGCTACTTTAAAACATGAATCAATTAACTGATCATATTAAGCAATTAAGTGATATGTCAAAATACATATCCATATCCAAATACTGCTGTAGCTGTATTGCACTTGATCAAGCAATATATAACAAGATTAGATTTACTATATTTGAGCTATAGAGCTAGTAAATGAGGGTGGGAAAAAAATGACACAACAACAAAAACTAAATAAAACAGCAGATAACCAAAACTGTCAAGGTATTTTGATATGATTAAATTGGAAGAAAATAGTAAAGAGAGATAGTGGACAAGGGAATATTATCAAAAGCAGCAAGAGCTAAAGAATCCAAATTATTTTAAGAGGGAGGAGAAGAAAGTGGCTGGAAATGCGTCATTTAGGAGACTGCAGCAATGACACATTTACATGATCACGTTTGAAGTAATTTGACTGTAGGACACAAAGCATCTTGTTTTGAAATTATATGGAAATTAAAGAGCTGCACAGTCTCCCAACTTCTTGTTTTAGTTTTCTGACAGCTAATGTCAGTAAAAAAGCTTCTTATCTTAGTGTGTATGATTTAGGTTAAGGAAAGGCAGCAAGAAATGAGACCTTGATGAATCATTTGTCGGGGTGTACTCAGATATAGAGTCTCTATTACTTTCTGTGTCGTATGCAGAGAAGTTTACATTTCTGCAGTCTGAATTTGGTTTAAACTAAAGTTGGTTTAAGATTTAAATGTGCTAGACACCATGCAAATCAATTCGTACTTTAGAATACTGTTAGGAAAATCTGTTTTTTTTTTAGGATCTATTTTTACTTAGTTTAAAAATATCAGTAGAGTTTAAATTCTAAGAAGTATTATTTTAGGTATTGGATTTCTATATAAGTCAGTGATGTCCCCAAATCTGCAGTGGGACCCAGCCATTCCCAGAGACCATCACACTGCATCCCAATACTGCTTCTGCCAGGAATAACCTTTGCAGTTTGCAACCACGCTGGAACAGGTACCATCGCTGCCAATGGTCTTGCCAGTCAAATCATGAGAGGCAGCACGGCACGTTATGTGAACAATTTAAATTAAATTGTGCTTTCATTGTGATTTGGACCAAAGCTTTATTATTTCCACTTTATGGCGAAGGAGATGGATTCCTGTCTGCAGAGCCTGGTCTGGCAGCCTCTCCAGCTCCTGGAAGTGCCAGGAGAGAAACCAGGAGAGACAGCGACTTAACTTGGCCGCTGCTCTCCTCTCGTGAACCCGAAAGGTGGTGCCAGCCTTCGCCTGGAGTCTCGGGAAGTCCAGGTGAACGTCAAGGCGCTTCCCCGGCCGCAGGGAGCGCAGGGACGCCGGGAAGCCCAGTCATCCATCCGCGGAGTCTGCGCGCACCCGGGGCTACTGCTGCATCAGAACCACAAAGAACCTTCATTTGATCTTTAGGTTAAGTACATGTAGCATTACATATCAGCAAGCAGGCCAAGGTAAATAATGCAGAAAGGAATTTGTCAGTCCAAGTTGCCACAAAATCCATGAATTGATTTTTTTTTTAAATTTATCGGGCCTGTTCTTTTCAGCTTGCAAATGTTCATAGAGCAAACTTCCATTCACAGAATTGTTTGCTGAAAGGAAGGGATAGAGATGCACCAAGGAAGGGGCACAAATGCACCCGGGCACTGGCGGCATGGCTAGCTTGGCTGAAGAGGGATCAAAGCAGGGAAGGAACGGGGCTCGGTTTTGGAAGGCAATTATAAAGCACCAGGAGAAACAAAATAGTCCAGCAGCTGGTAACGAGCTCAGGCTGACAAGATGCTTAATTAATAAATTAAAAAAAATAAATCTGACTTTGTGTAACGAGTGAGAATGGTCATTTGTCACTGGGCAAATGTGTTGGATACCCCGATCATGGGGAACAGGGCAGCTCTCCCCAGCTCCTCCCCTGCTCCAGCAGCAGCCGTGGCTGAGACCACGGGGCATCCGCTTCTCACTCGCATCTGCTCCATAGCGCTGCAATTCCCTGGTTTCAGGGGACTGGTTTGTGTAAAATAAATAAGCAAAGAAAGAACTAATGTATTAAGCGGTAAACCCACAAAGTCTGCGCATAATTATATTGATGCTAACTATATTAGGCTTTTAATTTCTTGCTTAAAAACCTCGATTAAAGAACAGCAGCTACATTATACAGAAAGATTAATGAAAGATATTAATAACTCCAAATAGAAGAGAAAATTAAATTTTGGTCTAATCTACAAATTATTCAAAAATGCATTTTTACATGCCCGTGGTATATAGTCCATTATGCATTATACAGCATAACGTTTTTGCTGTTCATGTATATTAGATTTCTTTATTCATTTACATATTGTCTTTCCATTAACACTCCCTTGAGATCGAGATCACATATTTTTTTTCAAATTAAAATCTCATTGGTTGTGTTAAATGAAACTAAATATGTATTACTGAAAAAAAAATCAGAAGGACATATCAGTAGTCACATCTTTCCCTGGAATTCCGGGATTTGTATGAAAATGGACTTGAAATCTTTATCTTATATTCTCATTTGAAATTTTTACATTTTTACCTTAATATATCCTGACAGTTTTTATATATATTTTTCCAGAAAATCAGAGACTATGGTAGTACAGTAAACTTTGTTACTTGCAGCTAATGGTGACTATAGAGGTCATAAGTGTGTTAAAGAGTTCCTATTTAGCGTGTGAGGTTAGTCTAGGGTGGACATATTGCATACAAATTGTGATAAATAACCTGTTAGTTACACTTCACGTGCTGTCTAATAAGTAGTGACCTTTATTTTAGAGGAGTAATTTGCTTCTGCTGAAGTGGTCAGCTCTTGTCTGTGTGTTCCAGGCTTGTATGTGCAAAGGCTTTGTCTAAGAACCATGGATATTGCTTCAAACAGGGAGTTCGTCATTTTGAACTGTTTTTGTTGGTGCAAAGAGAGTTCCGGATCATCCATGAAACCATTGGTTTCGTGTGGGAGGTTTCCAGACTGGACGTTGCCTCCTGACACCTCTCCGCCTGTTCCCTGCGCTGTGACGCAGTGTTTAGTTGGTGTGAATCATTGGATCCATGTTCAGTGGGAGCCAGGAACTCTTGTTACTGCAGTGATCTTGTTAGAACTGCACGTCGTATTTTTGCAGAAGTGCTGCAAAAAAGTACTGCAAAAAAGTGCTGCAAAAGTAGTACTGACAGGCAGGTCATGATCTAGGTTATGAAACCATAGATCCTTGTATTAGATTTGCATCAGGTTCTCTGTAGTTTGTATTCTGTACGTTGTGGCTCTGTCTTCTGCTTGTTACCACTGTGGCTTTTATTTTTGGTATTTCATCTGATTTCTAGTGTTTTCCTGTCCAGGGACATTCAACATTTGATTATTTTATCCGTTTGCTTGGATTAAAGATTTTGCTTACAGCCAAATGCTCAGTTCATAAGGTATGCCTAGACAAAAGCATGAAAAATCAGTTTTAAATACATGAAGAGGGCTTCTACTGAGTGATTTAGTAAGAGCTTTCCTGAAAGATTTCTCTGGCTAAATATTGGGAGCTCTTCATTAAAAAGTCAAGAACATGAAGTGACTTGTTCTTGTAGCTGTATCCATTGAAGGACCCATCAGACCCAGTGCTCTCAAGGCTTTCTACTATTACAAATGTAATTACAGTCTTGGTGTTCTTCATCCTTTGAAGTGACTTCACATATATTATTTTGTAACTGTTTCCTGACATTTGCCTTTTTTCTTCTTGAAGTCTCTTTCTGGTACTGCAAAATGGTGTTTTCTCATGTTTTCTGAATGCTTTTATTCTCCAATTTAACAAAGAAAGAGAAAATCAATGAAAAGTATGCTTCTCTCTTTACTCTGTGCTCCCCCTTCCTTTCACAATGTCTGTTCTTCTCTGAGAAATTCAGAAAATATAACAACAAGTGCACAATAGTGTATCCTTCCACCCGTCTATTTACCTGCCGCACGGAGGAGATGGAATCCGTGTCCTGGGGAGCGCTTAAACCCGCAGGCCTCCTCCTACAGCCTCATCTCAATCTGAGTCAAATCTAATGGTTCCACGTTTGGAGAATCTCGACTCACTGAAAAGTTTAAGAAAATGCAGGTTATTTGGTGGATTTAATGGCTCTACTTTTCTTTATCTTTGCGGTTTGTTTGCTGGTGAGAATGTGGTTTTTAGACCAGAGAGGGTTTTTTCCTCTGCATTTTCATTTTAGCTTGGAGCCACGCAAAGAACCAAAACAGGGGAAAAGATTTGGATTGTTTTGCTGAGCCTAAAGAATATAAAGAATAAATGTCAACGAGCGTGTGGGCACCGGGGGGCTTGTTCTCCTGAGCATGGGCCTGCTCAGCAGCTCCCTGAAACTCCACTAAATACCAATAATGGGCAGATCTGACCGTCTTCTGAGTCTGGGTGCATGTCAGCAACCGTCCTTAGATCGAGGTGACAGAGATCTCCAGCTGCATGGAAGCAGATGTCAAGTCACTCAAGCAGCCCTCCCAGTTGCTGAACGTAGAGAAGTTGTAAATCACTTGAGGTCAAGGGAGAAATGCAAGAAGGCACACTGAGAGCTAGGTGAAAAAGTGAGATAACAGCTGGAAAGGCAAGTTGCAAAAAGCTTCACTTTGAAGCATCCATAACCATAAAAGCATTTGGATTTTCCACTTTAATTAATGCAGCTGCTTGTGACGGTGCAGCCAGCAAAGCCGCCGGCTGGCTTTAGACATTGCCAGCGAAGGGACTGGGCTCGTGGCTACAGCACTGCCACCAAACCCACGGGTGTGAGGGGCTGCGTGCCCGACTGGTAGGAGCCCGTGCAGGAATCCGGCGGGATAATCCAGCTCCGCAGCGCGCGGGGCCCTGCGCCGTGCTCCAGGGATGGCCCATCTGACCCCTACCGTGTTGCGGTCCTGCCGAAGCCGTGTGGAGCAGAACAGGACCACAGTGGCACCACCTGCAAAATTATGGATGGAAGATGAGAAACGGGCCTTCATTACCCACGGCTGTCTGCTGGGAATTCTCAGGAGACACGGGGGGAAATAAGGTATTTGGTTACCAGCTCCGTAGCTGCCTACAGGAGACACCGCCTCTGACTTTCGAATAGCTGGAACCCTCCTCCCATAAAAACTGGAGGGAGCAGAAAACACTTTTTTTTTAAGTCATTTTCAAAACTGAGAAGGAAACACACCCCTTTCTTTATGAGGCAGCCTTGGCAAGTTCAATGCAGGCATAAAATCAATTTCTGCCATTGAAAACCGCTTTTCATTTCTCCAAATCTCAATGTCTGCATGACAGGGGAGGTGGAGTTGCCTCCAAGACTGGAATAACTCTTGCTGCACCACTTGCTCTTGGTCTGGAAGTTGCCTATCTGATTGCGCTGCCCACCATCAACACGAGGAGGGATGGGAGATAGCAGGAGGTTTCAAGCCCTTCTGAAAATTATTTGTTTCCTTCAGTTCCATGCATGCTACATTTAAAATAAATTGTAAAAGGAGTTGGGTGGAAGAGGATGATAGTACAAATGAAGGCAAATGTGGTTAAACCAGAAAAGGCTTCCAGTGCAAAAGCTAGAGCCAAAGAATAAATGTGGCAACAAGAATTGTCTCTTTTTGTACGAATTTGCCTGTGTTTGGCCTATGTCCATCACATACCAGATGCTGACTGAAATGCTGGACATTTTAAGCCACAGCTTGAGGAAGCCCCAACTTGCCCCTTATTAAAAAATAAATAAAAGTTTTTGAAACTTGGTGATCTTACGGATGTGTTCTAACAGTGGCAGTAGTGACCATAGAGAAAAAATACGGAAATCTGACAATAATATGAATCGGTGCAAGGCAAAGGGTTGTAATTATGTTGGAATGTGCCAGTTCAGCCAGAGAGCATGAAACACTCAACTATTGGGATAGAAACTTGCAACGTAAGAACCATTGTGGTTTTAATTACATGTTACTGGGAATATTATGATGCCAGAAAGCATAAAAAACCTAGGAAAATTCTCAATAAAAAATGAGAATTAAGACATAGGCAATTTAGAGACATCTAAATGCGTTTACTAAATCTATATACATATGTGAGGCCTTATTCTTTCTACTCATTTTAATAAGGAAGAAGTTAGATCCTTTACTCATTACTCAAAGCCTTTCAGCAAATGATGTTGGGTCATTATGAAAAAAAAAATCATAGAAATACAGTAAATATAGACCCTGTTTTTTTGGGGGGGAGGGGGGTGGGTGGGTTTTGTTTTTGTTTTTGTTTTTTGCTCCTTGTCTGTGTTACCTGGTCTGTTGTCTTTGATCCGGGGTTGCACTCCCTGTGCTATTTTGACTATACAGATACGAATTGGTACAAATATTGTTTCATGTTTTCTTTTCCTTGACTGTCTGTATTTGTGACGGATTCTATAGCTACTCTATAGGCCGTGTGACAGGGTAACTTTTAAAAATGGTATTCATGTTCCAAGGAGCACATGAGCCACTGCCTGGAGCAAGGCGCCCCACAACTGTTGTGTTCTGAAAGTAAATGGGAAAAATGCTTCTGTTTAGCCAGAAAATAAAGACCTTGAAATTTATATAGATCCTGGTTCAAAGACCAGGAGGCTTATTTGTTATTCGTCTTCTGATAAAAGAAAATTACCTGGGAGCAAACCCAATACAAACAAGATTGCCGGAATTGAGATTCCAGAGAAGAGATCTGAAAATTAGGTGCTATATTTGCAAGGAAAAATGGGGTCAATATTTTTTACACTGTGATCTCAGCTTTAATGCCTTTCCGCGAATGCCTGTGCTAAATGCACCAGGGTGAAAACAGAGATTATCACAGAAAGGAATGTAAACTGCAGAAAATGAGGCAGGACCAAAGAAGCACTTAAAAGAGATATTTTAAAATAAAATAAAAAAAAAGCAAAAGGCCCCAACCCCCCCAAAATCAACAACAAAACAAAAACCACCAGGAGGCAGAGATGATAAAAGTTGGGAGAAAAATTCCCCCCGACCCCAACCAGATATTGAATTTTTTCTTCCCTAAAAGCATCCAGAGGACAAATGCAGAGAAGAAGGGAAACACAGGTCTGCAATATTTGTTGTAGTTAAGAGTTCTGGAGCTGAGACCGCTCTTCATGGTGACGGCCTCTCTTTTTTAATGATCTTGGGGAAAAAAATGACATGGGAAAAGCAAAAAGCTTCTGTACGAACCAGCGAGAGTAAAAAGCTACATTTAAAATCTTCCCTTCCAACTCCAGTGTTTACCTCTACTCTTTACAATTGAGATACGTGAGTCAGAGAGCAGGAACGAGAAATTTCCTACTTTCTTTAAAAACGGGAGCAAATTTCGGAGCAAGACTGGAATATCTTTTTGAAACACTAAAACGGAGATAAAAAATAATCCAAGCTGCTGTTATGTGGAATTTAGGGGGTGTCAAAAAACCCTTTGAAAGAGACTAACCAACAACTAAAATTGGCAGGAGTACAAGCAGAGACCAAAAGCATTTTTAGTTAGAGAACAATTGCAAGTTTTACTAGGAAAATGTCCAAGGGTTTAAAAAAAGACACAAAAGAAACAAAAAAACAACAGACTAATGAAGCAAAAATGGGTATTTTGGCACAACGCTGAATTCCGACCAGCTTTGTACTTTTTAAGTGTTATGCACACTCGAGCAGCGTGCTGCTGAGGAATATTTTACAGCAAACAGACAGCTGTCAAAAATAAGAGTGTTAATGTACCTACTTCCATTTTTTTTCCCAGTAAAACACAAAAAAAGACTGAATTTTCCACTAACAGCTCCTATCCTTCCAAGCCCAGATTTCAATCCGCTGGTTAGCAAATAAGGGGAGGTCGGGCCCCATCTACTGCTCTACCAGCATTATGGTAGTCACATCTCTGTAGGCCCAGCTTAGCCTAGCTGGCACTCCTAATCAAGCTAAATTAATTTACATGAATATAAAGTTCATTAAAGCAAAAAATCTGTGGAGTCCATTGGCTGTGTTATTTTGGACCATTGCTGATCGTAAGGAACTCGGCGCTGATGGATTAAGAACTGGACATTAAATAAAATGCAAGGGCCTGATGACCATAGTCACATCTTGCTCTCTGTGGAAGTTGCTATGTAAATTATAGCAAGGCATGGAGAAACACTAAGGAAGGGTTAGAAGAGGAAGCTTTATACTCACCTCTTGCATTGCTTTTTAGGTCCTGATCTAGAAATTTATAGTGCAAACGAAACTATTGAGATTGATGGGATATGATTATGGATGCAACAGCCTGTAAATGGAATACTTGAAATATATGTGTCCTAAAAGTCCTTAAGAATGCACTCAGGTAAAATATGAATATTGCTAACTTTTCTTTCTAAGCCACTTTCATCAGAATAAAGTGACTCTTGTGCTTTGCCATGTGCCAGTAGGTAGGTTCAGTAACCGCCAAAGGAATTTCTGGAAATTACAGTCAAGTAAATGCATGATATAAACAAATGAAAAATACTTTTCCTACAATCTGACTGTTGAGTATAAATAATTCTGACAACAAAGTCACCCATGCATCTTCTGTAGTTTTGTAGGAATGTGCTTCGTGTCATTATTTAGGCAGCCGTTGGAGCCATTTTTTTTCCTAAACACGGGAACCTGCACAGTATCTGTTACAGTTTGCTGGCAAAACCCCACTTTGTATTTAAAGTGAACACACACACACAAAATACTTAAATTACAGCACTTACGCTGAGTTCAAGAGAGCCTTTCCATTTTATAAGTGCCATCCATTCCTGTAATTTCAACCTCATCTTCTGCTTCCTTTTCCATTGGCAGAAAACTTGTGAAGCGAGTTAAGCTCAGTGGGATATCCAAGCAGAGGAACAGCAAAGGGATGGTCCTAGAAAGGCAGATTCTTGTCCACAGAGCAGTTTCCCAGCTTCTCTCTTCTCTTTGACGGAATTATCACACCCCCGAGAGCAAGGAGCCATCGATCTCCTACATTCCCTGCATTTATGCTCGTGGAAATGAGGCAGGGCATCTCGAGGGTGAGGCGGCCCGTTTTAGCAGGGCACTGATGTTCACCAGTAATATTTGGGAACCAAGTCTTGGAAGGTATTTTTTAAAACTGTATTAGTGTAGAAAAATACTCCGTTGGATGTGATTAATGTCATGCTGTTCTTATGGGAAGTATTCTGTGACCACAGATGTGGTCAGGAGTGCAGGATAGAATTGCTGTCGATACCACAATGCCCTAGGCCTGCTGCTCAACAGATAATTCTGTGGGATGGATAGTATTTCTGTACTCGAAATTTGGTGCAGGGTTTCCTATTTTTTATCATTATGAAGTGAATTGTAGGCTTTTCCTGTCTAAATCAGAGAAAAGTCTGTATTTTTGTACGAGTGCTTTGATATATTTTCCAAAATGCAGGCTCAGTATATCCATGCCCCTGGTGGTGAGTCGTCATGTATTAGAATGGACAATAAAAAAGTTCTCAAGAGAAATTACATGTTTATTCTGACAGTGGAGTAACATGCTCTAAATTTTATAATATTATAAATAAAAGCATGCTTGCATGTGCCTTTTTTTTATATATATACCATTTTGCAACTGTCTTGGGCTTGATGTTTGAAGACATTGCAACTGTTCACCTAAATAGATTTTTAAAATTTGATCCTTGACTGTTAGACCAATATTGGGGCAAATGCTATTAATACCTATCACAGGTCCAGCCAGTTCACTCTCTGCTGTGATTAACTAAATATCCATTCCCTACTAGCACTGTGGTTGTGAAAGAGACAAAAGCTTTTCTATACATCATTTTACAACAGTTAAAAAATACATATGTTCATCCTTTTCTTCAACACCTTCATGTTACCTAATTAGTTTGCCACCACAAGTTTCTGTGTAGCTTTATTAAGCCTCTCTAAAATAGTACACAAAGGATATGAAGATTTTTTTTTCTTGGTCTATGCTATTTGAGCGTCGCCTTCATAATTTTTTACTATTTCATATAGATTTGCGTGGAGCATATTTGATTTACAATTTCATAACAAGAAGTTTCAGGTTTTTCTATCCTGAATAGATTCAAAACTTAGCATTCATAAAGCAGCTTGGTTCGTCTGCAATACTTTGTTAGAGAAAATGAAAACCTTTTGTTCTGGTTTTGGAAGGTACTCTCTGAAGACCTCTCTGTAACATACATCTCCCTGCTACACCTTGTTGAGTACAACAAATGTTGGATTCGTTAATAAGGGCTGTCTCGACCTCCCCACCATGGAAGTGATTTTCCTAGTCACAAATGACAAATCTCACAGTGTAACAGAACTCCTCTATTGAAGAGAGCAGAGAAGAAAGGGAAGATGGAGAAGACAAAGTACAAAACTTACCTCTCTTCCCTCATTTGAACTCGGTGTTCAGTTCTTGGCAGTGATCTACCAAAGTGGGTACTTGCTGCTTTTCTTCTCTGTTAATTCCTATCCTTGCTGCTCCTCCAGCTTGCTGGTGCCTCCTGCTTTCTAGGAGACCTGTCCTATCACCACCACCACATGCTGCCCACGTCCCTGTGAGAGACCCCTCAAGCTCTAACTTTGCTATCTCACTCTGCAAGCCGTTGCACAGTTGGGTGATGACTCAATTGGCATGGCGTGATCGCTCAGCTTTGGTTCTCGTTGCAACTGCATCTTTCTCCCAAGTTTATCACACTGTTGCTTTTGAAAGAAATGTTGCTGAGTTGTGTTTCAGATATCGCCAAGGCCTTTCATTCAGTTCCTTTTGACCTACCCACTCACCCGCACTTCTGCAGCACATGAGACAATATTCTCTGTTGATCACAACGCCTTGGACAGGTTGTGTTACAGGCTTGGGCTCTGTGGAATTTTCATGTGCTCGAATCCAATTTCTGTAGTGAATTGCCAATTTTTGTTCCAAAGATCATTAGCATACAGAGTTGTGTTGGAAGCAGCATTTAAAATACTCCTTCCTGTAACTCATGAGCATGTCCGGCCTTTGCAGTCCTGTGATTTTGACCACAGCTGCCTCTCGGCGCTTGCCCTGAGCCCGTCTCAAGCTGCTCCGTCCTTCTCTGGGTGCCTCGGGTGCAACCCCAGGCTGAGGCTTCAAATAGGGTGGCAGGATCTGAAGACGCTCGAACTTCCCGTTGAAATATATTAGCAATTGTCCAAAACTGATTGGTTTAAAAGGGCTGGACATTATCGGTTTGTTCACTGATGTTCCCTGCAGCCCTGTCCCAGAAGGGTTGGCTGCCTCTGCCGTGCTGTTTATCCCAAGGCACTTCAGGTTTTGCATTTGAAAAAGAGAGAGCTGAGGTCAAAGCGCAGCACATAATGTGATAGGAGAAGTATGGAGGTGAGAAGGGAAGGTCGGATATGTCACTTTGGAACTGCTAAGCACACGAAACCCCTTTTCTCTCCAAATCCTGCTGCTTATCCCACCGTCAGGCCTCTCCTTGGTCTCTCCATGCGGCTCTGCCGTGATGGAGCTCCTGGTTTTGCCGGGGTTTTGGCTCCCCTGGCAGCTTGGGAGCAGCAGGCAGAGCTGTCTGACACCACCATCCTTGCTCTGATATGCCCTGCAGCCTCTGCTGTTTTCCATTTGAAAGGAAGAACATGCAGGTAATTTTACAATTATAGGCCCATATTGCTCCAAATAGGACCTTCAGTATCTATGCGGTGCAAAGCCCTGTAATTTTTATCTTTTTGACACAGAATATACCCTAACAAAGCCAATATATTATTTCATTGTGCTAAATTTTGTAGTCAGAATAATTAAAATTGGTTCCCATCATTTCAGTGCTTGACTGCATATGAAGAAACAAGCCACACAGTTTATTTTAATTAGAGGTAATTTACATTTATGTGTCTGGATAGAAAACAAAAAAAAAAGAATAATTTTTTGATTGTGAACTACCTAGCTCATTTTAAAAAATGTATGAAGTGTATTTCTTAGTTACTGTAGTAAGGCTGGATTAAATATATATAAAAAAATCTTTCAAATGAATAAGTAATGCAGATTTAACCACATTAAAAATGCTCAAATGCTTAGAAAATGTTGGCCTTTTGAGCTAAATTTTCATGTGGTTATAGAGCCCTGTTATGCATTTTAGTGATACATTTCCCCCAAAAAATCATAAATAAAACATGGATTTAGATACTAACATCATCTACTAAGAAGTCACAAACATTGCAAACAAGGTGAAAACTCCATTTTTTGCTGTTTAAAATAAGAAGTTAATATACTAGTGTATGTTCCAGTCCCTCCTTGTTATTAAAATACTTGAGCTTTTAAGTTACAGATCTCCTCAAACCCCAAGTAATTTGATGTTATTTGTAATTTGAAAACTGTTTCCTCAATTTGAATTCTCTTCCTACGAGTCCAAAAGAACTCAATAAATTTTACCTCACCACACAGATGTTTCTGAGGGCCTCTGTGGGTGCACACATATCTATAAGATGGGGGTCATAGCAGGGTTTTCATAAACATTTCCAGAGCTTGGTACAGACACGAGCCAGTAGATGCATCTTGCAGGTCCCTTGTTCTCATAGAACTTGTTCAGTGTAATGAAGAGCTCAGCTGGAAGGTGGTGGAATGCAATATGCATATATGCATGATGTATGTAAATATAGCCACGCACTATTTAATTCAGCCCCGCACGATATCTAATGCTAGTGGGCTGCAAAGACTCAGTTAAATTCTATAATATATCCAGCAGTTCCAGTAAACCACATTTGTTCTCTGAAGAACATCTACATGCATTTCGCCACTGACATATGTACTCTTTAGATATGTAAATATGTATAACATAAGTGCTGATGTGTTACAATATTGCTGGTATTAGGTACTTTAATTGTGTAAGCAATTAGCACTTCTTTTGTTCAGCTCATTATCATTTTTTCTCAAGCTGAGACTCTATTAGCAACCCAGTCTCTATTAAGCAGAGGCATCAAGTCACTACAACAGTTGACACAAGACAGCCTTGAAATGTGTGACACTAATTAAGTCAAAAATCTCCAAATTACAAATGAGTTCCATATAACTAATGAAGAATGACCATCTACATGAGACAATATCCATTTCTTACTTTGCTGATCATAAAGCATTGCTTTAGTGTGTTGTATTAAATCACCAAAATCCATTAACAAAGCTTTCATGTCAGTCTCTCCAAATACAGGGGATATTAACTATTTTCACTTCCTGAAAACTGAGATAATTTTTTCTCCTCCTCTTATTGTCTTCACTGACAAATGTTCACCGATCTGTTCTCCAAAAATAACCAGGGGATGTACACATACAAAGCTTTTGCTTATGCACAAATATATACATTTTCTTCCTTTATATTCTGAGACATGCTATGTCCTAGAGCTGAATGAAACTGTTTTACCTTTCAGATTTTTAGAGACTGAGATAAAGAATGTAGATTGCACAATGCAAAGCTGCAGCCATTGAGTGAGTTTGTAAGAATACCAGCACTTGAGCACAACGGCAAGGACTGTGGTATTGTTAGGGATTTTTTAGTCAAAGCACATTGCACATTGAGTTTTGAAAAACAACAGTGAGACTGTTGATTTTCAAACCAAGTTCATGGGACTTGAATCCATCCTCTTGTGGGTCTTCATTCTCTTTGCTTCCAACCACCAACCTCTTTTCTTTAAAGCTAGGGATTTCTATTAGACTTTATTGACTGCAGAGAGAGGTTTTGTGATAGTTCCTGGGAGATAGATAATGCATTTTCTTTCAGACTGCATAATTTCACAAGGTTACAGTTTTGCATTTATGACAACATCAAGTGAAAAGTTTTAGGGTAAAATTTAGGGAGATATAAGAAAATTCAGAGATTTCAAAAGACCCATTTCCAATTTTCATATTTACAACTCCTTTGTAACATAGAATGAGGAATGAGAAGGTGTGATTTACTGCATTAACCCACTATCAGGTCTCTTTTAATACACTATATTGCTTAATGTATATATGGTGTATAGTGTATTTAATACACTATAATGTGCTCTTTTTAATACACTATACATGGGTATGTAGAGATGCATACTCTCTATATGCATGTATAGACAGATAAAGAAGGAAAAAATATTACTCAGTCTTTTGGACTTTATATGGTTATCAGTTTCTTCATAACCCACAATTATGTATCTAAATTACCCTCATCTCTAAATTAACTTTAATTCTAATCAGGGATAACATTTTTAAGTACTCTTCATTTATTAATTGATCTGTTTCATTAGTCTTCTGACATAGTGTATGAATTCTGCAAGATGCACTCCAAGCAATGACTGCAGTCATTGCCGGTTCCCTCTCGCTGCCCTCCTTCCCTCTGCCCTAGCGTCTCTTCTTCCTTGCCACATTATTTTCCCCTTCCTTTTCTTTCCTCTTCTCTAATGAATTCCTCTCTTGTTTTCTTGCCCAGCTCTCTCCTCTGCAGTTTTTTGCTCTTTTCTATTATTAGAGAGGCTGCAGAGTGAGGAGGTGGGAGTGAGGAGGAAGTTCATTTTCCCTTTGTGGCTATTCATTTTTGACCATCCTTAAAAGCATTCAAAGAATGCAGTTTCTCATGAGGTTGAATTCAGACGTGGGTAAATTTAGAGGTGTGCTTGGAAAAATTACTCCAGTCTCGTAGACCTGTATGTTAGAAACTATGGACAGGGAAACTGTATTGAAAATAGCCCTGAGATTCTCAGTGCTGTGCCTGAGGAGGTGCCACCCTGTTGACCAGGTGAATTTTCTATTTGAGGTAATTTTGGATGCAGAATCTCCAGCACGACTAGATGGGTTTTGGATAATAAATCAATTATGATTTAATTGCTATGAGGCAGATTTCCTCAGTGGAAACTGCTGAGTTTGGGAGCTGGGCTGTCATGGGATTTTCTGTGTGCTGCCTGCATTGGGCACAGCAGGTCACATCCCAGCTCCAGCAGCTACGCCGGGCCACATCAGCAGAGGATCAGCTCTATTCTTACTCCAGCTCTGGCCAAACGCATAAGTGTCAGGAGAGTATTTTGAATGGAGCTACAGAGCTATATAAAGACTTTCTCTATACCTCTTTTTCCATTTGTCAGCCCTTGTGCAAACTTTAACTTAGTTTCTCTATTCTCTCTAGTTGCTACTAGTGACATTACAGTAGAAGAGGTGAGGCCAGTGGCTCTGTTAGTTATTTACATCTGTGGATTGAAGACAAGGAAGTGTTTGACATGCAGAAAGTGGTTATTAGCAGAAAGAGCCAAAGGGAAAGTGTTTGCTAGAGAGCCATCTCAAATGGAGAACTGCCAGTCGTTACACTAGCCGTATGCAAACAGTATTCAAGTTTTAAGCAATTAAACTTACTGTGTAATACTAGGTTTAAACTATCTTCTGACTGCCTTTATCTGGTGTTCATGAACACGAACACACAGAAAGGAATAAGCCACTGTAGAGCAGTATAAGCCAGTATCCGTGCGCTGCGTTTTGCGCCTGTGAGCTCATTCATGGATAATACTAACAGCAGTGCTGAAAGCCTTTCACAGCAGTGTGCGGATCGGAGCTTTGTGTGCCACTGCGAGGCCTGCTAGGCTCTACACATAGATAATCTTTTGAACTATTTAATCTACAAAGCCACACAAAGATGTAAACCGTGCTTCTGAAGGCAGTTCGAGTGTTTGTTAATTATGAAGTCTTGGCTTAGTGAATTGTAGAGCAGGACCTTAAGTGGAAACCCAAATCAATGCAAATCCTTGACTGCATTTGGGAAGCGGTGCCTTGGATAGTTGTGCTGCTTCGTTCTGTACAAAACACAATGAGCCCAAGTCAGTCCTTGAAAAGGAAGGTATTTGCTGGGAGGGTTTTGTGGCCATTCTGTCTATCAAAAGATGATGAGACATTCCGTGCTACATACTTAAGGCTGTAGACCAGCACAAAGCTGCTGGTTTTAAGAACTATGATGACTCAGAACAATTTTTAGACTTACGTTCTGCATTGTCTCTCTTTTTTTCTTCTCTATTTGTTTCAGTATTGCTTTTGCAGCTTTCAGCACTCACTCCTGAATCTTGGTCATGAGTTATAAGATGATACAGTCAGTATATTCATTAATTTCCATACTCACAACCCTACTGACTGCCACCTGCTCAGTTCTTTCTGTGCAATACTATTCTGGAGACAATGTGTTGTGTTTGGGAGGTCAGAGATTACAACTATTGTTCTGTCTTCAATAGCACCACACCTCGCTTTCTTATTTTCTATTGCCCATCTCCTGGCCTAAGTGCTTTTAATTCTCTTATGGACAGCTAAATATCTAATTTAATTGAAGGTGACTCCAAAATTCAATTCATTATGAGCCAACATGGGTGAATAAAGCACAGTAAATCTAAAATCCTTGGTATGCAAATATGGAAGGTACCAAAGTGTAAGTTTAAAGTAACTTTCATAAATTTACTCCACAAAATCCTGATATTAAAATTATACTTCATGCTATAGAAGAGATAAAATCTGTGATGAAAAAGTGACTTTTTAAGGGATTATGTGATATATAGGATCTAATTCGCACTTCACATGTTAATCAGTAAATGCAGAAAATAGTAGTATTCAACCTCCTGGAAGTTTTTAAACATTCAACATAAAACTGGGAATTTATCATGGAAAATTGCTTCTTGTTCCCATTAATCTTTACTTTTCCACAAAAGGAAATTATTCCAGTGGCCATAATCTAGCCCTAAACCTTAGCTGTCCTTAGGGTACTGGATCTCTTGTCCTGTCAGGGCCAGAAATCTATGCGATTACTTTGCAATGCTGGGCTTTCGAGTTTTACAAAAGATGAGGATGAGTGAAACAGAAAAGAACCACGAGCATCAAAGCCTCTGTGGTGGAGCAGGAGACACCTCTCTGCGTGCTCAGATGGGCCCGGAGGCTCAGCGGCCTGAGCCCCGCCACGGCTAGGCCGGATTCTCATATTTGACTGTTGCTCAGACCTCACAGCACGTGCAATCTTATCACAAAACATGCAATCTTGTCACCTCTGTCCGTCCCCACGGCGGTTCCTGATGCCAGGGACGTTTGAGACCCCGTTGAGCTGCTGGGAAGTGCTGGGCCCTGCTGGCAGAACCCGTGCAGGCCGCGCCGCGTCCGCGCCCGTTGCCTCCCCAGGACGAGTGTCTGAAAGGCGGAAACGGCTCGGACTTTGTGCTTGGGATTATCCCGTCTTTTGGAGGGAGGAAAGGTCACTGGCATCTTTTATATTCGGCCTGTATGTACACATATATATATGGCTGCAGGATTTTACTCAGCGAAGGTGGTGAGGTGCGTGGGCAGCTCACAGGCCCCTGGGACGCGCTGTCTCCTGCCATGGCTGTAACTGGGTAATCGAGACCTGCTGCCTCAGACACTCTTCTTGCAGATGCTAGGCACATAAAACAGGCATTTTCTGGAGGTTTGTCCCCTTGTGCATGTCAATTCAACAGAAATTACTTTATTTTTCCCTAACATAAAGCAAAAAGCACATATAAACTTGTCTTAATCAATCACATTGGTACGATTGCTTCTGAACTGAGCTCTTCTGCTTTCACAAGTGGCGCAGAAAATTTCTTTTTAAAAAAATGGTGATTAATCCTTCTCTGAGCATATTCCCCTTCCCCCTCAAAGAAAACTCATTTAGCAAGCCCACCTACTACTGATTGGAAGCTAGATAGTACATTTCAAACTGCAGTTCATTTGTGTCCTGAAGGAATCTGTGTGTGCTAAAGACAAGAAGGTTAAAAACAAATCAAAACCAAATCCCCAAATCTTTAGACAGGAGCTTATCAGGCTCGTCCAGTTGAGATATTAAATGTTAATTAGGAGATTTGTCCTTTTCACTCATTCTTTTTACTAAGAAAATACAAATGTTTATATATTTTTGATCACATATTTCAATTTTCTGCTTGATTACATGTGAGTACTGGTTGTATCTGTGAATACTGAAGCAATCTTGGGTTTATATGCAGGCACATACTCTACAAATATGTATTATTTTTGTGAAAGTTCTCTATTTAAAAATAAAGTGCAAGCATTTTTTCTCTCCTCACTCTCAGCATTCACATTAGCTTTAATGCAGGGAACAAATGGTGGATCAGATGTTTGGTTTTGTTAAGTTTTAGATGCCTTCAAGTCCCGATGAAACCAAAGTGTGAAAACAAGTTAAATATTTCAGTTTTACATGACCTGCCTGATACTGAGCACTTGGCTGCCCTAAGTTGCTTTATTTCCACCCTTTTTTGATAGCTCTGCCTTTCACCACTGATCCGTAGTACCTCATAGCTGATAGTCTGTCAGGAAGTAGGAATAAGCCTTTGCAGTACTTATTCTCGTCTAATTTGGCCTTAAATGAAGCCACCCTGTTCAGATCACAGAATGTGATATGTGAAACACCCTGGCACGTCTTTTGTGGTCTTGAACTCCCGTGCAAGAAAATAGCAGAGAGCATGAGAAAGGGTTTGGAGGAAATTGGGAGCTTAAGATGTCTGAAAAGTAATTAAAAAGGAATAGCGTAGGTTTGCACAAGCGTCTGAGAAAAAGCACGTTGCCCGGACTGAGAAGTAGCTCACAGACAGCGCCGGGTGCACGGGCTCTGCGGGGCCACGGACCACGGCCGGAGTTTGTAGGACAGGCAGTGAACCGCACGTGCGTGCAGGCCTTTATGGGATGAGATGTCCTGCCTTCATGCGACAAAAAGGCCTGCCTCCCTATAGCAAAAGCCCCAGAGAAAAACACCTAAAACTCAAATAGAAAAAAAAAAAAAAAAAAAAAAAAAAACCAGAGAGAGACCAAAGTCCTCAGCAGTCTTGGTGCCCAGAAAGGGCCTCGAGCTGCACCCCTTGCTCCTGCTTTCTGCCTTTCCCTCGGGGCTCACATCCTGTGCACTCAAAGGGCTTTCTTACCATGATCTTCAAATCCTAACTGCGAGAAAGTTGTAATAATCTCTGCACTTCCCACTTTTAATTTCCTTTTAAATTTTACTGGAAAATAGAGAAAAAAATCTCTTTGTAAAGTGCTTCTGTAGCTGTCTATCTGCAAAGCAGGCATTCGCCCCAGCACACAGTGAGAGGAGATCCTTTTCTTTCTTTTCCAAGGGCTTTTAGGAAAAAGCCTAAAAAACTGTATGTAAAATACAGCTATAATGCAGTTTTCTTTTTCAATCCTGTATCTATTAGCTTTTTTTTACCCTACTACCAGTGGAGTGTTTCCACTTTTAATAGGTGATACAGATGTCAAGGATACACAAGGACATAATTGGTGTCACTACATCAGTGTGAGGTGTCAAGCCACAGAGGAGGGAAGCGGGAGGCTCCGTGTCACTCCTGTCCTGGGATTTTTATTTTTGCTGACTGTGCTAAGAACGATCCATATGTGCTAAAAAGTACCTAAAGTGGCTCGGCACTTTTGTCTTGCTGTGTTCTGCTGGCCTAAAGAGAGACAAGATCTGCCAAAACGGAGGTTTTCCCACTTCCGAGGGGGCCTTCGAGCACAGTGTCACCGGGTTTATTTCTGTCCTTGGTCCTGGAATCGGTACCTGGGAGAAGGTGAGAGCATATTGCACTCAAGCACACTGTGTGGCCGTAAATAATACCTGAGATTATTTATATAGTGAGCAATGACTGTAAATACCAGTATCTCCTTCTTTTGATACAAGCAGATCAATTTTAGACCGTGGCTCACTAGGCAGCTGCAAATCTGTGATACTTCTTTAATGTTTGCAAAGGTAAATTTTAGCATCCATAAAGTTTAACATGAAGGAAAACATACGTTTTATCATCTGTGCTTCAGGAAGTAACCCTAGCTAACCTGTTGTCTCTAGCTGCATTCATCCTTACTTGATGATTTTAATTCTCCTCAATAGCTGATTGGTAACATGCTGAAAAGCCTCACAACAGACAGCCATGTGAAATGTTGTACTTAGCTTAAAAATGGAAATAGTACGCAATATAGAACTATATCTGCCTTTGTGGATATGAAGATACATGTGTGACACTTTCTGTGTGCTCTGTAGGTCCCGAGGAAGCAGATTTCAGCTGTGCCCCGAACCACGTTGCCTGCATCGGCACGAACAGATGCATTCACTTGTCACAGCTCTGCAACGGGGTGTACGACTGCTCCGACGGCTACGACGAGGGAGTGCATTGCCGGGGTAAGTCAGGCTGCGGGGGCAACAATGCTTTAACCTTAGGTCTTCTGAATGCAAAAAGAACCAGAACTTCCTTCTTCTTGGAAATGCACGCTGTTTTGTATGAAAGTGAATGTCCTTGCTGGAGGTATGTTTGAAATTTATTTGAAAAATATTTTGGCTCTATGAATTAGATGCAAGTAGATGCACACTCTAAGCAGATAACACATCAATTAGTAGACTTCAGTGCTAGGTGAATAAATGTTGATGGTCGCCTGTTCAAAAACGGACACCCAGGAGCAGGTCCTGGAACTTCTAGTGCGATCTAATGTGACAATATGCAGCGAAAGATACAGTTAATGGTACAGTTCAGAAAGTTAAATTAGAATTTAAAAGTTCAGGTGGAGAGATTTCCAAAACTGTCATCATAAAATCTAAGCCAGTACCAAAAATAAGTCCTCTAAAAAAGCCCCGACACACCATAAAGGAAAGGAAAAGAGCGTCAACTGGAATTAGTCACTGTAATACTGCTGACTCCACAAAACCCCAAGTAGTTATTTTTATGGAACCAGCTGAGGATAGAGACTGACACCAAATATATTGTTCACTGTGATAGGAATCATTTCTTCTCTTGAAGACTCTACTGTTGTGGTCTTGTTCAAGGAGCAGTACACACAACCAAAATTTGTGTCAACATACTGATTTTAGCATTGGTGTCAGCACCAGGAAAGAATGGCTTTTAAATTGGCCAAAGCAATTTTGGCCCAAATTGAAGCTTGTGAAAGTTGAAAATGATTTTTTTTTTTCCAGAGAACGGTGTTAATCCATTAGTGACCGTTTTGATATGCATTCTGCAATAATTCACATATTTTTACTATCTATTCTGGATTAAAGTGCAGAGGATTAAAAACTTCAAGTACTGAAAAGTGATTTTATTTTAAGTCTTCAAATAGGAGGAATGGAATCAGAGAAATAAGTAGCCTAAAAAATGAATTTGTATGTTAGCGTAAATCAAATGTGTTTATTTTTTATGTGCAGCTTTCTGCATGTGTAGTCTCTACTTGGAAATGTTGTAGCACATAAAATAACTAGTTTGTATTCATGACCTGTTAATTTATGCTCAAATCTACCTTGTAAGGTCCATGCTGATTACTCCTCCTTGCTTTATTATCATATATGAATATGAAAAATTCCCAGTGGTAAAATTAATGACTGTGCTAATAAATTAGCATAAAATTTAGTAAAACAGACTAAACTTTTAACAGTAAACATACAGAACATGCATATGATGAAGTTCTTTAATATTATTTTTTATGAAGAATTTCAAGTTGTTTCCCAGTAATTGATCTAGTAAGTGGTAAATGATGCATTAATATTGATTCTGGTAGCAATTGCCAATTTTGCTGTGCTTAGTGGAGGTTATTCTTGGGAATATTAGTGGACACATTCCTTTCAAGGAAGCTGAAGAGTACAGAAAATTGTAATTTCACGTTCTGGTGATGTAGTTTGATACTTAGAAGCACCACTAATGTGCTAACAGGGTTGCTATATATGTTGGTATGAATGCAATAATAAATAAATAATTATAAATATATAAACAGTAAGGCTCAGGAATGAATTTACAAGGTTATTTTCAGACCGTGTGTGTAGCTAAAAGCTGCTAGATTGCGTCAGAAACCTGGCAGAATATTTAACTCTTGATACTAATCGCTAGTATGTTCCTCTCTAATTAATATTATTTCTGTGAGCTTTTTACTGAAATTCTTGCTGGATTGGGAGGGTGGAGCAGTTTTAAGTATTGGACTGAAAACAGTTCTCCTGTTCACACACCTGGCTGTCTTAAAATACCCTGTTCCCAAGGTAGAGGTCACAGCTCCATAAGGGTGAAAGCTTCTAGTAACGGTGAAGAACTAGTAAGATCCAAACATTCAGTAAGTGGAACTATTCTAGGAATTTCTCTAAGTTTAACCATCTTATCTTAATTCATTATCTTATCATCTTTGAGGGATATATTCAGGACTGCACCTTTCCCTGGGTAAGGGAAATAGGACTGTATCTGAAGTGTGCTAATGTATGTGAAATTTCAAGGAAATAGCAGTAAATCCACTGACAGTCCTTTCTTGTCATCTTTTATTTCAGTCACATACCCATTTTTGCTGGTGCGAGTGATGCATAAATTCAAGAGGGTTTGTGGCAATATGAAATAAAAAATCCTGTATTATGTATGGTTATTTTACATTATGCGTTTCAGTGCCCTTCACACGAGCAGGGCTATTGGGTTCACTGAAGCAGGGTTGACTCCAGCCATTCGGAACTCACAACATGTAGAGAAACGACGTCTGAGAAGACGTGAAGAATTGCAGACGTGAGAAGACGTCTGGATCTGGTTGTTTTGCTTTCTGTGCTAGTTTTGCCTAATTAAAGGCTGCATTAGAGAGGATGAAGGCACAAGCAGGGGCTTGCGGTAATTGCTAATGTCTTCTGCAAAGTCAGGCCGGGGCTACGCAGCTTTCTGAGCGGCCCAGGCTAATTTCCCGCAGACCCGGGGGACCTCCAGGGTGTCCGAGGGGCACCTCCATCCTTGAGCGTGGGGCTGGATGCGGCTCAGGTCCCACCGAGGACCGCGGGAGGCCGATCCGGAGCTCTTCCTCACGATTACCTTTCCTTCTCCACGCAGCTCTTCAGGCTGCTTTTGAGAGCCGTATCGTTAGTTCAGTTGTGTGCTCGGCCTCTTTCAAAGCTCAGGCAAGCAATGAGCTGAGAATTCCAGCGCCGCAGGGGAGTCGCCGAGTTAGCAGCCACTGAGGAGCTCCAGTCTTGTCTTTGTGCTGTTCTCCCCAAGCAGCCTGCACGGGGATCTCAGTGCAGGTGCTGCTGGTCGGGGACAGGGACAGGCTCCAGTAAGTTAAATCAGATGCCACCTGGCTTCGGTTTCTGGGGTCTTTTGAAGGTTAAAATGTATTTGCTTTCTGTTCTGTTTAGCAGCAGCTTAAACAAGTATCTGTCAAGTATAGACTGGCTGTCCTGGCCTTGAGTAAGTACAGGCAGGTGGATTAAATATATCATTAATATGTTTTCTAGAGGATTGCAATCACATTTCTATGAGCCTTAGGTATGGTTGTTCATAGGGATAGAGAAGTCGTCTATAAAGTTCTATTAATCAATGTGTAGCAAAAAAATGAAGCTGATTTTCCAAAACTAGTTGTCAGTCTATCTTTGAGTGTAGAAATGTCTCTTTTATCAGTCAGCTAACACACTAAAATGCTGCATATTCTAGCCAGAAAATACTGTATAAGTTATGTAAAAAGTACAAAAAAAGGGAGTATTAGAACAAATACTTTGCATATATTCAACTTTAAGCCAAGATATCAAGAGATTTTTTTTTTTCAATTAAAAGTGAAAGTTTGACTGAACTTTACTGAGAATCAGTAAAATCCTGCCAAGCCTTTTGGTCCTCTGGATCTTTGCTAACCATGATCTGAGCCATTTTCTTTAGTGTATAAATTACACAAAGACCAGTTGGATCATTTAGCAAAAAAAAAGCCCGAATAAACACATATATAGAGGATTTTCCTAAATAATTACTTTTTTTTTTTTTCTGGTGGGTAACAGCCTGTAATTAGAGTATTATTTTTCTGTTTACGCTTTTTGAATGAATTGTTACCAGAAGATGAAGATAAGTGCTGCTATTACAGAATCATTTATCCATTCTGGCACTTTTACAGCTGGAGCACTGGGGAATTTTAAGTAGTGTTTAGTAGAGGGGAAAAGACAAATTTCAGAATTTTATGGAAACTTAAGGCCTTTCAAGAAGGAGATAGAATTACAAAATTGAAAACTTATGGAGCTACATCTAGATCCAAATGTCAGATACCTTTTTCTTGTGTAGCAAAGCAGCAAAGCAAATCCAGCTTAGACTAGAATGGAAAATGTTCCCTCATTTCCTCATGAGGCTTTTCCAGAAATAGCACACACCCTCTGCAAAAGAAGACCCTGTAAACTCATCTGGCGTGTTCTGACAAGCTCGAAGTCACTCATCCTTCAAGACTGCAGTGTGCAAAGAGTAACATCATGTTACGGAGTCCTTGAACCCCCAGGAAATGTCACACTGCTCCTGACATAGCAGTGGGGCTGCTGAAGCCACGCGGTAACGTTCAGAACGATTCCCCCTGCCCTCCTGCTGCGTTCCACATCAAGCCTTTTACTTGTGCTCCTAAGACAGAAAAAGAGAAAAAAGGGTAGGGACTAAGCTTCTAAAAACATCAAACAGCTTCTTTATGTGCAAGCTAATGAGTCCTCTCAAGGTAGAGGAATTCATGCTACCGGAAATGTTATGTAATTTTCTCGTTGCATAAAAAGCTTCTGAAATGATGCAAGATTTCATGGAATGTGGAACTGAGCCACAAAACACTTTAACCTTTGTATTCCTCCTGAACCACGGTATTTTTTTCTGCTCTGTAAGAATGGACTTCCAATTTAAACTGGAAAGACTAATCTCAAGAAAAAAAAAAAAAAACGCAGGGCTTTTTAAAAAGATTCATTTTTTTATATTATAGTATCTGCTGTTATACATTTGCAAGAGAAACACATTCTGTTTGCCCAGTATGCTGAGACAGTCTCTTTCTTGCTTGCTTTCTTTTGAGATAATTGTTGTGATCCTCTTGGCCAAACAAAGAAGAAAGGAGTTAAGATGGAATCTTTTAGGATATTGAGGTAGACTGCTGAGATATGGTAGAAACGTATTGAGCCTTTTTTAAAAAAAAAATCCTTGAGGATTGTTTTGTAGGGCATAACGTGTGCAGCGTGTCCGGGGGGGACCCGGCACCTCACACGCTGGGAATGAAATCAGGGAGGATTCAGATGAGGTCAGAACTGGGTCCATGCAGGTTTGCAAGAATTCAGTGGAGGCTCGTTTAAAGAAGAGAGAGCTTATTCACTTTGACATGCTCAACATGTCTGCTTGTTGGGCTGTATAATTATGGAAGAAAACAAGAAACGTGTAAATACATTTCAGAAAGCCTCAGATGATCTGTATCCAGGTGCAGCTTTTTCATCTCTGTAGAAACAGTTCAGGCACTGACCCTGCGTGCGGAAGGACCCGTGGGTAAGCGGACGAGGTCCCGGTGACATGTTTTCTCCACAATCCTGGGCATTTCTGCTTTGGCTCAGAGCCTAGGGAATAACAACATTGGTCTCAGGAAGCTCTTTGGCTTTTTTTGTTCCATCCCCTTCCCACTTGGCCCTGCAGATGTTCAGCCTGTGGGATGTGACTGGTTTTCCCACCTTGCAGCCATAGAGGAGCAGGATGAGGCTCATGGAATTAGCAAGGTCCTTTGGTCTGTCCTGCTGTCAAATGAACCCAGTCCTGTGCTTGCTGATTTAATAACTCGCTATGACAAAATCCCATTGTAGCAAAGCAAATTCAAGTTGGCTGGCAGGAGTATATAGCAGTGGAAGATGCTTTAGTGATGAGATTTTATCCCACCTCTAATAGATTCTTTCAAAAGACATTTTCAGGCCAAAGTACTGGGCAGAGCCAATGCTAAAATTAAGAAAGAGCTGGGAAGAAACAACAGGAGATGGCAGCAATGAAGCTGGGAAGAGACAGATGGACAGTTCCTCATTCTGTATTTCAGAATTCATCTGTTATTATTAATTTAAACAAAAAAAAAGAAAACTTATTTTTTCAGAAAATGACCACAAAAATAGCAGCATTGCCTGTATGACAAACTATGTGTAGAATTTTAGAGTTTAATAATAGTTTAATAGAAGTTTGATATAATGATAGTAAAAGATAACAGGGCATCAACTACTCCCAGACAGTGTGTGTAGGGAGTTATGATCCTGACTTCTGAAAGAGTGATACATATTTTTATGCTATTTTTATGCTTTCAATCTTTTTTTTTTTCCATTTGAAGTTGCAATATTCATTTTCTTGAGAGAAAAAGTCAGATGGGGGTACGTGTTGGCAAAATCAAGCACTGGTCACTTACGACCTCCCTGAATACAAACACAGGCTTGTTTTGCTGTTCCTACAGTACTAGTGCCAGTATTTTAAATACATAGACTGTAATAAGGGTCATGGAAGCCACATTTACCCAAGGAAATGCAGAATCAAATGTTTGAACCATGGGTCTCTCCTTATGAAAGAGAGGATTAAAGGTTCTAACTCAAATCTTCTATTTCTTCTATGATTCCATTACCTAATAAAATGCATAAAGTGTGATAGTCACTTTAAATATGCCATATTTTAAGCTAGAGCCTGGTGGTTAAACCAGACACGTAGCCGGCCTGTTAGCGGGACACGCGGCCGCGACGAACGCGGCTCCACTGGGGCGGAGGAGGCGGCGGGAGCAGTGCTGGGAGAAGGAGGAAGCGTGAAAGTGCAAACGTGTGAGAAGTGTGAAAAGAAAAATGTTTAGACTGACTGAAATCTTATTTAGAAGGAGTGACACTTTCTCCAGTTTCCTTTTGAGTAACTTTTTGTTACCAGAATATACTGAAAGTTTTAAAATTAGACCTGCAGGATAATAACTCAATTTTTAGTGTTAATTTATAATAAAATTATATCTGATGAGGGAAAAAAGGCACCTGAGGCACCCATCCATCAATGAGAGGCACCACTATTGCATTTTTGTAGACTGTATCTCAGTGACATTTGTGTATTCATTGCCCAGATCAACAGTCGGAAAATAATTGAGCCACCTGGTGTTCGAAGTGAGGGGGAAAATTAAGTGAAAGATACATTTGCTGGAAAACGTGGCTTTGGTCCCCCTAAAGCTATTCATAAAGTCGACCTAAATTTACAGAATGGTATCAAATGGAAGACAGAAAAGAAAGAAAGTGCAAATTCCAGGGCTAGAATCACAGCATTTGTCGGAAGTGGAGTTGTCAGTTTTCTCCCCCAGGAGTCCTCAGCCAAGCTAAATTATGAGACTTGGTTTCAAGTTCTTTTACTCTCTGCCTGAGGGGATTTTGACTTCCCAGCTCCTTATCTTCCCAAGGTGAATAAGCAAACTGCAAGGTGCAGGGGCTGCCTCTGCCCCTCATGCTGCTCGTCTACACGGGATACCCAGATACCCAGTTACTACAGCCAACGCTGGGAGCTCCAGGCGTATTTATGCTCATTCCCACAACAGAGGCAGTTTTGGTGTCTCCTGCGTTCCCATCTCCACAATTATCTGTGTATTTTCAACTCGAGTTGGCCAGCTGGAATACGTAACAGCTAGAGGCCATCCACAGGCCTCGCGCGCAGGCGCCGCCTCAGCTCAACGCCAGGCCCCGACGCGGGCAGCCACCTCCAACGGGTGATCAGTGTTCAACCGCTTAGGGGTTTTCTGGGAAAGGCTGCGCTTTTCCCATAGCGTTTCTGCCTAGTGGATTACGTTCCCAAGCGCCGTGGAGATGGAGAGTCACTGAACAAGAAGGTCTCTCTTGGTAGCTCCTCAGGCCCCAGGGTTTGGGGCTCTTCTGGAAAGAGGAATTCAAATGCTTTAAATGCAAGGTTGTTAACGTGGCTCTCCCATGTTTCTTTGGAGTACACAGACTCTTATCTTTACTCTCGAATAAAAGAGAAAGAAATCCAAACAAACAAAGGTTTCATTCAAACCATTTTTTCCTTCCTTTCCTGCTTTTCAGTAGATAAAACACATTGTCTGGTGCTTCCACAGGCCTTCGTGATATGTAGGCTTTAGCTTATTATATCAAGGAGAAAAAGATTGCCAGGTTTGAATATCTTTTAAAGTCAGTTCTTTATTAATAAAATCTGAGAAGTTTGATGAAGGTAGGCTTTTCCTTTGCCTAGTTTTTAATCATTCCCTTAAAATGTTTGGTAGGTAATATGTCAGGAGGACTTCAGGCTATTCTGCCTTTTTACACATTACAATTTATAGCTGAAAAAAAGGGAATTTGTTCATTTTTCTTCTAGACAAGGGCCATAATTCCTTACCATATCCAACTTCTTACATCTTTCAATTTTAAACTTGGGAAACTCTATAATCAAAAAGTATAAGTCATTTCCAAAGCATGCAATACCGTTTAAAAATTAAAAGTTACCATAATTTCTGAAGATAAGTAAGTCAAACGTGTGACCAGCGAGCTTAAGTGAGATTGATAACGTTCAGTGATGTGAAGAAAAGTTTGCTTTGACACTTCGAGAAATAACTTCTGCTCTTCTACTGCTAAGCAAGGACATGCACATAGCATACATAATCTTCAGCTGCTTTTCAGAATGTGCTCCAGCTTCTCTGGAATATTTCAATCAATCATCTTCTCTCCACCAAAAAAAAAAAAAAAAAAAAAAAGGCAAAAAACCCTGAGTCAAGAAAATTAGTGTCCTTATCTCCTGGCAGTAGGACCTAGAGTTTGCAATTGATGCCACAGTTGCTCCCCACAACACTTGTCTTGCCAAGATGTCAAGAGTAAATTTAAGTGGGTAAAAACTTGTGGTTTGGCATCCTGTCCTTCCAGAGGTTGGCCAGGAGAAGCTGCCTTCCTCCATCTCCATTCCCTGCACTCTCCCTGAGGAGGAGAGCCCAAATTCCCATGAAGTCCAGAAAACTTGCAGATGATGTAAAGTGGTTCTGATTAATACTTCAGTGCCCCTCGCAAAATATATGCAGTGGAACTCAAGTTAATGTATTGGAATCACATATAATCTACACTGGGTATATTGCAGAGGAAACAGATTAATAATTTACTTCCTATTAATATTCTTTTCACACCCAAAACCAGGAAAACATGTACACCTAACTTGCTGTTCTCTGTATAGGTAATTAACGTCCTCTGAAGATCTTTGCTTCACATCTGTCAAAAAAATAAAATTAGCAGTATGCAATGAGCAGAAAACATTAGTTAGAATCACACCTGAAGCCTGTTGGAATTAGTGGCAAATTCCTGTGATTTTAAAGGCCTTTGGATTGGGCCTATCCAAATAAAAAAAAAAAAAAATCAAGTAGTGTTTAAATGCCTCTACATGCAAAAGGCATTAAAACTGTTGACTCTCAGCTCTCCAAAAAAAAAAAAAAAAGACAACTACATATATATACGTATGTATATTAGAAACTCAAAAAAATGTTAGATCTTGAGAATATTTAAAATTCAGGATGTGACCTTGATCCACTCTGTGCAAAGCAGGAGTGTTTCTGGCTGCCTCTATGTTGTTGAACAAGGTTGCCCTACTCTGTTCTCTGACTTCTCTTCTGAGCTCTAGGGCATCGTGTCTTCAAAAGGTGTCCCATGAAGCCGAAATCCCTGAGACTCTGCATTAAGTATCTCTCCAAAAGAGATTTTGCCAGTAACACAGTTTCTATACCTGTGAGAGGCTCTGAAAAAGCTGGTGTCACATCAGCCAGGTCAACCAGGGGAAAAAGCATCTGTGTTTTAAAATTGAAGACACTTTAATAGTACTTTAAGCCCCAAGCATATCCCTTGTCCCTGCTGTAGAAGGTCAGAATCCTCCCTCATTAAGGGCCATACGTGACCTTCTGAACAAACACACTTTTTTAATTACCAGCAGGCAATTGAGCATAGTTTGTTGCTGTCTGAGATACTTCTTAAGAGTCTTGCATATTTTTTAGCCTCATTCAAAATTATGCATCTGAGGTGGGAGCTGCCACTTGTTTAACTGACTTTTCTGCTGCAATTTCAGCAGAAGGGCAGGCAGCTCTTGGTTTTTAGCTACAGACACATCCCCAAGGGACATCACAGTGAGGAGGGACCTCATCACTACCTGCTGACCCCTGAGGATCTGCCTGTGTCTAAATGACTCCTTGCTGGGTCCTTTTTCCTGCTTTTGAAGTAAAGCTCTGGGACTGAGGAACTATCATGCTGTGTTAGTGTTAACTTTAGATGTGGCCTCACTATGATTTCTGCAAACGCCCCAAATGCTTGCTGGAGAAAGAAGGTAATTGCAGGAGAGCACCTTATGCCCTGACTGGTTGTGCCATGGTTTTCATCAGCTGTGGTTTAGCTGCTTTCTTTGTTACTGACTTCTGTAATTTATTAAAAACAAACACAGCATCATTTACAGAGCATTCAGATCATGATTTACCAGCTAAACTAAATTCTCAAAGGAAAGAAGGACAAAAAGCATTCACATTTTATATTCTTTTAAAAACATTTATGATAGTTCTATCTATCTAGGATCAAGGCATTAGGGTATAAAGTGACACAGAATCAGAGAATGGGAAAAAAAAATACTTGTTTTTTTCAAAATTTACTATTCTTGCCTTGGTTGCCTTTTCACAAATTTATGCTTTTTTGCTTCATTGAAAGACAGTGAAGAAAAGCCCTGAGAGACAATGAAGTAAAAGACAAGACTAGCACAAAATATTTATGCCAAGGTAATTTTTAAGTATCAGAGTTCATTTCCACGGGAAAACATGTTAGTAAATTGACTGGGCAATGCCATGCAGTGGTGTCAAGTGGATAAAACATGAAGGAAAAAAATCTGTTCTTCAAATTGTTAACCAAACTGTAACAGTTTTTATGAAATCAGAGAATTATTCACTTATTCACTTGTGTTTACTGTGCAAATCTGGGGGGTGCTGTACGAGCTGCATAGGAAAACCTCGCTGGCCTCCTTGCTTTGAGGAGAGCTGAAAGACAGTGTGGTGTCCCTGAAGTAAAGACCGAGACTACAGTTTTTAGGAAAAAAAAAAAAAAAAGGAAAAAAAAACCCATAAATGCCAAAGAAATCTCACATTGATCATAATAGGTGGTTTTAGAGGAAAGGATAAAATAAACACAGTGATGAAAAAATGCCTTAAATAGCAACATACCTTTTATCAACATGGGGATTACTATTGAGATGAAGGAAAATGGGGATTAGTGATGCTTCTTCTCTTACTGAAGTTTGTGGTTTCTGCATTTATGCTTTACAGGTTTACAAAGGAGAGCTAGATGAAAGACCAAAAAAACCTCATACATTATTCCCATGGAAAATCAGGCTTTTTACTATATGAAAACAAATATTTTGTTTTGAAGTCCACCCCTATGTATTAGGCTGCTTGACATCATCCTGAAACTGTTGAGAAGACGTGCATCATTTCTCTGCTGAAACGGTTAGATTTAGGGGACACAGGAAAGACCAAACATTTCCTCATAAACTCAGGAATCTGCAGCCTCCGAAGTCGCATCCCTGAAAGGTCTGTGCTTTACATGTCGTGCAGGTTGGCTCTGCATTTTGCCGTCCTCACGGCAGCAGGTTTATGGCGGCGGGGAGCACAGGGTCTGCTCGGCTTTGCGGAGCGCCCGGCTCTTCTCAGGCTCGCCACGGAGTCAGCCAGCGCCGCGGCGCGCCCCGACGGCAGCACGGACCGATGTGCTACACGTGGTACACACCTAACGCACCCGCGCGGCAGATCTGAGTTCACAGCAGGGAAAGAAAAACTGGCTGAAGGTAAATTCGGACATTTCTTGTGCGCTCTGAACCGTCACACGGAGGTGCCCAGCAGCCGGGCTGCTTCGGAGCCGAACTCGGTAGCGTCGGCCTCCCTGCCAGCGCGCTCGCCGGAGGAGCCGTGCTGCTCTCGGCTTGCTGAGCCCTCAAACAAGCAGCTCCAACAGCCTCAGCGATGAGCGCGGGGCCCAGGGAGCTCCCTGCGGCCTTCTGGAACACCTACCCTGTGAGGAGAGGCTGAGGGAGCTGGGCCTGACCAGCCTGGAGAAGAGAAGGCTGAGAGGGGACCTGAGCAGTGTCTGTAAGTACCTCAAGGGAGGCAGTGAGGAGGATGGGGCCAGCCTCTTTTCAGTGGTGGCCACCAACAGAACTAGAGGAAACGGCTGGAAACTGAAACACCAAAAGGTCCACAGGAACTTAAGGAAAAAAATCTTAACACTGAGGGTGACAGAGCACTGGAACAGGCTGCCCAGAGAGGTTGTGGAGTCTCCTTCTCTGGGGATCTTCAAAACCCGCTTGGATGCAGTCCTGTGCCATGTGCTCTAGGTGACCCTGCGTGTGCAGGGGGGTTGGACTAGATGAGCTCTAGAGGTCCCTTCCAACCTTAAGCATTCTGTGATTCTGTGATTCTAAGTTGCCATTCACCCGCCTTAGTGCTAGTTACAGTCGTCTTCTGCTCACAAATGTGGGGTAGTTGAAGAACTTCCTATCACTTTTACCTCCCTTCCTATATCTTGCATGCGTGGTCTGTCCAAAACTGTTTTTTTTTGGTTTTTTTTTGCCCCAAAGAAAAATGACTTTACAGTGGGAATTCGCTCTGTAGCTTCAACTCCTAGGTCCTACTCTCCAGAGAGCAGTAATACATGTAGGAGGATATGTAAGGTAAGGGAAAACCCTGCCTTGGTTGTGGTGTGGAGTCAGGGTCAGCGGGTGCAGATGGTCCCATCGGAGAAGGTGTAGGGAACCTGATGGCCCCGTTGGGGTTGCTCGTAGAGCACTGCACCCGAGAGCTCTGCCAAACAGGGTGTAGGAAGTGCTGCCTGCTGGGACCCAACGAAACACAAAAGAGTTTCCATGGAATCAGATTTTATTTTGATTTATGAACTGAAATAGGGTAAGTTTTAGGAAGAAGAAGGAAAACCTGGCCCAGACTTCATTAAAGAATTATCAGAAGACTCACAAGTTAAGGAAGACATTTTAAGGGAATGGTTTAAGTGTCTGCTTTCTCCCTGTCCGTTACCGCTTCATATAATAAGAATCATTGACCATTTGCCTTTTAAGTTCCCATAATCTTTTCATGGAATGAAAATTTCAGAGTGTGTTTCCTCAGCACAGTCAAACACTTTGTGGATTTGTATTGATGAAGACCCGCAGCCTGTTTGCAGCAGGGATGTGTGCTCCTTTAATCCATCCATCTTTCAACAGTGACAAAAGGTGGCTGTTCGCTTTTTAGTCATAAAGTTAACTTCAAAAAGGAGATGTGAGTAAGTAAAAGAAAGCGATCTTCATCTTTTAATATCGTCACAAACCCATTTTTTATTGATAGGTGCCCAAAAGGGTTGCAGTCATTTTGCATGGCTTTAAAGCCTTACTTTGAACACATTAAATCTGTGCTGGGGACTCGAGAGAAGACTGCAATTACCACATGGCTGTTTTTAGTCCTTTTAGAGGGGAAATCATAAAATTCTTAAGTACAAGAGTTACATATTTTAATCATTGACAGGAATACTTAAATCTATTAATCATTGTGTTGTTGTTTGACTAAGGTCCTATTGTTGGGCCTGATTTGCCAGTACGGTTGCTTGTTATTTTTCACTGCATTATAATTTCATTATTCTCTGACCTTGCTTGTCCTTTGCACACACAATTGCAATGTAAGGATGGTCGAAACCACTTGGGTAAAATGAAAAGCAATCCAAACTTTGGCTTTTCAGTCAAACTGCATGGAGCATCAATCTTCATTAGGGTCTCAAATGTTCGGCACTGAGTAGCCGTGGGGAAGCCCTCATCGTTGGCAGTTTGGGACTGGCTGGAATTGTATCTGGATTTGTGGGAAAACTAATCAACCGGATAGGTTGCCTATGTATTTCTTTTGGATTTCTGTGGTTACTTCAGTGGTTATTTACAGCAGAACTAATTAGCTCTTGTTTAACACCTAAATGGCTGGAACACTTTTCCTGTTCTAATTTGGTGCTATAGATGGAAAGTACTAGATTGCTTTCAGTTTAGAGTACTCTAAGCCCTAAAAAATCTAATATAATAAAATATTTTTTGGCAGTGGAGGGAAACATTTTAGTGTTTTCAGGACATAGGAGAAAGCTGATATGAGGTTTTGAAAATGAAAGCTCAGTGTATGCCATGTTATTTGAATTCCAATCTTCCCCAGAGCTCGAGCTTACTCTGATGCATTGGTATCATTTCCACCTACTATTGTATTTATACTAGCAAGGAGCCAGACATACAGGATGGCCTGTCTCAAAGAACTTCATCTTAGGTTGCAAATCAAATTTGCTAAGCATTCCTGTATTACCACGTGTATCTAAATTGTGAGCAAACTATTCAGTCTGTCTATATGTAAGTAATGTTAGGATGGTGATAATTAATAAGATAATGGATCTAATATTTGTGGAGGCTGATTATTATTGTTGCTAGTTAACTGCCTTCCCCATCTGTGCTTCAGGTGAGGGGATATCCTCCCAAACAACAACCGAGCTGGCTGCTGCCTGCGAAGGTCCAGCAGCCGTGTCCTACGTAGGCCGGGCTTTACACGGACGACTGCTGAGAGCTCAGCAAAATCCACCAGCCACCACGGAGACTGCTGCCTGCTCGGGCTGGGTTGGCAACCAATCTGCTAGAGAGAAAATGAACAGCGCAGTGGAAGAGGAATGTTTACTTTTCTGAGCTCTTCTTTTATCTTCTTTTCAGTCTCTGCTTGTGCTTTATCTCCTTCATGTTATGCCAGTAGGTTTGAATGCTGATGAGTCAGTGCAGATCCTCAAATACTTAATCTAGGAGCTAGTTACCTGTTAATATATTGCAAATTTGAGTCAGATTTGGTGCATCTTGCATAATTTCTTTCCTAAAATCTGGTCTGCAGAGTGTTGTGTGGAGCAAATAGGGCAATTTGGCATGAGCAGGACCACGGGTGATCCCGGTTCAGCCTGCTTGAGGTTTCTTCTCTAAGGTCTATTTAGACTTACTTTCATCAGATGGCACATTTTATTTTACCATAACTGTTTAAAGGGTTAGTGCTGCTCTTACACATTTGTTGTGGACAAGCCCAGACGTGGCCACATTTCACTTTGGGATTGCTCTTAGATCGTTTGTCAAGGCTTTGTGATCTTTTTGCATTGAAAATGGTCCCTGTTCACCACTGAGCTGAACATTTTCTTCATACTTTGAGAGCAGCACTTGGCATTTTAACGTCAAATAGAGGGCTAAGCACACACCGTGCCACGCAAGTGAATTTCAGTTATGAAATTGCAGCCTATTGCCCGTGATTTGGAGCATGGGGAGGCAGAGATGCTGCCCCTGTTAATCCCACCCGGGAGCTGCCAGCTCCAAGCATCATCCTTGGTGAGCGCCGGGGACGAGCTCAGCAGGGCTCTGCGCCTTCCCCGCGGCGGCTGCTCAGCCTGAGACCTCCCCCGTCCCCCAGACACGCTGGAATCCAGGGCGTGGAAACAAAATAGAAAAGAAATTACTTTCATTATGTTGGTTTTATTTGTTTTCTGCCTCAGTCTAATGCACAAGATTATTCTCGCCAAAGTAAATTACACATTAAAAGCAGTACAATAAAGGTATGCACTCTTTCAATGGAAATAAGTTAATATTGGCAAAAGTACATAAATACGAGAGAAGTCCAACTGTGCATGTTAAGAAGACAATAAATGAAAATAGGCTGCTTTTACACAATTTTTGAACAAAATTGTTACTCATTGCTGCACTGTCTTTGCTTCCATCACTTCTCCACCTCTCCCTTCCAAGTGTGAAGGCTTCATATTGATTTCTGGTTGAATAAGAATATTCTGCAGAAGAGAAGTTTGTAATTTGTGATTACAATTCATCTGTTTCCCTAAGAAAACTACACCTTGCTATCATTATTCCGCCCTGGCCTGGAGGTGGGAGGCAGACTTGCTTCATCTTGCACCCCACTGAGCTGAGTAATGAAGGTAGCAAAGAACAGCCAAAGCATCAAAAGCAGCCACCATCCAGTCTTCTTTCAGATTTTTTTTTCAGATTTTTTATTCCTTTTTTTGAGGCAATACTCAGAAATAATCAAATGTATTGTTGTAAATATCAGTGTGTTACTGCCGTGGATAAGTTCCACTGAAAAATCTATATTTCATGGAGTCAAAATTGTGCTGCACTTCCAGAGGTATTCACGAGCTACTTCTATTGTTTCTGCTGGTTTTTTTATGTACTTCAGTGAAGTCATTTATGATGCTTGAATCACCAAAATTTAAGATGACATGGCAATCCATAAAAGCATTTCTGTCTCCCAGAGATTTATAAGAGACACTTATGTGCCATAAGAAGAAGTTTTTAAAAATGAGAATTTTTATGTTGATTTTTGTCAGTCTTGCCGTTGCCTGCTTTCAGAAAGGGATTTGTGCTCAACATTTCGTGCTGGCTAAGCCCTCTGCCCATGCATGGCCAACGCACTTGCACCATGCACATGGGTATAGCGAGCGCCTGTCCTGCATGCAGTGACACCCTCGGGGCTGACCCGGGTAGGGTGAAGGCCAGCACAAATCCCACATGCCCTTTGGGATCTTCCTCTTCCTCAGAGGAAGACTCTCCTTTACTGTTGTGCCATTCTTCTCATGGCCATCCCAACATTTTTCTTCTATCTCATGTACTTTCTTTAAGGAAAAGCTGCCAAGTCTTTTCTTCAGCTTGCAAATTCTACTAGCAGTTTTTATATGAAGTTGAAACTCTTGAAGTAAAATGAAGACTGCATCACTCTTGATTTTCCTCCTACACTGCAGCCTGCTTCTTGTGCTAAGGGAAAATTATAGGAGAACAAGAACACAGGATAAAGTACACCGTCAGGAGCACTCCTGGAGCATGCCTCTCTGCTTGGAAAGAAGGCTATTCTATCACTGGTGTGTATGTGTGTGTATATATATATTTATATGTGTGTGTGTATGTATGTATGGGCCGGGTTCTTTTTCCAGCAAAGACGACTTTTTTTTTTTTTTTTTTTTTTTTTCCCAGTGTTTGTTCTTTAGGCTCAAATTGGACTTGATGCCAGATGGGACTTCCAGTCAATACCTAGAGGGCTCTTAACTGACCAGCAACTCTAGTTTGAAGTTTATGGTGCCAAGCTGGTTTCGCGGCTTGCTTTATTTAATACCTCTTAGTGCAGTGTCCTAACACGCTGCTGAATCTTTTGATCTCCCCCAAATAGATGCATAGGTTGGGTAGGTTCCTGTACCCACTTTATCACTTGTGTGATTGTGACTGCTGGAATCGCTCCCATCACAAGTACTTTCCGTCTCCTTGCTGTTTCTACTGGTTCTTTTTGTTATTAAAGAAAAATCATTTATTTCCTTTGCAATGTATTCAAACTACGACAGAAATTATGAGTCCTCATATTTTCTTTCCACTTCTTTCTCTGATTCATTCCTTAGTACCACAGAGATGCACAGGAAGAAGAGTCCTTTACTAAGAATGTCTCCAACTTAAATATCCCCAAAGCTGTTTTGTCTGTGATTTTTTTTACTCTTCTGGTGTCATTTAAGGAGATCAGCGTCTTGTCCTACCGCATTGCAAGTTCTCCTGCCTCTTTCCTCGTGAGCTCTGATGTTTCCTAGCTAAGCAGTTTGCAGCCTAATTCACTGAGGGATAATTAATATACAACTCTCTTCATCTAATCATCTTCTGAGTCTTTGCATCTTCTCAGATCATTTCTAGTAGTCTCTGTTAGCTACCATTAGGTTTTCCTAGGTTTTTTGAACTTGTTATCATAGCTTTACTTTGTGCTAAATATTCCAATACTGTTTGTGCTCCTGTGTTTTCCTCTGGTACATTCAGAGCATCGTTTTGATCAGCTGTGCGTCCTGTTCCCTGATACGTCTTGTCTAATAACCAATTTCTGACACAGGAAGTTGGGTGGGAGCCAACAATGGTGATAGATTCATTTAAGAGAGGCAGTAAATATGTATTTAATATAGATGTTAATGTTCAAAATCACATTAAGTTTATATACTTTGGTCATTGAACCAAGACTCAGACAACTGCAGATATTTCCATTTAAATTCTGTTTTCATTAGTGTATAATAAATAAATGCCACACATGACATGATGTGAGCAGACTGACAGAACAAGAATAAAAATACTAATGCATAGACATTTTCCACTTTGGCATCCCAATGTTTTCTACTTATTTTTTTAAACACAAGTTGCAGGTATATAAAACTAAATTTAGTCCATTTTTACAGCTTTAACAGATGTTGCACTTCTGTTTTACAAGTGTTCCTAGCCTTAAATTCTATGTAGTTTAATTATTTTAATGTCATTTTACTCAGTAAAGCTGCAAAGGGAAACTGTATAGAAATCTCTCTTTAAGCATCATATTAAAATAGCATTCTGTCTTTCCAAGCAACACCTTCTTTCTGTTCTTGAGCCTTTACAGCTTAGCCATGAATTGATTAAAATAAATTTCACATAGGAAGTCTCCAAGGGGCAGAAGTGAAATCTGTAAAACTCCCAATGATTATAAGTTTTTAAATTTTTATTTTTTTATTCTTAAAAAAAGTATACATTTTATCAGTTTTCAAATTCAAATTCTTGGCAATTCAAATTCTTGAGTGTGGTTCTATTGACTTGAGTGAAATTATTTTAAGTAGAATTGGCAGAACATTTTTTCCGAGCCTAATCGTGCAAGCCCATCATAGATGAATTCTCTGGTAAAGCGCAGTCAAATTTCCAAACTCGTGTCTTTGCTCCTGCACAACGAAATAGATGAACCGCTCCCACCAGGTGCATTCCCAGCGTGCAGGGCCGACAGGAACCCTGTGCCATGGCCAAGGAATCGAGTGGGATTGCACAGGGCCTGGAGGGCGCTGATACGTTCCCTCTGCACCATCACGGCGCCGTCGCAGGAGTGCATTTGCTGACACTCTTTCAGTTGGTGCCAATGAAATTAATCACTGGGTTAATTCTAAATACAGTTTTGCTGACTTGCCCAAACTATGCTGTTGTATGTTATTATAACAGTTTATATGTGCTGACCAAGTAGATGGTTTTGTACTCCTGAGGATGAAGTTTTAAAAATATGGCCTTACTTATACTAGCATGTCAAGTGACAAGAAAATTCACCACGTGTAAAAAGCATGGTCTAAAATTCCTCAGTTTGTGCACATTCCTGCTCCGACCACTGCTATTGGGTGTAAGTAGGCAAATACAATATATATCCTGTGCAGGTCACATATGTCTTCCCCTGCTTGAAACTACAGGTTAGAAAACTGATAGAATTAGAAAAACAGCTTAATTTTGGGGTAGACTGTGAATTTGCTATGAAAATCCAGTAATACTGAGTGATTACCAGTGCAGTGTTTCTCTAATCCAGCAAGGATCAATTAGTATAAAGCATTACCAAAACTTTTCTATTAATGTGGTTTTTTTGCTATTGCAAAAGATTGCCTGGACACTCCAGAAAAATGTGAGGCCTTTTAACGATGGAGGAGATAGGGAGAAACCTTTAAGAAGGAATTAGGGAGTAATAAGGAAGTGAATGAGGCATGAGGGTGGACCTCCTCTCTCCAAGGTAGATATTGATTTTTCCAGTGTTGACAAGGGGTGCCAGATGTCCCAGTTCTGTGACCTGCCTCCAGATGAAGAGGAGGAGAGGAACACAACAGGGTATTCTCATGCTCTGTGTAACCAGTGTACCTGTATGTGTTGGTCTTTGGAAGCAGCCCCACGTGGGCGACCGCCCCTGCGGAGAACTGGAACCAGAGATCCCAGGAGAGACGGCTCCTCCTCCGGCATTGATTCCAGCTGGAGAAACTAAGATGGGCAGAAAACTTCCTAATTAATTGTCAGCGCTTCCTCAAAGAACCTCCGTCACAAAGGAAACTCGGTAGCATTTTAAGACTAAAACCCTGCTCATAGCAAAACAGCACATCGCCATCAGCTAGATGTTTAAACGTTTCACAGTGCCATCTGGTGACCTTTGCCATAACGACAGCAATTTGTTGTGGAGCGTCTTTGCAGGAGCTCGGAGGGCTGCGCAGCCACCGGGTACCGTGGATCGAGAGGCGGTCGGTGCCTCTCTGCTGCTGCCTTCGCTCCCCGGCCTCAGAGCTGACCAGGCTGCTCGGCAAACCCGGCATCTCATTCCACAGATAACACTTGTCCCTAATCTTTCTCCATGGAAATTTTGGACAGGGGCTCTCTAAGCATGAGTTAGGGGATATTCACTATGGAGAGTCGCTGGGGACCGCTAGCAGTGAAACAAGCTGCTAGGAAAATATTAGTTTTAATTCAAAATGAATTTTGCATTTGAGTTTACATCTTGAATCCCCATCAGCACAACCGGTAATTCAGAACACCATTCAATGCTGTTTTCTCACTTCATGGTTACAAAATTAGTGCAAAACTACTCCTCTCTGAAGAGGGAAGAAGAAAATTAAGTGGTTTAGAGAGGTGTCCTCAAGCACCTACCAGACATGGCAGAAAGCAGCTGCCCATGGACTAGGGGAGTATCTTTCTATCTTGCTAAGCGCTGCTTCTTTCAGTCCTCATTCATGTGCAGTATGCTTTGATGTGCTGAGTGGATACAGGTTGATAAGCAGAAATAGAAAATCCACAAACACATTAAAATGTTATACATGTATTTTATCTCATAAAAATGCACTTGCAATTTTTCCATTAACTTAATAACAGAAAAGAAAAGCTGAAATTCAGACCCATGCAATGGGAGATCTTGTACTATGTTTCCATCGATGATAAATCGTCAGCATCTCTTTTAGTGATGCTTCTTTCTTTTATTCTTTCAATTGAGTCTTCACTTAGCAACTGTTGCATATCTTGGTCGCTCTATCCATCCATTCTTTCTCACATATTATTCAAAACTCAACTTTAAATTTCAAGTCTAACGTGTTGTTCAGGACTGTTGGGAGTGGGGGTGTCTGCGTGACACATCTGGCTATTGCACTGTAAAATGCCCTGTTTTACTGCCTGTCTCCACCATGCAGCATGTTAGTGAGTTCTGCGAAGTTCCAAAGCCTTCTTGGAAAGGCTGGAAAAGAAAGGTCGATGTTGAATTAGGACTCAGTGATTGCTGCTGGTGATTTCTTTATTGAAATATTAGTTTTCATAGAATAATATGAAAATAGTGATGAGCTGGAATAAACTGTCCAGAACACAATATCCTGCGATATACAGAATTCTGGGACAAGAGCCCTTGCACTAATACGTTTGTGCTTAAATCAGTCTATCGGGGAGCAGGAGGCAGTGGTTCAAACTGTCGGGCTACATGGGCCAACATGACCTTCTTCCTTCCTCCCCAACACAGGCACCAGGTCACCATGCTGCAGTGTATGCTGAGCAGGCAGCCTGCAGCCTTTGTCACCATTGGCTTACTAGTAAAATATTAGGATGTCTTTTAGTGAAAAAAATGGAGCCCCGGTAAATAGTTACAGAGGGATGTGGTGTGCACTGTGCTATAGAGTGATACTCCTTGTACAAATAACTGTTTAACTTCTCAAAGCGAAGCTTTGAGAAACTACTTCATTTGTAGAACTGGGGAAAAATCAGAGGAGGGCAACAACTTTTGCTGGATAAGGAAGGTGAACTAACTTTTTATGGGGAATAGTGAAACAAGCTGGACTCTTCATCTTAGAAGTTGGAATATTTTAGGAGTCTGCAAAAGCTTGAGTGGTTCAGAGCGGGATTGGTGCTCTCCCAAAGCAAAAACTAGGGTTTATCAAAGAAAACTACTAGGTGGGAGGTTTCAAAACAGTAGGAGGTATTTCTTTACACGCTGGATAGGAGATGTGTGAAACTCTTACCTGAAGTGTGTTGTAAATGCAGAAATGTATGTGAGTGCAAGGGCAAACTGGATAAACTTACCCACTGAGGGTTCCTGAATGCCTGGCAAATGGGAAGGAAATCACTGACTTGAAGGTAGCTCGGGTCTGGGAGATGACTCCGGGAGCTCCCACACATGCCTTGTTCCTGCTCCTCCCAGGAATGGGATACAGACATAGGCAGCTACTGGGCAGAGGGCTGGGTCTACCCTGGGCTATGGCAGAAGTAGGAGAAAACTGGGGGAAGGGAGGGAGGGAATGGAAAGAGGGTCCTGCCAAAAAAATAAATCCTTGCGAATATTCATTTTGAGCTGAGCCAACCTTTTTTTCATTTCTGTTTTCAGTTTGCTCAAGGGATTTGGCCAGGGAAATAGGATTAAAATGATATGGCCCAATTGCTACATTTAAGCTTATGTGCAATCTTCCTGCCTCGCATGCGGATATGTATTCATTAATAAATGAGACATATTGATCACAGGAAAGATACATTTCTTCATAGATCTTTTCTTTTAAGATTGGTCATACTTAGGCTATATTCCAAATACTGGAATGTGTTTCTGGTTTTTTTGTTTGTTTTGTTTTGTTTGTTTTTTATCATGGTTATTTTATCCTCGGATTAGCAATCAATCTCATTTTTAGAAAGCAAATAAACCACACCATATTTTCTTCCTAAACCCCCAAAGTGAAAAGATCTCTCAGAGGCAGAACTTGCGGTGTCCCCGCAGGAGCGATTACCCGTGTCCCCGAGGACCCTTCCCGGGTGCCTTCTCTCGTACACGGGCCAGGAATACCCGGGAGCGCTTGGAGCCCGGGAGCGCCGGCCGGCACGAGACGCGGGCAGATCCCCGCAGCACTGGAGCGGCCGGAGCGGCTCCCTTCGGAGCGAAACGCCCGGCAATTAGGAGCTCAGCTGCTGAACATCACGGGGGATAAAGCAGGCTCGTTAGCTTGTTTAACAAGGAGATCCGCAGCCGCTGCGGTGTTTGTGCTGACCACGCTCTTTCCGTGCGCTCGGCGGCCCGGCCGGGTTTGCAGAGGGCGCGAGGGCTCCGCGGGCTCAACGCGTCCAGGCCTGCAGTGGCGCTTCCCTCCTGGAATTCTGCCGCACTCTTCTCATTTCCCTATTCCCGCTTGCTCCTCCTTTCTGTATTTTAAGCTTCCTTGCAATTAGAGCGTTCTTTACAAAATTACTGCTGAATTCGGTGGTTATTTTAAATCTTACAATATTGTTGTGTATTTTATCGCAAATGGGAGCACAGGGACTATAGTTTTAGCAATTATCCGTTCTTCCTTCCTGCTCAGTGCAGCAGGAGCCTGTCTTTGCTGAGTACATCGTTCAATTAATTGCCACGCGGATGACATGGGACCCCTGCTAATGAGTTAGAGAGCCGTCCAGATGCAAGGGCTGCGCGCGCTGGTCATCACAACCTTCGTTTCCCAAGCAGTAACGTTTATGTAAATGCACTTGCCAGATCTGAGCCTTGGAAAGCTTTGATATAGTGCTGCGAAACACTAATTGGGGAATGTATCAAGGCTGGAACGGGGAAGGGCTTCAGTGGGTAAAGAACATGTTAGATACTGGTGTCAGATGGGTCTTGTGAGGTGGAACAGTGACTGAGGGGCTGTTCTTAGCCAGCGTGGGTTTCTTTTCTGCATTTTATTTCCAAAGAGAACCATGCAGTGAGATGTTACATGTTGCTAATGACATTAAACAGTGGGGAGAAGTCAGTTCAGGGGAAGTGATAGTGTTCCACACTGCACAGAGGGAATGAGGGAATACGCAGAGGTGCAATCAAGATGCCAGAGAAAACTGATCCTGAAAGCAGTAGCAGCAGTCAGGACCCAGCAAGGGAATGAAGTCATCCCTGCAAGTTTCAGACCACTTTGCTATATGCAAAACTGTGTCCCTTTGTGAGTGTACTCACAGGTCTGTCGACTGCCACAACATACACAGTCCACTAAGGGAGAGCTTCAGGGGCTAAAAATAAGTGTCCAATGCCATTTTACATGTTGTAGGATAGCCAGTTTTCAGCTGTTCTTCCACATAGGCATAAGGTCTCCCGCAGATGCTGTGCCAGGTTTGCCAGCTCTATACAGATATTTATCTGTGGTATCTTAGGGCATCTCGGGGGGTTCCAGACACCACTGGTGTGCTCATACTGGCTCCAGACATCCTGGTCATCCACCTGGTCTTCACACTGTCACTGAAGGTTTCAGGCAACACTCAGAAATCTTTGGATGGCAGCTCTTTGAAGGCAGGAATTTGTTCTGGAGATCTGTTTTTGCTACAGAGCTCATTCATCCTAAGCACCTGAACTGCTTCGTCTCCGTTCCTCTGCAGCCAGTCTCCACGCCGGTGCCCCTTCAGCCTCAGATTTGTGTGTGTGTGTGTGTGTATTTCTCATTTGTCTCACTGAATACTCATGTTCTTTGTCATTTAATGTCATTTATTGGGTGCTTGGGCTGGCTTCTGACTTTGGCAGCAGATAAAGAATGACGATTTCTTACGTTAGTTGTTGCCTTTCTTGCTGCTGCCTGGAAAGTGCCCAGAGTGTGAAGAAAAAGAAACCACACGCAACCACCTCACAACATCACCAGAGTTAGTGAGGGCGATAAGTCTTCCTGTGCATTTTTTCATATACAAATGTTCTAAATTTTTTATGAATATTGAAATATGTGAAATATCGTTCTTGGTTGTATTTTGAAAGGTATAACAAAAAGTTGGTCTTCTGTGAGTGCACCTTTTATGTTTTATTCTTCCGTCAGTTTTTTGTCTCGATACATGCGCAATAGATCACAGAATTGATATATGCTCCCATTCATCTGATATGCCACATAAATCACTTCAGATAGTGATATAATATTTTAAAGAGTTGACAGGACCCTTTCAGCCAGAATTGTTTTTCTGTTCTCTTGCTGAGATGATTCTGTGGAAACAAGAGTGGAGAGGTTGTTGGTAGGTCAAAATTTTATGCTTCTTAAGAGAAGAAGAAGATACAAGTAATCTGTGACCCTACACATAATTGACCTTGACATTGAAATCATTGTATATACGTCTCTCTCTGTCAATAGAGGCAGTAGAGACAGACGTGTTCATGGGACTGGACCTGAGGAATTAAGCTTTACCTGTGACATCTTGTGACAGACGAAATAAGAATCAAACATATTGCATTGCAGGGAGTATGACCAGGCAGAACAGGACGTATTGTCGGGCTGCAAAAGCGAGCAGGATGTGCTGGAGCATCCCGTGAAAAGCCTGTGAGCAGACACTGAATGAGAGAGCTTCAGACAGGTCTTCACCCTCACACTGAATGCAGGAACTTTCCAGCCCACTGATTTGACCTTTTTGTTGGATGAGGGAAGCACGTAATTTGTCAGGAGTGCATAATTGAAATGTGTTCTCCTTTACGAAGAAGTATCTGGACACCAGAACTTTATTCAGAGTACTGTTGTAAGAAATACTCATTGCAGGCCTGATACAGCCAAACTCTGTGAGTAGGTGTGTGTGTGGTTAAATGTTTTCTTTCATTTACACCAATGGAATATGCAAAATCTGCGCTTAATGCTTTCAACACTTAAAATTTTCCCTCTTGAACTGAACCTGCATTGCAATTCCAGTTCCCACAGGGCCCACTGCGACCACCAAGGGGAGAAATATTGTATTTAGTAGTGAAAACTCTTGATCAACTTTTATACCTTTTATTTTTCTTATTTTATTTGCATTTCAAATATAGTGCACCTTTGTCCATTTTATTTTCAGATCCCAACCTTTCTGAATTGACCTTTTCATTGTGTTTGGATTGGGCAGCTGAGAGATTCCTTATGGTCCTAGGGACACTGTCGAATGTCAATTCCAGTGAATTCCAATAGTTTCACCCATTGTCAGATATGTCTGAAAATTATTAAGCATGGCCTTTTGGAAGGAAAACGTGGGAATTTATAAATAATTCATGAAAATAACTGTAATACAGATTGCAGACTACTAGGCAGATACAAACCAGGTGTAGATGAACCTCCTAGAGCTTACAGAAGTGTTAGAGCCTCTCTGTGCTCAGAGCTGGCCTGTGTGGAACCCCGGGATCCAGCCCAGGCTCTCGGCACTTTCTCAGCAGCTCTGTGTGAGATCTGCTACATAAGTGGCTGTGGCTCATACCCACCACATCAAGAATGCCTTGCATAAATGCATTGCATAAAAATATGCATAAAAGATTGCATATTTTTATGGCGGATATTTTCATAATCCCAAAACTTTGCAAATTTTAATTACTTTATGCAGGTATAACAATATATATTTTATCTTAAGCAAAAAAGTAATTTTTTTTTTTTTAAAGCGGAGTCCTTCCCAACACTATGCACATCTGCGGGTCTGCAGTCTGCACAGCTTTGCAGGGTCTGCATTTTCATTATTAGAGAAAATTCTCCCTTCCCAGCCTCTGTTCCCAGTGTCAGTTAGCTTTCTGCAAAATGATTCACTTCTCTCATACACTCCAAGCCTTTCAGCATGCACCAGAAGATCCCCTATTTTCTAGCACCACAAACAAACTGATAAGGCAGGCCATATACTGTTACCTCCATTAACCTTTCAAATGTGGCTGGGTTCAAAAGCCATCACTTCAAATTACAGCAGGCCTCGGCTTGCTCCGAAAGCAATCGCTCCCTGTCCTTTGGATCTGCTTCCACTTGCCAATACTTTCTTTTCATGTGGGATGGCAGAACAGACCGACCCTTCCATTGCCTCTAGGATGCTATGGAATAAGCATCCTTTAAAATGACATTAATCCTGTTGAGAATTTTAATTTTTGCAGAAATTCAAGCAGCTTGAGAGACATCATTTGTTAGCAGTTTTTCTGTTTAAGCTGAGCAGGTTGAATGTGGGACTGCTGTAACACACAACTTACTATATTACCCAGAAAGGCCAGATATACTGGCCTTGAATTACTGGCCAGATATAAAAACAAATGAGTGTTTCGATTTGTTTCTAAAGGTGAAATATATGAGGTAATGTAAATAGGTATGCAAACAGGAGCCGTTCAGTTTGTCTTTATTGAACAGCATGGTGCTATCTCCAAGTTGGAAACGTCCTAAAAATGGACATTTTTTCTGTCTTGGTACTTAATAGATTTTCTCCTTGAGGCCTTTTCAGTGTTTCCTTCTTTGCAGTCGCTGCCTGTTAGGAGCAGCGAGCGAGCACCTAGGACAGTGTTTCTGCTCCGAATGCACAAGGCCCTTCGCACCAGGATCCCCCCGGGCTGCCCCAGCCTGTCTGCCCGCATAAGTGTTGGGTTGCAGAAGTATTCGGAGCATAATTGCATTAGTGCTGCTGCCGCTGCTTGACACTTAGCAAAGGAAAACAGAGGCCACAGGTGAACAAAACTGAGCAGCCGGTGCCTGCAAGTTGTGTCCCCTCCGTTTCCTGCGCAGGCAAGGTCATTCAACAAGAGTTTGGTTCAAGTTTGCAGTGTAACAGCACATTTTACACTTGCTGTATGCTTTTTTTCCTTCCTTTTGTTTTTTTATTTTTTTTTCTCTTTTCATGGCCCAAACAAACTCTTTTCTCAACATTTTCACTCAACATTCAGTTAAATGATCCATACAATTAAATTGAGCGCTTTGTTTCTGTAGGATTTTGTAGTGGAAAAAAAGAAAAATGTGTTCAAAAAAAAAGGGATTAGACAAATTCCTGCTGGGAGGACTGATCCCTAGCTGTGACACTTGCTATAAGCATTAGTTCAAGACGCTCGCTGGCTGCTGGTTGTCCGAAAGTAGGGAGGCAAACCCAAGGAAAGAGTACTTTGGTTTTGCCTTCCTTGTAATACATGTCCCTAAGCATTTGCTTCTGGCAGTTTTCAGATCTCGTCAGCCAGTATCAACCCTGTCTCTCTGAGCTGCTTTGCTCAATTTGTTCACCACTCCTGGTCTTTCTTAGTTTGCAAACTATTTGTATTTGTTCAAAAATGTCACGGAGCAGAATATAACCATAATATACAATCTAACATATTTCATAGCAGCTGTCAAACTGGTCATTCCTGGTTTATCCTGAATCTGTGTGCCAGGAAGGCAAGGCTCCAAGGTCTTGTGTCAGTGTGGACAGAGGTTCTCCTTTACATCTCCTTTTGGCTTCCCACTGTGCCTTACCCAGCTCTGAGAACTGTCTGGTACAAAACTTCAGGAAAAGACCAGATACTAAACGGGATAACGTAGTCACATTAAGTGATTCGGGTTCTTTAGAATATCAGTTGGTCTTGAAAATAAGATTTGCCTTTTTGTTTGTCCATATCCCCAAAATCACCAAATAAACACCCTCAAGTCTGCTCATTCCTCTCTCAACTGCCTAAGTCCTCAATGCATTTCATTTCTATTAAGTAATCACAACTTTCTTTTAACTTCCCTGCCCTCATGCCATGAAGAATACTTTTGTCAGGAGTAATTGCATTACTAGTCACTTTGTCCTGATCCGCCCTGCCACTGTGAGACAAATGAACTTCATCATCTGTCTAGACAGCCTGCTTGTTGCTCTAGCAGATGTTTGATCTCCCAAAGCAAGACATCCCTCAAATTGTTTCTCCAAACCTTTCGGATAGTGCTTTAATTCATTTTTATCTGTCCAGCTCTTGTTTTAAATCATATTTTTCATTTTCTGAGACATCAGTGAGCTATGCAACTATCTACATGGTTCGGTCCATCATGGATCGACAGCAGGACCAACTCCTAGCTACTCTCCATGGACATTGTATTCCATTCCTAAAACTGATTTTATACTTTCTTGTTAAAAGCCATTAACCAAATTCAAGGTCTTGGAATTTTTCTCTGTAGCAATTAAAAAAGACAAAGGAGTCACGTGCTGGTCACAAAGAGTATCCCAAAATATTTTCCTTGACCAGGATATGGGTGATGCCTCCATGTCTCAGATTTTCTGCCCAAGACCTTCCCTCTTAGCCCTTTTACAGACAGAGCTTCCAAACCCCCTTTGGCTGAGCCTGAGGCTGATTTGCAGCTATTACTCTTTGCTTCGCTGGTCTTTCTATTTCTCTCTCATTAATAGAAAAATGATCACAAAAAACTCAGCAGAATTCCTCTTCCAGCTTGGCATGTGCATATTCTGTCAAGCTGAATAGAGACGGTTGCCAAAGTTTTAAGGAAGACTCAAATTGTTTCAGCTACCTGGTTCCATAAAGGAGCTTAATAGCTTCTTACAAGGATCCTTAATGAATTCGCAGTAGATAGCTAATTCTAAGACATATCATCCACTCAAGAAGCAGAACATAGCATGGTTATAATCAAATCAGCTCACTTTTGGATTATTTAAATAACTGCATTATAAACTGCAGACAAAAAAAAAAAAAGAAATTAGGGAATGATTTAGAACAAGAGATAGTTATGTTGAAAGGTTGAGAAACCAAAGGAATTGTTGAGTCGTATTCTTAGTATATATTTGTCTGATTTGTTCTTTACTTGTAGGTGTAGAAATGGAAGAAAGGCTTGTTTAAAAAAGGGATTTTACTGCTGGGGCTTCCTTGCCTTATAAACACTGTTTACTTTCACAAAACATACAACTACTTTAACTTGTTAGTTTATCTTTTCCTGCTGGAGATCTTTCCCCTTGGAGATCACGTGCACCTCTACCTCTCTCTAACAGGAGCTGGGTACCTGAGTATTTCTTAATTCTTGTTTCCAGAAAGACTACGATGAGTTCACTGCCTGGGAATTTGTACTTGTGCAGTCTGTGAAAAGAATAGGCTCCAGGCGGCTATTTGTACAGACACAGTTCTGGTGTTATAATAACTAAATATTGACTTAATTAAGAATAGGTTGAATCCATTCACTGAAAGTTCGCCCTTTCCAGCATGAAAGCTTTCAATATATGCATATTTTCAAATCTATACATGCTTGCATATCCATATCTCTATTTCCCTCATATTTTTCTTGTTTTTGGGACAGCCTGGTGAAAATTATTAAAACCTCTCTGTCTCACACAGAGGGGTATACGTTTTATTCCTACAGAGACCTGCTCAGGACTGTAGGAAAAAAAATATCATTAAACATTGCATACATTGCCTTTCTTCCCTTCCCTGCCAGTTCTGTGTCTTTTTTTCAGCTCCTAAAGCATTTCCTTGCTCCTCCCTGCCCATCCCAGCTTCCGTCACTGGCTTATTGAGATTTTCCCCTTTCTATTTCATTGAGACTTCAGATCCGAGAGGCTGGTGTTCGACTGCTTTGCCCCTGAGGCAGCAATGTGCAGACGTGAGCCCTGGTGAATGCAATGATGGATTTATTTCATATCCTGCTCTCCAATGGCATTGGGAAGACACTGCAAGCCACTGTTACACACAATTCTACTAGAAATAAATGTTCTACTACACACAATTTCTACTAGAAATTGTTCACAGATTCTTTCTAGAGGCAACAATTTAAATATTTTCAAAAAAAAAAAAAAAAAAAAAGAAGAAGCAGTTTGCTTACTTGCAAAAAACAGATCTCAAATCATCTAGTAAATTGTTAATTGCTTATCCATCCCTGCTCAGGACTTCAAGTAAGTGTAAATGGTTGCTTCCTAATGAGAAGTGGTGGAGATTCCCATTTGCCCCGTTGAGTTGATAGAAATGAAGTCAGAAGAGCCCCTGGGCTTGTCTGTCCCTGTCCCATGCACAGCCCAGGTCTGTGAGGGCAGCAGGAGAGGCCGGGAGGCTGGAGCACGAGGAGGTACCAAATCGGTGGCCCCATCCCTGCCTTTTTCTCTTGTCATAGAAATGCAAATTGGACACTTAGAGACTGAGTTAATGGCTGGTCTCCAAACAGAGCAGTGCCATTGGTGTGTGTTACCCATTTCACCAAAGCATCAGGAGGAAAAAAATGTAAAAAACAAATAGAGGCAACCGTTTATGGGGCTGGGAATACGAAGGTGCATTAGTACAGAAAAATACAATGTGACATAAGATCGTAGTTATAGTCCAATTTGAAACATAAAATTCAGTGTTATGTTGGGGCGTACTTGCCTTGCTGTGCTGTGAGCCAATGCGAATTATCTCTATGCTACACTGTAAAGAATAAACCTAGGATTTGAAGTGCCTCAGATAAATCTGCTTTTTATTACATTGGTATGATTTTCACTGTCACAAAATAGGGTTATTTTAATTACTTTTAAAAACCTGAGCTTTAAGGGCCTCGCGTCATTAACATTTTGCATTGTGTGCTTCACAAATGACGTTTGATAGGGGAATGTTACCTGTATCTTATCTTTAATGCAATTGCTTTCCTTGTGTTTAGCTATTACATCTCATACCTCAGTGTCTGCTGCAGCCCCATTCCTTGGCAGTATTTTCCCATTTCAAAACTCTACAATAAACCCATGTTTATTTCAAACAGGGTTTCAAATAAGACATTCATTTAACCCAGCAGAAGTAGGATATAAATTTCTGAAAAGGCTTTGCTGAGATTTCCAGGGTCCGGGTTGTGAGAGAGCAGCACAAAGGCAGCAAGTAAGGGGAGCAGGGCTGGCTCAGGGATAAGGGGGATCCTGAGCGCGATGCTGCCCGTGGAGGTGACGGCGCGGCCAGGCCTCGCTGCCGTGGGAGCCGCTTGCTGGTCACACTGCGCTGCCCTCCGTGCCCCGGCTGCCCGGCGGGGCCTTCCCACCGCCCGGAGCTGCCCGCTCCGCTCCACGCTCCCCAGGAACCCGCATCCAACCCCCGGAACGGCTCTCGGAACAGGGAGGAGCATCCTCCTGCTCTGGCCTCCACGGAGAGGAGAGGCAACAGGGTCATTGTGTCTCTTCTGCCCTCAGCAAACTCGCTCCGTGGCGACAGCAATAACTCTTTCCCGCGTGTGCTACGCGGTGGTTGCCGTTTCCATCAAACCCGCTGCAGATGCCCTGTCTGAACAGCCAGACCCGCTGCTTCGAGGGTGCGTGCGAGCGTCGCTCCAGCAGCGCAGGCCGCATCCCCGCCAGGAGCTGCCACGCGTAGGACGGTGAAGAGACGTTTTATAACATAGCCAGGAAACAAACTGTTCCCTGGGAGAGGCTTCTGCCCCGAATGGTGCCTGCCGGGCTGTCATCAACACACCTGGCACGCGTCAGGCGAGAGGAGCTGTGGCAGCTGATCCAGCCACAACACTGAGTTCCACGCACATTCAGCTCAAAATCTGAGAGCTGCATGCACTTGGAGCAGCTATTTTTGTTACAGACACATAAGCTGTACACAAGAATTCCTTTTTTCAAAGGACATTTAGAAGCACTGAACAAACAGTGAGGACCTTGAGTTCCTCATTGTTTTGTGGAAATGCTTTGTTTGGACTTAAAAAACAGATGACACGTAAAGGACGTTGACATGTAGAGTCTAAATTAACTTCACTCCAGAGGCACAGCATCAAAATCTAAGATATAAAACCATTCTTTTTTTATATGGTGGTATGAATCCAAAGAATTAATTTTGATGCATTCAAATGTAAGTTAATAGAATTTGACCCAAAGTCATTGTCTTATTGCATTATTGGTATTTTGTCCTTGATAAACATATTAGAAGATTTTTATCACTGTGAAAGCTCTGCTCCAATTAATGCCAAATCCAAGTAAATAAAAAAATTCTAGTTAACTGCCAGTAACAGGATTTATTTAGTTTGCTGTGGTCTTATAGCTTTGTTAGCTATGTACCTTTATAAAAACACAGCAATCAGAACTGGTGTATCCCAGATGTATCTCTGGGATACTGATGTATCTCACTAACTTATGTCTGTTCCCAAACACATGAAAAGCAATCCTAAGAGAATAAAATAATTTTACACACACACACGTATATAGAGAGACAATTGTCAACTAAATTTTATTCTTCAACATAGATCTACATACATCTGTTGAAGACTGAACGTACAGCGGAGTCTTGTGTTCCCTCCCATACCTTCTCACCACAACAGCACTTTTTCTTAGATATTTGTTGAATGTTTATAAAAATTTCTATCCGTTCCCACTGTTTTGCACAATTATGCTAACTATGCTTTTGGCAGGAGAAGTCAGCTATGCTTAGGAGTTTGTTAGCATATTCAATTCAAATCTGAATACTTATTCAATGGATCTAAATCCCAATGGATGTGAGGTTTTCTTTTGTGCTTCATGTTTCATTACATCCTTTCATGAAATTGTCTATACGATTGCATTACTTATGGTAACATCAAAAGTGATGGAAATGGAGGCTTCAAAAGCCTTTATGGACAAGTGCATATGCTATTGTGCCCAAGTGTTGAAGTCAGCTGGGTCAAACCCAGCCACAAGGCGTGCTTGTCAGAGCGACTGCAAGGGCAAAGGGGAGCTCGGCTGCCTGGGGAATGAATTTTAAGCGTGTTCTGCCAAGGCCTTTCAGAGGAGCCCTGGTCCGGCCCAGCCAGCTGGGTGGGCTGGTGCTGAGTAAAGAAGGGAGAAAGGTAGAGCTTAACCCTTCCTCCTCTGCCAGAATCGACAAGAGCTCCCCTGTTTCCCTGCCCTCCAGGAGAGAAGTCTGTCCCAACACCTCTCTCTGTCCGACCAACCAGGAAAAGGTGCCCCCCCCAGTTTTGCCATGTAGTCTGATACATTTGATGGTGCATTATCTGATACATTATCTGTTCAGAATTTCCTTTTGTGTTGGTGGAGGTGTTAATCTAAGCGGGTTATGCATTTGTCACAATGCCACTGTGCAGTTTCAATAATCATTATTTAAGATAGCTGGTTTGTAATTACTAATGAAAGTGCTCGGCTATGTCGGATTTCACACTCAGCTGCAAGATCCACTGACTACGGCATAACCTTTTTCTTCTTTGTTAGGACCTATCATATATTGATATCTTTATTTCCTACTTTACCTTACCTTGGCAGTAAGACACTTTCATCAGCTGCTGTAAAGGGTGCTAATAGTAGAGTCAAACTCATTTTCATCAAATTATGGGATTTTGGAAATATTGCTCAGTAGTTCATCCAGTAATAGTTCATCCATATGAAAAATGAATTTTGACCCTCCTCTGTGTCGGAGATACTTGATACTTAATGGTTGCATTCTGTCACTGAAAGCCACCAAACGAACATCATTTTCTCTCTCCTGTAGTTCCCAATTAGCTGCTCAGATACAGCCCGCTCAGCTTCAAGAGACACCAGACTACGGGTCCTCCTGTCAGGGCAGGGATTTATTTAACTAAAAATGTATAAGATCTGAGCGACCACACCGTAATTAGCCAAATGGCTTCTGCAGGAATTAGCGGTTCCTTTGATCCTCCGGCCTCTGCAGACGCGGGTGACGGGTCCTTTCCCCACAGCATCCTTCCTGCTGCAGCGCAGGCAATCCCAAGGATCCTGCTGGGAGCTTCCTTCGGCACAGGCCGTGGTGCATAGCTGGGTCATGGCGCATCTCTTTCAGCAACTTGATTGCTGACTTTGTTTGCTGATTTTGCTAAAAATATGCTCATACATAAGCTGTAGCAGTTTGCTAAATTCAAGCAAAACAAAAAGCTTATTATCCCATTGCTTAATTAACATACTAATAGACCTAAACAGCACCTTGGCTGCTTCCATGGTTTTCTTTCTTCCGCAAGCCACAGTCAACCTGTACATCTCAGTCATGGGCTTGTGCATCCGTGAGACAAAGATTTGGGTCTGCATTCAACGCCTACACAGCATCTCTCTTTGGGAGAGGACCCCCTCTTCCGCGGCTCAGCTCAGCACGTGGCTGATATAGGCACTGAGGCTGAAATCTGTGGTTGTCCCGTGTGAATCTGAGGGAGTTTTGTGTTATTTTTCAGTTGTCTTAGGAAATAGCAGAGATGCGTGTGATGAGGGAAGGGCATTTTGGCTGGGCAGTGCAATTAGTGTGGGTAAAACGTTATGTTATAGAGAGTTTGCTGTTGTTTTCTGTGACTTCTTAGTATATAGACACTACACACACACACACACACATACATACATATATCAATCATATAAGTACTCTTAAATAGTAAAATAGCCATCCCACAAAGGCACGTGCTTTTATCAGGACGCTTTTCAACAACGATGAAAATGCTTAAGTAGATGTGAATTAAACTATGGCCTCAGATAAGTCTTGGATCTGATGGGTTAGGCTTATTCTCAAATGCGAAACTCTCCCAGGCACAGACACTGAGAGTTCAAACCTAGGAACTGGTCAATATGCTGCATGGTGTAGCTCTAGCGACACGACAGGAATTCTCTACATGTAAGGCTCGGAAAGTTAATTATGGAGTAGCTATCAACTAGGAAATTGCTGCAGGGGCACAACACTGAGAACGCTGTATTCCAAGCCATGGAAACAGAGCCTTTGGTGTGCCCAAGAAAGGCAGTTGTTGCCGTTCCCTCACAGGGGCCGGGCAGGCCGAGCCCGCGCTGAGGAGGCCTCGGACAGGCCGGCGTGAAGCCTCCGCCGTGCTGCTGAGGAGGCTCTTCCCCGCTCCTTGGATAACTCGGGTGATGGGAGCTGGACCGACAAGAAACTCACTGTTTATCTGGGGGAGCAACAGGGCAAGAGGCTGATTCTCTTTTGTGCTAAACATGTGGCAGGTCTTGTCTCATTCAGGCTGTCAGGCTTGATCACAAACGGGCACATTTGAGGGGCGGCGCATTCTGAAACCCCCCGTATCAATGAAGCATGTTAACTTCTCATGGATGGCAACGCTGTAGCTAGATGGCCACCACGACAGGCTTTATATATTATCTCAGCTAAGTTTAGAAGGTGACGGTGCTTTGTCTTCATACATCAGCATTCGAACAAGACCTCACAAAATGAAACAACAACGGCTGTAGCGCGCTATAAATCACTCCTAGCACTACAATCAGTTTTCGCAGGGCGTCCTGATGGGTGTCAGATCTCAGCAGAGCGCTTCATACGTCCAAGAGAAATAGACTTGACTGCCAGATTTCTTCACGTCTGTGTATTTGAAGCGATAAACAAAATGTAGCATCATTTTTGACTAGCTTTTATCACGCAGAAATCATTTACCAAGTTTTAGTTTAAGGGTCTAGAATTTGCATTTTAATTGCAAATAATAATTGTACTCTGTAGTCATTTCTAAGTCATATTTCTTCTTGTAAATTATTGATAATCTGTCAACACAATTATCTTTTTCTTTTAATTGGGTTTGGGTTTATGCAAGGCAACATATGAGAGATAAAAGAATTAACAATTATAAACAGGAGAAAGAGACTCATTTACTGAGAGGATTTTGTTAAAAGGAGACTGAGAAATAGATAATAGGCTATCACAAACAAGACAAGATTTTAATACAGAATCTATAGGAGAAAGTGTGAATAGCCAAAAATGGGAGTTAGACCTAATTCCCTCTGATTTTGATGATAACAAAGTTCATAATTAGAATTTTATTTTCAAGCATTTTACAAGTATTAAGCCATCCTCACAATCCCCAGCTGCACTATCTGGAAGTTAATGCCTTTCACCAGCAGATACTGTGAGACTGACTTGGACGTGCCCGATCCCAACCTGGACGTGCCTGATCCCGACTTGGATTTGGCAGACGCTCCCCTCACATCCCCTGCCTCCCACAGGAGCACAAAGCCAAGTGGCCTCTGCAGACTTTTCCCCACCTGAATAGCTAGTTGGGTCTGATCTGCAGCTAATCTTTCCATTTTGCATCTCATTCTCATCTTAGGCATGGCGTGTAGGGGCTCTGCAGTCCCCAAACTTGACAGTTGTAAAGGAAACACAACAACCTGTCTTTATAGCACTGCTTTAATAGCACCAGGACTATTACTACAATTGTACCAGAGCCTATACGTAAAAAGAAGCTGATTTGCTTTGTATACTCATAGTTAATGCCGAGATATAAGTGCTGTCAGTTGAAATACGGCTAATATTTTTAATGCTTCTTAGGTTTTTATTATGCCACAACAATCTACAAGCAGAGACACATAGATCCCTGAACAAAGACGGCCGTTGGAGACATCAAATACACATTTGCCTTGTGGTATAGAACAGAAATAACTGATTCCAAGCCATTCGGGCTGAAGGAAATGTTATTCACTGTAACACCTCAAGATGTTTGTAAAAGCAGCGAAGAACAAGGCAAAAACAACTGCAGGCTATTGGTGAATTCTGATGGCCTGCAAAGCCTTAGAAGCCTCGTAAAGGGTGTTAGACAAAACAACTGGTAGCACCACGTTTCCTTGTGTTCCTTTCATCCTGCATAGCAGAAGGGCAGAAGGAAGAGTAAGATGCAAGGAAAAGTGCCTGGCTGCAGGAAACTGGATGCTGGGGTTCTGCTATAGCTAGGAAAAGTTTGGCATGGGGATTGCAGTAGGGCAGGAGGCTGAAATTGGAGCATGTGGGAAACAGGGTTATGTAACGGGTGAATCAAAACACAGGAGAAGGAACGACAGGATGAAAGGCGGGAGTCGGCAAAAAGAGCTGCCGCTGCTGAGCCCTCAAAATGCAAGAAGAACAAGGTATGCGACAGGAAAGGACAAGGAACAGGATTCAGCACTGGGAACCGGTGCAAAGTCCAAGGCAGTGATGAGTCAGATGGGAAAAGGTTCTTTTTTTTTTTTTCTAGGGTCAATGTAAAATGAGGTATTTCATAAGTAATAATGTTAATTTTGTTTAAGAAGCGATGAGCACCTAGCATCTTCATCCGTCCCAAAGCAATCTAGGCTTGCAGCAATCCTCCCTGTACAAAACACCCTTCCCCTTCCTGTGCTGCCCCGTGTTTGAATCCCAGAGCTCCCTCCGCGCGCATCCTCTGCCCAGCAGGCAGCAGCCCTAGGAGCTGCCCCTGCTTCCTGCTATTCCTGGGATAATTGGCAAGGCAGAATGTGCCTGCTGCCTGCCCAGCTCCCAGGAAGGGATGTGTTCACGGTGTCTCTCTTAGGGGATGCAGGGAAGTGAGTTTCTCATCTGATACCTATTGATTTTTGCAAAGCTTATCAGAGGAGATACCTCTAAAACTGCAGTCCTTCAGATTGGCTGAAACAGGCAAACAGCTTCAAGGGTTGTACATGGAGAAACAGTTCAAGTGGAGAAACATTCCCAAAAAATTGCTCTGTTTGCGAGGGATGTTCTTCTGTCTTCAACTTCATTCCTAAATTCTTTATTTCTGGGAGTGCACACATGCACATGCAGTGTGCTCACTCCAGCTTGAATCTCCACTCTGAATTACACATTTAAAATCAATATCTGGTGGCCTTGCCAGCAAAAGAAGTCATGTCAAATCCCCCCATTTCTCTGGTGTATTTTTATAGTGGCCTTCTCATTTTGGAGATCACAGGACACACAATATTGCTCTGCTAGCTGTGCCCTTAGGGAGTACAAGAGCATCTCTGCAGGACTAAGGCAGGAGGGTGTCCCAAACACTTAGCTGCAAGAAGAACTGACTTTTCATCCAGAAGAGATCAGTGCTAGGTGTATATGCATATATATTGCACACATGTATGTATATATACTTTACAGCAGTAGGGAAACGGAGAATGCAAAGGGTGTGAAAAGGGCAGAAAGGAGAAAAACAATCACACATATATGAACAGTTTTATGGAGCACATTTGGACCGCAGACAAAAAGGGTAGTATAAGCACTTTCCTCCTTGTTGCTACTTACCTTCCGTGCCATTTCCACCATGCCTTTCAAGCCTGTTAGAAGGACAGGGAACAAGGTCGCTTTTTCCTTGGCCAACAGAAAAGCTGATGCATGAAACTTCTGGCCGGCTCTTGCCTGCAGACAGAGTATTCTAAATCTGCAGTGCATGCAGTTTCCCCAAGGATGGGAAACTTAACAACTGTTTTGCATTTGCAAACTATTGTCCAAGACTTTAGCAGGATACACTGAATATGGCAATTCCAGAACCCTGAATAATTACATAAAGGAGTCTTAAGTCTATGTTCAGAGCTAAGTGTAAATGGAATTATTGCTGAGTACCTGCTTCCCAAAGGAATCACAATGAAAAAAAAAAAAAAAAAAGTGCTGGAGTTCTGCTGCTTTATCTTGGGAAACATTTTAAACCTATTACTTTAAGTAGTCATTGCAGCTCAGCTGTTATAGAAAATAGATGGGCCTGGAGTTCCTTACAGAAAGTATTATTCCCTGGGGTATAGATTTCTGTGCTGTGGTGTTTATTTTGTTTATGCTAAAAGAGTATACCTCCCAAATCCGGATGAATTCCAAATAGTAAACAGGCAGAAGCAAACTGAGCGTTGTGGGGATGGCTCCCGCCAGGGTTTTGGTGGTGGCTTTGGCTGGTTGGTTTGGCAGAGCGTTTTGTCCTACGTTCAGGAGACCGGAGCAGAGAGCTGGAGCTGCTGCTTGACGGAGCTTCGGGGTGTTGGTAATTCAGGAGTCTCTTCTGTTACACTGAAAGAAAGAAGAGGACAACATCCCTGTGAAACGTAGGGCAAGAGGCTTTGACTTGCATGGAGGGCAGCCCCGTCGGTGCCAGAAGGCCCTGGAAGAAGCAGGGGGACAGGCTGGGGCCCCTTCTCCTGTTCTGCAGAATACAGGACTGGGCTGCTCTGCTTCTCTCCACCACTTCTGTTCTGCTGCTCTCCTCCCTTGCCCCCCAGCACATTTCTATTTTCTGAGAATCGTGGAGCACAGCTCCTGTCTTCCCATTAATTGCAGCCCACAATTGTTTCTGTGTTCATGGTGATGCCTTCTTTTGTTGGTTATTAAGCCCTTCTTAAAAGCAAACTTACTTATTCCTGTCATGAGATAAGCATAAAAAGCAGCTTGCAAATACGAAACATGTACATATGTTAATCCTTGTCCTTCTGCTTTTGTTCTGTAGCACTGTAGCACAGACTGCAGTGGTATTGCTGTGAATTAGGGTCTATGTTAATCACTAGATTTTTGCTAAAAATAGTGCTAAATGGGACCTGCTGAGCTCTAAACAGTATGAAGTGGTGGCAGAATATGAGAAACTCAAGTGAGGGTAATTTTGGTGAGATAAAAAGTTATTTTAAGGGATGGCAATGACATAGTTTGGGATAGCGTGTCACTTAGAGTACAAATTGCAGTTTGCTGATGACTTTTTCAAATCATCCATAAAATATTCTGCTTTCTCTCTGCTTCTCTGTCACACAAATACAAGTTTTCTTCATTTTTTTATGCCTCCCAGGAGAATTGCTTTTAGATGAGAGAATTAAAATACTCCTCACCTCAATTTTTTTGGAGTTTATAAGCTAGAGCGTTCCCGTTAGGAAACCTAGTACCAGGATAGTTGAACAGGTGAGTGCAGAAGGAACTGTGTTTTCAAAAGAGGCCATAGACTTGCTCAGAGAGCAGGATTTGAAGCCATTTGTTATTTATGGGCATCACTCAGTTGTCTATCCAGGATTTGAATTTAGCCGAAATTTGTACGTCCAACATAAATACATTCCGGGAATTGCATGTGCTACCTTGGGCTGCTAGTGAAAACTACTGGTGAAGAATAATCATTTTCAAATATAAATTGTCACATTTGAAGCTCATTTAATCAATGTGAAAGGCATAATAGATGAGTGAGAAATAAGATATTTATTAATGGGACTAGAGGAGGCCTCCATGCTCACGATTCTCTGAAAAATCATGCACAGATGCTTCAGTGAGTTTTTTTTTTTTCTGGATACTTCAGTTTGCTTATGAATAAATGCATTTCTTCAGTAGAAAATTTGAGATGGGTTTTAATACCCTGTTTACATACTGCGAGTATCTATTATTGCTGAATGAAATACTACTCTGTCTTTAAGCTAATGTGGTTGGGTTTTTTCATCTAGCTTAATCTCTTAAATTTTATAAAAATATATATGTATGTATATGTATGTATATATATAAAAATATGTATGTATGTATGTATATAGTCTCCTTCTCTGGAGATCTTCCAAACCCGCAGTCCTGTGCCACGTGCTCTAGGTGACCCTGTGTATACAGGGAGTTGGACTAGACCTCTAGAGGTCCCTTCCAACCTTAGGCATTCTATGATTCTATATATATTTTTTTTTCCTGAAGAATCAAACAGAACTTCTTCCAAGTCTTCTATTCTCAAGTGCAAAAATAATAGCTTTAATACTTAGCCTTTATTGGCTAATCCAATAGCTTTATGTACACTAACTGAGAAAGGTAAATGCAAGGGGGATTATACAGCAAAGGAGAAACTTTTCCATGTAATTACAGCCCTGAAAGAACTGCTCTGTGAAGGTCCTTCCAGGCGAGGGCTTGAGAGCAGGAGGCATCTTTGGTTCAAGCGTTGACCATTGCAGAGTAGAACTGTAGCTTGTCTATTAGGTGTTTGCTCCTCATCATGCAGTTAATACTAACTAGAACCGTTGAGCATATCCATGCTGATGTCTTCAAACTCTTCAAAGCTGAAGAATCAGTGCGAGGTTGATAGATGTGAGCCACAGTGCCTGACTGCCCTGCCTAGCTGCAGGAGTGACGGGGTAGACCTCCCTCGTTCCAAGTGAAGCAAGCAGCAGCTGGCAGTCGTTTCGCTAAACCACCGTGTCCTTCTCGTATTCTTGGAGCTTCCTAGCAATAACGGAAATCTTCCGTGATTAGCTCTGGGTTATTATACAGCAGAGTAGAAAGTTTGTTTGTTTTAATTTCCCACTTCCTAATTACTCCTGAAGGCTGTAAATTTCACCTTATTTGGTGACACACATCTGGAGTGTATAATAAATAGCAACAGTTGTTCATTGATGTTACATTACAAAAGTCTTTGGGGAATGAAGAATGGTTTTTATTGGTGACCTGAATTCTATTATGTTTTCAGAACTAAAAATGTAATCTAACAAAACAATGATGTACTAATAAATGCCACGGTACTCGACATTAGTTATTTTTCTCAACAAGCACATTTACTCTTACTGAATGCTGTTTATGACATCTTCATAATTTGAAAGGTTTACGGTGAGGTCAGAGGTTCATCCATCAAATTCAAGTCTTATTAACACAGCATTCAGAAACATCCAAGTTTTATTATTAGTTGTCCAAACCATTTTTGTCTGACTTCAGATGAGGTAATTTATGGAATGAAGTGGTCTAACTCAGTTCTGAAAACATCTCTCTATTGTGCAGTAATGCTTCTTAGACATCCATTTGGATCTCAGACTACACAGAAAATATCTTTCCTGTGAGATGTAAAGATAATTTGAAGAAGAAAATGATCTTAGGAGAAGAATGATGCTCTAACTCTCTATTTTTTTTCCCCTCAACCCCTGTCAGCCACTGAGGTGAATTATCTGCACTTGGCCGAGGCTGGTGGCTACCTCAGGTGGCTACCAGGGGGCTACCTGGTGGCAACCCTACTGCACAGGCGGGAGCACAGGCTGCTCTGAGTGCAGGAGCTCGTGATCTCTTTCCCACCTTTGGTATCTTACCTTCCTTTTAAGATGGTGGAGAGGATGCCAACATTGAGGGAGCATCAGTTTTCAGAAGAGTGAATGGTTTCCCAATGGAAACTTACAGGATCAGAGCTATTAAAGTGACCTCAAAAGTGACCGGGGCGATTACAGTGGCTGCCTTTGCTGGATGCATGTGAAGCCTCGTATGAATAAGGACAAATGCATTTCTAACACATTCTCATGAAGTGGGCTGTTTGAGATAAAAAATAAAAATGGATTTTCTTTTCCTCTTAGAGCAGAAATCTTGAGTTTTCATCAAGAAGCCAAAAAGAAAAAAAAAGGCTGTTTTACAGAGATACAGCCACCCGTGCAAATCTGTGCAATGGCATATGTTAGTGTTTGGACATTGTCCTTAAGCTTCATAAACTTTTAACAACCCTGTCATCCAGAATAACTACTGACAGGACAAGAGCAAATGGCCTCAAGTTGCACCAGGGGAGGCACAGGTCAGATATTAGGAAAAATTTCTACATGAAGAGAGTGGCCAAGCATTGGAACAGGCTGCCCAGGGAGGTGGTGGAGTCCTTGTCCCCGGCAGCGCTCAGGAAACGTGTGGATGAGGCGCCTAGGGACACGGGTTAGCAGGTTGTGGTGCTGAGGGCTTTACGGTTGGACTCGATGAGCTTGAAGGTCTTGTCCAACCATGATGATTCTGTGATTATGAGGCTGAATCCACACAGGCTTTTTTTTTTGCCTTGGATTATGTTTAAAATAGATGCCAAGATTCTCTGGCTCTCACGATATACAAGTTGGAGTAGAAATTATATGGGAATACACTTTTGAGGGGAAATTTGCAGAACTTCTTGATTTTATTTAGATCAATCATAACAGTATCTATCATTAACTGTTAGTAAAAAACATATATTATATTTCCTTGTGAATTATGTATGGGAAGGAAATTGTAAAATGGTATTATACATTAAAACGGATGCGTAAGGCCTTTAATTTATGATGATATGTATATTGATCTAACAAATTTGAAAGAGCTATCTTTCCTAAGTATACCGCATCTTTGATCTTTATAGGTTCAGAAAAAAATCTTGCCTCTTTGATATTCCAAGTGGCTTCAGAAGATGTCCTTTTTGTTAGAAGTAGCAGGTTCTGTGCTTTGAAACTTCAGATGTGTACCGAGACGCAGAGATGGGGGTATGTTCACGTTCGCCGTCTTCCGTACACGAAGGCTGTGAAGTTCAGAATGCCCAAGTAAAAATGGAGAATCAATATGCATACAAGGTATCAATGTAATTAGTCTGTAGCATCAATTAGGCCTACTCAGTAGAACTTAAATATGTTTTTTTTTCTAAGTATACCTTCGTAAAAGTGGGACACAATGCAAAATGAATATTCAGTAATAAATTGGGATTGATCAAACATGTCTTTTTTTTTTTTTTTCATCCAGGAGTCCGTTTGAGCCAGGACAGAGGTAAATTTCTATTCATTGGATTGTTCAGAGCGGTCACCACCGATCTTGAATAAACAGGGTGTGATCCTGTAGACTTACTACTAATTACTATTAAATACAAAGGAATTTTTAGTTTTTGCTCTAAGTTGATAAAGACTAGAGAAACTTTGGTATTTTGTGGGTGCAGTTCTACAAAAATAGTCTGGTTCTTATTTATAAAGCGCTCCTTAAATTACAGAATTATTTGTCAATGAATGAAAGAAATTAGAGATTAACTATTTCTATCTTCTATACAATCTTCTCTGAGGTTAGGATTGCTCCTTATGGTGTTGTTTTGATGGGTTTTCCATCATTTCCCTTAGAAAATGAAGTAACTGTTAATGGTATGGAAAGAGATTCGGCCAATGTTCCCCGGCTCTGGGCTCCAAACCTGTATTAAAAAGGAGCTTTTAATGCATGCAACATTTGAAAAAAAAAAGAAAAAAGAAAAAGAAAAAGTAAGAAAGAAGCAGATGACAAATTATGTTGTCTCTCTGGACGTTAACTGCTAATTAAGTGATTATTAGATTTCTAGACGGGGAAAGTGTGATTTTAAATGTAGCTCTATTCAGTGGGGTAACAGCGAGCAAGATCCAAAAGGTTTCTGCAGAAAGTCCCTCTCCTGAGGGCTAAGCCACCAGAATACACCAGAATATTTGCATTTTGTTAACATCACCTGTGTTAATGAACACTTAAATACCTCAGTTATTAGTAGATCCAGTGCATATCATCAAATAATACTTGCTTAAAATGAGAATTTGTTCTGACTCAAAGTATGTAAAACGGGCATCTGATTCCATGTTAAATCTGCCGCCTAATTCCAAGGAGGAGCAAGCGGCTCCCATCGGATGAGCGACACGAGGGCAGTGCTGGAGGAGGGAGGGCTCAGCCTCCTCTGCGGCCTCAGATCACCATGAGGCACCCAGAGCACGGCACTAGACATACACGTGTATGGATGGATAAAATGCTCCCGTTCCCAGCTAGCCTTTTTGCGGATTCCTGTCCAGCTGTCCTTCCCATCCTCTAAACCTCTTTCCAGCCCAGTCCTGATCCATTCCTACTCCACTTCTTTCCACATGGTGACCCCAGGCTTGGGCAGCGTCTCCTCTTCTGTGGGTTGTAGCAATATCCCGACCAGCAGCTCAGCGAAACAGCAGATGTCATTTTTCCTTTGGCATCATTTCAGCCCTTTAAGCTATTCTTCTGATAGAGGAACAAAAGCCACATTGTAACCTTAATCTTATAATGTAATATTGAGATTACAGCGTTCTTGGAAAATCCATGAAGTGCCTTGCCTCATGAGACAGTTTATAATCCCCAGCCTTGAAAACCTCTGCTCTTATAATAGAACTTGTCTGCAGGAAGCCTGGAAACACAGAAAATGAGACAGAAATCCCTGTTTATAGGAGCATTTTTACCCCTCCTTTTCTAAACTCCACTGTGCAAAGCTGTGGAGAGGTAAACAGAGCCTCCAAGAAGGCATTTGCACATTAGGGTGCAGAGAAGGTGAAGGTGAAGGGTGAAATCATTCGAAAGCTAAAAGACATGTTGTAGGAAGAGTTTCATAGAGGTATCCACTATACTTAAAGCTTTTACTAGAGGTGATAGCTAATTTGAAAACAGAGATTTCAGTCTTCCTAGTTGATAGAGTACGTTTACATTTTGGGCTGTAGTCAAGGAATGAGCTATAGTAAATGAAAGTTTGGAGTTGGTAATGAGATGTGGAAACGTAACATGTAAGAGGCGAGCATTATCTTTTTTTTTCATTAAAGATGAAATAAGAATCAAAGTACTTTTGCTACCAAAACATTTGATACTAGTAAAAGTATTAGTACTGCATTTTATCCAACTTCGCCTAGCATAACTACCTTTATTTATTTATTTTTTATTCCAAAGACACAGCAATTCCATTTAATCATATCATTTGAATATAAAACATAACCTTTATCAAGAAGAAAAAAAAATCAGCTAGGATTTTTCTAATCAGGTAGGAAAATCCATTAGGTAATATGCAACATTCAGTACACGAGTCGGTAACTTTATCACTGAACGGCCGGACTTGACCAGTGAGTTTGGGAATGCACAGACCAGAGCTCAGCTTGACGTCTGCATGATCTGGGGGCTCTGGTTAAGGGTACATTTTAGAAGGATCACCATTTACATAAAAAGCAGAAAAGATTTTGATATAAGTGAAAACTGACTTGCAGGGATTTATATAGATTATTGCCCCCAAAAATGTAAGATGAAAAAGCAGAGCATGTTAAAGGGAAAAGGCGTGTGCAGTGCACAGCAGAGCACCATTCAGGTGCTGCAAAGAACGGGAGAGACTAAGGGCTTTTTCATTCACAGTTTTCTTTTGTGATTTCATCATTCAGAAAGCCGGTAAGTCTCTCCAGGTCTCCATGTGTCTTCTATTGAAGATCTTACTAAATCTAATATAATTTATTCTTGTTGGCTTCTTGTTTTTCTTTTTACTCAGCAGTGTTTTGCACGCTTGCACTCTGTGGTTTTGTTTTTGTTTTTTATTATTTCTTTGTCTTGCATAAGTGGATTTTGTTCATGTAATGCTTTTGTTGCACTTTAATACATTATTTCTTCTTTGGTTTATTTCACATCAAATTTGTTTCCTTAATTGCTACAGCTTATTTGTCACATCAGTTTTTCTTACCGTTTGCTTCAAGATGCACAAAACACTGAGTTTTAAATTTGTCAAGAAAACAAAATTATGAAGAAAAGAATTATCAAATTATAATAATCAGTGAGTCTTCTGGATGAATATTCTTTTTTAATTGCACAGCCTAGGAAAAAAATAACTCCATTGTTCCCCCTACTGTTTGCAGGAGTGCATGAGGATGGAGAGAAATAGCAGGTTTGATGGAAAGGAAGGCAGTTGTGCAGAGCGGGTTGTTAAAAGATGAGTCAGAAGATGCTGGAGCTGGGCAGTGAATTGCAGAGGCGAGTGAGCGGCGGGAGCCCTGTGTAGCGGCACCGAAAACCCTCCGTGGGCATTTGGAAGCAGTTCCCACTATTGATTCCCACTCGGTGCAGAAATGATTATCATCGTGTTTGTGCACTGGCTTCTAAACACTCTAAGTTCTCTTATCAGCATCTTTTAGTTTTAATGTTCTGAGTGATAGCCTCTTGCCACTGCAGTCCCGTGTAAGGACAGGGAATCTAATCCTCATTTGGACTTGATTTCATTTTAGAACCACATTGTCCCCTGCGATTGACAGGCACCATTCGTTAAATTGTGAGTTCCGAATTAACAACAATTCTGCATCATTGTTGTCACGGGCATATGAAACCAGCCCAAACTATGTTTTTTTTTTACTATTATTATTTTTCCTTTCAGATCTTATTATTTAAAATAAAGATTGACCCGAATCTCTCAAGTGGGGAAAAAAATGTGTTTATTAATATTCACTGTACTATCAGTACTATTACCTGACCAGTTGTTCTTGCCAGTTTGAGAAGAGGAGCCCATGGAAACCTATCTGTTTCTTGGGACGAGGCAATGAGTTAGGGCTCTTTCACACAACAAAACCAACGTGCCTGTGAAGAGGCTTTGCAGCATTAATCAGCCCATTTTGCAGCCTCTTCTTTTCACAAGAGGGAAAACAAGGAAGCATCCGAGTTCCAAGTTTTTCTAAATGAGGTCTACCCGCCTTTCTCTGGAAGCAAATGGGAAGCTTGTTGCCCGCTGGAGCTCAGCTGGGGCCTGTCAGCAGAGCGTGATCAGGAGCTGCCGCTTTGTGCCCGCTCTCCTCTCAGTCAGGGAGCACTTCGCTCCTTTGAAAAAAGGATGGGACAAACTATTGCTGCTGAGCAGCACTTTCCAATGAGGTCACCTTCTGCCTTTCAAACAATCTGAGGAATATTGCAGCTGCTCCAGTTGTTCTTCTTGAAGGTCTTTTTGAATGTCATTTCAGTGAAAAAAAAAAGAAAAAGATTATATCTTCAGATAGAGTGATTCTTCTATGAGATGGTAGACCATGGAAATATGTTAGCTTTCTATTTTTCATCTGTAGTTGTCATCAGGTCTCTTAACTTGGGATTTTTGTTGTTCCACACTTCATATTTTTCTAGCTTTCAGTTGCTTCTCCATGGATTTTGATCAATACCCACCTTTCATATTTTGTGTCTGCGTTGATCTTTGAAGAATGGCATTACGTAATTTCATATGAAATTAAATTGAGTTAAATTAATTAAATTCAATATGGAATGAAATGCTAAATGCTTTCTTGTCAAAATGCACGTCACATGGCAAAATAATTGGGAGAAACTTAACCAGAGCTGAAGTGCCTGCCAAATTTGGCAGACATCAGGAAGATGTCAGTAAGTTAGGAATGAACTTCATACATCTCTGGCTTCGTTTTCATTTATGAAATGTGTTTGTAGTACAAAATGCCATAGTTTAGCAGTCCTTTCCTATCAGTCAGTTTTCCTGCCTCTCCCAAATGATTACAGAGATCTCCCTCCTTTAGTTAGTGTGCTCTGTGCACTGGGGTGGTCATGAGTTAAGTCAGCCATAAGTTCTTACTGGAGTCCTGCTTTCTGATACCAATGTGTCACAGAGAAGAAATTTTTCATGTGAGCTGCTTTATTCTGAGAGTTGATAGCGAGTTCCCGGAATTTTTCAGAAACGTTTTCAAGAGTGCCTATAAATTTTTCATACGTAGGAGATAAAATACACAGCAGACAACCATCCTGTAACAAATGGTGCCATCTGAAAACGTGGAGTTATGATTGCCATATTTTAAAGTGCATGATTTTATACTATGCTGGAGGCTGCCCAAATTGTGTGTGTGGACGTGGATGCTCCCGTGCGCCGTATCTCTGGTTTCTCACCTCAAACAGGGACACTTTCCTCTGGAGGCTCCGTTAAGTCATGTTCCTGCGACAGGGCCGTGGCCGTGGGGAGCTGCAACCTGCTCAACCGCGGAGATCTGGGGGCAGCATCGGAGGGTTCATTTTCCTAGCAGCCCCTTCTCTGTTCTGGGAATACTGTGCTAATGGCAAGGACAGGAGACCAACACGCTGGCCATTTTCTAAATAATTCTTCTTCTGTCCTTACCGATGGCCCTAGCGCTAAAGAGATGTTGTGACCTTTCTGCGGTGGGTTCTCGCTGTTGGACGATGCGGCTCCGAGTTCATCCGAGCGCCTGAATCGGGGAGCAGCGGTAGCAAAGAGCAACTCGACGCAGCGGGATCCACCTCATTAGCAGCACTAATGGGCTCTTCGTGCAGCCTTGATTCTCTGGTGATTATAATGGCCCTTTTCTTTTTGTCATTTCTCTATGGAGAAGGCATGAAGTCGGAGAACTTTTGTAGTCAATAAAATATGGAGGTTTGCAGATACACATTTCTTATTCTCAAGGTGTAGCCCTCTTTGTTCTGAAGAGCACAGCATTGTCAATAAAGAAGTGTTTGATGGGAGATTTTCATTAGAAAACCCTGAATCTGAAATATTCAGGTCAGGAAGAGCACACTGTGATAGTCAGCATTTGGTTTGAACTTCTGAACATTGGAAGGGTTTTTGGAGCTCCTGCTTGAAAGAAAGGAAGTCTCTGATCCTGGATGGCCTCTCAATTTGTTAAAAACCTGAACGAACTAATAAAGGCACTTCAGAGAGCATTATACATTGTAAAAAAGTCAGTAAAAATAATACTGGTCCCCTGAAGTTCTCCATACAAATTTTTGAAGATAGGTTTGGACGTAGTTGTATCTGGTAGACATCATGGGTCTGCAGAACAATTGTATTTCCTACTGCTTGGCATATTGCAGGATTTTGTCAGTATAATTTTAATTGGGAGTCCTGTTAGAAGTGCTTACATCGCAGCATCATCCTCTTGGTTTTATTCTTACTTGTATTGAATTGAAAAGATCTGTTTTTGCCAGTAAGAGCTGAATTCTGCATTTTCGCACAGCCCTGCTTGATACTCCGCCTCATTCTAACAAGAAAATCACCTCTCCATTTTACTTTATTCCAAAGAGGCAATATTATTATTATTCTTATCAACAATTTGTTTAAAGATATTAGAGTGACTTCTACAGGCTAGCAAAGGTCTCCTCATACTGGGTTGTGTCCATGTTCCTTCCCTCTTTCTCAAAAGTCCTGATGAACCAAGTGCGTCAGGATAGCACCGTAGAAGCTGATCAGACAGATCTACTTCTTTGCAATCCTGCCTTCCACGCCTCTGTAGCTATCTCGGCATTGCAACTTGCCATGTTTACTAAAGAGAAGATTAGCTCTATATAAAGACAGGAATTGTAAGAACAGGTGCCTCTTTTCTAAAAATGGTCACTGTTGCCTCATGTGGGAGCATAAACCGAACATGGCCTTCAGGAACTCCACACACGGGGAAGCGGTCGTCTACCACTGTATTTAGGGGTGGAGAGTACATAGGAACAGTATCATATTTCCAGGTATATAAAGCAGATAATAATCTGTCATGACGTAACCTCAACAGTAAGCAGACATGATTTTAATATCCATCCAGAGCCTATCATCAGCAACGTGTAAGGATATATCCTCATCTCTCAGTTGTTTACTCCTTCATCACTGCAGTGCTTGGGTCTCCTCAGAACAACCCTTGCATTGCGTTTTATACTGACCATGCCAAAGACATCTCTGCTACTGATCCGCTTTGTCTCCTGAGTCCAAAGGATGGCTTAGAATCCTACCTCAACCTTATGTTCTGAAATTATGCTTTGTTTCTAAAGATAGCTAATATTAACCTCACTCAATTTAACTCCGTGTGGAACAAAGAACTGCTTGGTTTGATAGTTTTAAAAATGTTCCCATTATCTCAAGAATTTACGTACTGGAGGTACTTGTGAGAGAATCTTAGCTGTGTTTTAGTGTCTGTCATTAATATTGCCGGTTCAGTTTAAAGGAAAACTAGAGTTTCTGTTGCTTCAGTGTTTCCTTCAAACTTTAACTTGAAATGTAAATTTTCCTTTGCAGTCTTGACAGCTTTTAAAAAAATATATGTTTCTTCTTCCAAATAAAGAGTGCTAGATGGGATATGTTGATACTACTATATTTACTCAGCTCCTTTCTTCTTAACTCAACAGTTCAGGACTGTTTTTTGGTTTTGTTATTTTTTTCTGTGTGTGGCTGTAATGACCATGTATATAAATAGAGTGCAAAGCACTAGATTAAAGCTGCAGCAATATTTCTTACTTCAATAGCCAGCAACCTGCAGGAAGCACGTGCATCCTGGGGCTGACTGGCCTACTGCAGAGAGAGACTGAGCAAATGGGTTTGGAACAAAATATTAAATAAAGCGAGAGCAATTCACTACACATGGATAGATAATGTGGTCTGAAATTAACATCAAATCTAGGACCCAGAGTAACCCTTATGTCACTGGAATAATAATAATTATTTTCTATTCACATATTGCATAGCATTTAACTGTTTTGGTGAAAGCCAGGTGTGATCCTCCAGGGTCTGAATCAGGAGTGGAGCCTTAGTGGAACTAAAACCGTGCAAGCCAGTGCAGGAACATAAAGGTCCTTGTAGTGAGCTGCTCGTGAGGATTCGTTCCATGTCCCCCTTGACCGACCTCCGTGTTTCAGTTGGTGCATGAGTGAATTTGGGGAACGCAACTGCTGAGAAACTATTTATACACTGACGAGCTGAAGACGTGTGTGCATAATGATACACGTAGCGTTCCCTTGGCTATTGACCCGCAAAAGGTAAAACACAGGTGAGAGCCTGTGCATGAGGAGACAGGCAAACATTGGTTTATTACCTGCTGCATTTATGGCTGTGTGGGAAGTGGTTATATTTTTGCTTCTTTTCTTAAATACTGTTTTAGCTTGAAGTATTTGCTTTCTTTGTCTTGTAAAATTGTTCCCTAGGAAATAGCAGTGTGTTGTACAGCGCGGTTCTCTTGCACATTTTGATTTCCAGATTCCTCTTGGACCAAAGCACTGTTTTGAGGAAATGTTTTACGTTTTCATAATAATGGGATTTTCAAGCAAGCAACATGGATAATTGCTTGTGCTTAGAAATACTCCCTGAAACAACAAACTTACTGTCAAAGTGGAAGAGGAATACCCCAAATAAATGTGCAAAGTTGTATTAGCACTGCAGATACAGCTTATACATCCACGTGACTCTTTCTGCAACTTGGGACGTTTCACAGCAGTGTCACCTTTAGGAGGCTATTTTTGGCAATGATGTTTCAGCATGGGATTTTAAGGGTGACAATGGGTATGGATGTATTCTCCAGAGATCACCTTCACATTCCTGCCTCTATTTCTGGGTGTATTTAAGAAGTGAGTATTGTATATGTTGCTGAATAGATGTGCCCACTTGTATTCTTTCTCATAAAGTAAGATTCAGTAAAAACCTAATATTATGGGATATGATAAGGCACCTGGCAGAGATATACATCCACAGGAAAAAAAAAAAAAAAGCCTTTACATCCAGAGAATTTGAAGTTACTTAGCCACTTATTACTCTCCTTAGCCATGGAAGGGAGGTAATGTATAAAACATAACTGACTTTTCGTTTTCTTTTCTTTCTTCAAAGCCTAGGAATGTGTTATATATGTTTTAGGAACCGGCAACTTCCTGAGGGTTTGCTCCAGATGAGCTGTTTAATGGAGCTCTGCAAACTCCGCGTGGCAGGGCCTTGACATGGCCGTGGCCTGTAGAGAGGTCAGCGCTTGCAGAAAGGCTGGCAAATTATGAGGGGAAAAAAAGAAAAAAAAAGGAAAAAGAAAAAAAAGAAAGATCTTCCAGCTCTTCTCTACTCTCACTTCCCTCAAACTTGGAGCAAGTTCAAGGAGGAGCTGCTGGCGGTGTTGGCTGAGGGGAGATCCAGCCCGTCATCCCGAGGCTCCGCCGGAGCTCCTGGGTGGCCCATGAGCTGCCGGGGGCTCCATCGTTGGGCTGCTCCTCGGTTCCTTCCGGCAGCGCTTCCCGGACCTGGGAAGTATCCGTGTGCCGGGCTGGAGGCCTCGCAGGGCCCCGTTTGGTCGCGCCTGGGCTCACTGTGCAGAGCCTGGAGTCAGGAAGCAGATGAAACAAGGAGGAGAGACAAGATATTTCAAAAATAAAAACCAAGGAGGTAGATAGTGTGTCTTTCTGCTTTGCTGCCTCCTTACCTTGTTTCCTGACAGAATTCGACTTAGGAAATAACTCCTTAAACCTATATTTAGAATGGAATGCATATTTTTTTAAGCAAGAAATAAGACTCAGCACAACCAAATGTATTTAAATGCAGCTTAATTGAAATGTCAGCACAGGCATGAAATGCCTCAAGGTGTTTCTTCGGCGAAGGCTGAATGTGACACAAAGCAGACGCACGAACGCGGCGGTACCGAAGGCGGCTTTTGTGCTCCCCTCCGCTCGGATCTCGCGCCCGCCTCGCTGCCTGGCGGCGCCCGGCGCCTTCCCCCTCGCAGCTCCCGAGCCGGGCACAGCAGCAAGGAAGCGGGGTAAAACATCTGTCTTACTGCACGTGGTGGTAGATCCATCCCCTCATGGAGTGCCTCGAAGGAAGACACCACCATTTTACGTAGTTGCCTCTCAATATTTCCTTGTTGCTGCGCTTCGTCTTTGCTAGCACCCGTTGTCAACAAGGAGTGAAGAGTGGGAAGTACATTAACGTGTCTTTTCATCTTTCATATTTATGGAAATTAAAGAACAGACCAGTTTCTGTATATTGCTCGTTTATGAGGAAAGCCCTCTGCTTACCCACCCGTTACGCGCCCCTTCCCGGCGTGCAGGAAGCCTCCAGGCTCAACCGTGGGCACCAGCACATGGAGCATCCTCATGTCTCCCTCGCAGCCTCCCTCCTGGCACTGCTCGAGGAGGACGGGTCACGAGCACGACCGCGCTCACAGCATCTGCTGCAGTTATCATTACGCTCGGTACAATTTGTGTGTTTATCCTAGCCAGCACTCCAGCTCGAGATTTCCGTCTGCCTGGGTGACAGGTCTTTCTTTTAGCAGTTGACAGGCAGAGAGGAAGAATCCATCAGACCCCTGCTTTCCGTGGCAATGCTTTTTTTTTTTTTTTAAAGAGAGGTTAAGTTCAGCCAGATCTTTATCAACAAACTGTGATTTCAGGAGGAGGGCGAACTTGACAACTGTTTTAACAACCTGGGTGTTTATGTATGTCTTTGGTTAATGCCTCAAGTCAGTATTTGTTAAGTCTGATTGATAAAAATATGTGCCTTTCATCAAGGTCAGATTAATTCGCGGGGATTTGCCTTTGCTTACCATGCAGCTTTAGCACAGAATCTGCGCCAGATTTTGCTAAAACTGCAGGCATTTTCTCATTGAGGTTATGATTATGTTCACAACTCACTGTGAACGTTACCGCATTGAATGTGTCTTTTTTAAAGGGTTTCTCAGATTGGATTCCAATTCAGTCAGGTGTTAAATTACCTGACCTGACCTCGTTCATTAATATTAATAGTACTTGAAGTCTTTATTTTATTCGATAGACCTATCTTATAGGCACCTTCATAATAATGTCCATTCATCAGTGACATAAAGGACATCACCTGAAACTGGTTGTGACCGTGAGGGTGAACGTTGTCTACTTGTTTGGGTTGAATTTCAGCTCCGGTTTTCAGTGTACACTGCAGGCTGTATCAGGCAAATGGACCTGTAAGGCTGGCTTTGCACTAGATGGGATGGCTTCTGAAACAATACATATTGACTATGTAGGGTTGAATGTATGTATCCTGCAATGCAGAAATAATTAAACCACGTATAAAGTCTCAGTTTTTACACAATTCTTAATGCACAGCCTTTAGTGTAGAACCAAGTGGCATCATTTTGTAACTGAGGTCATTCGTAGTTCTATGGTTTACAGAGATTGGGACGTTTTCTGGTGTACCGGGTACTGCAAATAGCAAAGCCATGACACACAACACAGGAAGCTAGTTCATAAAGAGTTTGTTGGTATCATCATTAATGCAGATTGGTTCTGTGATCCGCTGGGTCCTGCCTGTGCTGGTTGTTCCCACGGGTGTTGCTGAAGATGGAGTGTCCATGATTATGGCCATGCAGGTTATGTATGTGTGCAAAAACGGAGCCCTTTGCTGCTAACTTGGGTTGAGGAAGGGATTGGAGGGAGCTGCTGCAGGCAGCAGATACCAAGGTTGGACATAAGGAAGTTAAACAGTCACTGAAGCATGAAACAAATAAAAAAAAATACAGTATAGACTTAATGTATATTAAACAGCTTGAATTAATAGTATAGTCGTAATCAGGCAACACCGAGGTGCTTGAAATGATGAATTTTTTATCCCGGCATGCCCTACAACCTCATTAACATGGACTAGAAAGCAGAAGCACTACAGAATAATAGCTTGTTTTCTTCTGAAATCTCTTTGCAGCGAAAATTGAGAAATTGTTTTTCGCAGTTCGGTATGTATTGCATGTTATTTCTTCAGTAGGAGAAACTGTCTGTTAGAGGTGGTTGGGCAGAAAAGCCTTTTGTTTCTTGTCTCCTTAGTTCTGTATGTGGGGCTGAGGCCAGTAGAAAACTTCGGGAGCTCGAAAAAAGGTGCTTTTTGAAGAACTGGTCCTGTTGAGGATGAAGAACTTCTGTTAGAAGGCCTGGGAAGACATAAAATGGGGAGTACCCAGGGATATTAAAGACTGGGAGATTTCAGGAAAAGGGAGAGACTGGCTTCCTGCAAGCAATAGACCCAAAAACCTATTGAAAGCAAAAGAATAGGTTTCCTAAACACCAATGTCAGAATTTGTTGCAAAAACACACATTTTGTTTTTCAGCAAATCTTAATTTTCTCTGTTCACAGAGATGGTAGCCAAATGAACCTTTTAAATTCAAATTTAGATGTGCAAATTGAATGTATCCCTGAGACAGGGTGAACAGCTATAGCTCCCATCGAGTCAATTCTTTCTAGCAGTTGGAGATAAAAACGCTCAGCACTTGTGAAATTCAGCCATTTAATGTGGGAGCTAGATGAAATGATGGATATAATTACCCCCTGGCCTAATTTCTAACTCTTGTCACCTAAAAAAAAAAAAAAAAAACATTTTGAAGCCATCAGTTAGGCCTACAAATTTGTTTTTTGTCCTATTTAGCAACTTTGTCTCCAGTTGACATGGGTAAAGGAGAACTAGAACTAGACTGTTGGCTATGAGAAACCAAGGAGCAACAGGTACCTGGGAGCTCGAAAGGAATCAGGACTTCACAGAGCGGGGGTAAAGCAGCCGTGGGCCCGACCGGCCGCCCTGGGCACAGGGAGCAGCCCTGATCCCGCCCGGCCTCCTCGCTCTGCGTGCGGCACCGAGCCCCAACACACCTAGGAACGTGCTTGGGTTCTGCTCGCGGGCTTCACGGAGCAAAGCGCACGCTTTTCGCCCTTTAAATAGAATTATTCTTGTGATTCCGTTAGGAAAAGTCAGCTCTGCACACTTAAATTGAGCTCCCATTGAAAATGCAATTTAATTTTCAATTTTTGTTTCCTTCGTGAAAAATGTAATTATAGTGGACCTGTTTTAAATCACTAACTGTTTAATTGCCTTTTTATTTTCACACTAGTCATGAATTCAGAGTTTCTGGTGTACATGCCCGTGATGAAATTCATGTACTTAATAGCTTTTATTAAAAGTCACTAAATAAATTATGTTTTTTTTTTTTTTACTGTAATGTTATTTTTAACTTTGGCAGAGCTAAACTTTTCCACTAGGTTTCATAATGTGGAAAAATAACATAATTAATGTGTCAAGTTTATTTCATGGGTTCCTGAGGCCATAGCTATCAGTGGCATGTAAAAACTATGTTTTTCAGGCATGTGTCCAGTAGTAATAGCATAAATATACTACAAGCAAGGTCTTTTGAATCAATTTCCTACTTAATGCAATTTATTTGATAAAACTTTTCAAGGAAAACAATAAGGTGTTATAAACCACTGGTGGTATTATCAGGAGAACTCTGTAAGTTAGGTCTTAAAAATACTGTTGCCTGTGCATTATATATTCCATATTATGCTAAAGGGACAGGGTATGACATCTGTAGACATTTATGCTGTCCCTACTAATAATACATGTCAGTGACTTCTCATGTGAAAACCTTTGTGCATTTTTCTTCTCATCTGCATCAATATACATTCATTTAAATGTATATAAAGTTACATAGAGGTGCTGCCAAACTATAAAAAATAGAAGTGACTGCAAAGATTCATTAATGGCTGCTTTCCAGTTGTTTGCTTTGCAGCACAAGCTCTTGGGAGGACTTTGGGGCTCTAGAGGCTTAGTGCGATTTGGGGGCAAAAAGCTAAAAGAGCAGCTGCAGAAGCCACTGCGAAAAATAGCAAATGTCCTATAACAAAAGTAGTTACTGGAAGTTAGATTAAGCTTTCTTGTGTATTGTTGTGCCTATGACAGTAGCACGTGTGAGCAGTTATGATTTTGCCGCACTGGATACATCACTGACTTAACACGAAATGAAGCAATGAAGGAAAAGGAATTTTTGTGCTCCTGTTGCTTTCACACTCCGCAACACTGAATCAATTGTATGTTGCCAGGGGCTAAAGACTCATCAATAGGGTAACATACAAGAAAAGCAATGAAGAAAGATGAGTCATGGTAAAATGACAGGAATGTTACCATGCTTTACAGTGGGAATTTAATGTTTCGGCTGATGTTTTAAGAATATTTTGCGCTTTTATTTAGCACTTTCAGTTACAGATCTGTAATCCGAACTGGATAAAGGTGAGATGATGACAGAGCATGAAACAGATTTGCAGGCGTATGGAGGAGCAGGGTCTCTGTGCTGGTGAGCCCAATACCTTGATTTAGGGGTAAACACAACTTACAGTTTCCGGAGCAGCCCCTGCCCTGCCCGGCCGCACGCGGAGCCCAGCAACCAACCAGCCAATCAGGCAGGGGATCACAGAGCCCAGCAGCCCAGTCAGCCAATCAGGCAGGGGATCATGGAGCCCAGCAACCAACCAGCCAATCAGGCAGGCGATCATGTAGCCCAGCCGCCCAACCAGCCAATCAGGCACGGGATCACGGAGCTCCAGCGTCCCAACCAGCCAATCAGGGGATCACGGAGCCCAGCAGCCCAACCAGCCAATCAGGCAGGGGATCACAGGCCGACCACGCCCGAGGCCGCCCAATGAGCTGCCTGGTCAGGCACTGGCCACGTGGCTGCAGTTGCCGCCTCTCCTGCGCTGCTCCCGCCTGCTGAGGAGATCCTGACCAGCACTGGCCCCAGGGTGACTGCGACGGAGATCCCCAACACCAGCAAAGTAGGTGCAGGGGGTCCTGCTTGTGGACGCTTAGAGACTCGAAGGGTCATGTTTTCTATCTCTGCTGACCATCTGCATTTCTACACATCAGCCTGTGTGTGAGGCAAGACTCACACTCTTGTAACGCTCAACCGTATGAGATGATAAGAAAATCATGCAAACTTGCAATTTCTGGGCGCTGGCAGCCATGCACAGCTCCAGGCTGAGTTCATCCTGAGTTATGCATCTCCAGTGGAGCAAAGACCCTCTCTGCAGGAGCCCCCTTGCAGTCCAGCTGTGCTTGCTGCAGTGCAAGAAATCTAAATAACCAGACTCCTCTGCTGGCAAAGACTGTAAATGTTGCTTGGGAAGGAAGATATCACTTATTCCAAACCCCTGCACAGCTCAGAATGATACATGTCTAGGTGTCTGCAAGGCAAAAATAACTATTGAATAAAAATTTTGCATGTCCAGTGTAGTTTTTCCGTTCTTCTTTGCTACCAATTTTAATTTTCTTCTTGCTTAAAGCCATTTCTGTTACTTTTCTGTGGGTTTAGATGTACATGCTTAAAAAAAAAAAAAAAAAAAAAAGGTTCAGTTCCTGCATTGCACACTTGGTGCTCTGGAATGGGTTATTCAATCCCTGTGTGTAATTGATTCCAAATCCTTGGCTGAGCTTCTGGGAAGGCGCTGCCTTGTGAGCCTGAGGTTTCTGCTTGGCAATTTTTGAGGATTTTATCTGTCCAGTGAAGTTGTATTCATGAAGAGAAGCAATTTCTGAGGTACTACTTCCATGAAGAGGCATGAAATTGGACGTTAGAAAAAGCTATTATAGGTGCATTTTATGATTTTGAAATGATTTAATTATGGTTTTTTTTCCACATAATGGAGAGTTGAGCAAAGTAAATAAAGATACTGGATTCCCCTCTCCCTCCAGTATCAGGAAAAGCAAAGTAATAATCCTTCAGGCTCTCTAAATTGTTTAGCACTCCCACACCATTCCCTGCTTTATTGCAGTTAGATTTGCAGCATTCTTGGAGGCCGCAGACCAAAAGTGAAGGCTGAAGTGGCCTTTTAGCTCCACAAAAGTCTTTTTCCTGAAATGGCAACACCTTGACATGGCCCAGAGGAACGTGGCACTGCAACTGCCAGGCCTCAGTGGGTAATGCCAACTTCCATGGCCATGGACTGCACCCTTAGACATAGGAATTCATGTAAATGCACAAATTCCTTGCTTATATCATCAGGTGGTCTAAGGGCTTGGGCACAAACAGCTCAAACACTCCCCTGAGAGCTTGTGGCTGTGCACAGTTCTCCCTGATGCCTTTTAAGCTTGTGCCTCTGTTCTGTAACCACCTTACAGACACTGTTCTTAATGGAGATTTGATATTTTAGTAATTTTATATGGTATTATTACTCATATTTCTGAAAAGAATCAGCGATTTCCAGGGAAGGGCAAAGTAGGAGATGAGAGCAAGAATATCATCTGGTGTCCAGGTGGGTTTAATGCGTGATAAAATAGAGCTGGACATACCTTTGTGGTACTTGACCCAGAGCTCTTGAGCTCCACTCTTTCAAGATATCTCTAGAAGAAGCTGGGGTAGTTTCAGTCTTGAACATGGGGATTTTTTTCCCTGACTTAACACTGACCGCCAACTATGCTGAGTTTTTTTCTAATCCTTGGTATTGACTGATGTGACATTTCGTCTGCACAAAGTTTATTCACTGATGAGGCTTGGTTACAGTTAGAAGCCAGTACCCCATAGGTAAACACTAGGAAAAGTCACTTCCTAGAAGGGTATTGCTTAGTGGATGTTTAATCTTTTTTCCTTCAGCTGAGTATCAAGCCAAACAAGCAAACTAAGCGCCCCACAGCATAAATGTGTAATACAGTCATTGGGACACATTATTGCTGTCCATATAGATTTGCTTTTATAAATTGCCTGCCCGTAAAATAATATATCAGCTACTAGCGGCCTGCGTCTCACCCCAGGTGATCAGAAGGGAGTTGGTGATCAGTGATGGCAGAAAGGCCAAAGAGGTGTCAAGGAGCAGCAGGCAATTAACCTTGCCTGATTTGGGAGGAATCAATAGGCATTCGTGACCGTTAATGATGTTGTTTCTATAATGTGGGCAAAGGTGGGTCCTGTCTGAATCTCTGAAGATTGGTGTGACTTCCAGTGACCTAGAATGTGACTTCCAAGTTGTGAAAAACATCAAAAAAAAAAAAAGTCTTTCAACTTGCTGAATGGATTAAATGTTAATGCCTCTAGAAATGGTATAAGGTTCAAACCTAGCAGCCACTAGGAATAAATGAAAAATTTTCTATTGATTTCATTATATATAGATAACATCCACAGCACTGAAAATTGCACTGTTAAGAATTTCAGCTTGAGCATTTTGTACAAGAAAATTGATTGAGGCTGGATGAATTACAAACGTGTGATGATTTGGGTCTGTGGTTGTAGTACATGTTATCAGTTGCTGTTATTTAAGTGTGGGATGGGAATCACTACTTCCAAGTTTACCTTGTTAGTCATTTCATCCGAGTGCTCTGAGTGCCTTGGAGCTGTGCAAGTGGTGCTCTTTGCACCGGATCATTGAGAGCTGTTGCGGAGGTTATTGCTCTGAAGCTGCTGTTTTGGGTTCAGGAAATGGGGAGGGAAGGTTGATGACATGGACAGCCTCCCTTAATTGCCTTATAATTAAAACTTCACTTAAAAAACTTCAGGGCAATGTTGAGGTGTACTTGAGGATAAAATGCTCGTCAACATAAAATGGCAGCAGAAGTTAACTATGTTAACTATGAAGAAGTTAACTATGGCAACTATCCTCTCAGTCAGAAGTATTCACTAATAAGATGTTAGAAAAGAAAGTTTAAGTTTAGGTACTTAATTTAAAAGGTTTTCATTCTACTGCATGACATCTCAATAAATAATGCTTCAGAACATAACTATTTCCCTCAAGTTCATAGGAGACTTCCATCAGAATTGCTCTCCAGACTACAGCAAGTGTTAAGATATATAGCGTAATTTTGGTAGCAAAACACATTTTACCAAAAAGACTTGTATTAAATCATGCTTTATATGATGTTATATAACAAATTCATATAGCGTTGCTATCCCTTAATGCAAATGGACTTTGACGTGATTGGCTTTGAGTGGGAATATCTGCGTGGGGAGGTCAGATGTATTAGTCATCTACAAGAGGCCGTTTTAGGATAGGCATTGAGCAGTGACACACGGTGACATACTGTGGTTTGGCTTCACGTTAAATGGAGCTGGAAATCATAAACACGAACCTGCAGGGACATCCACGGGCTCCTGCTCAGAGGCCGTCGTTATCCGGTGGCTGGAAGGGGAGCGTGCACCCCCCTTCTTGTGTGATCTTACACTAATTAGCTAGGGGTTAACTGATACAACGGGACGCTGCGGGCCTTGACTTAAAAAATAATGTTTCCAGTGTCCTCTGAGACTTGGTAAGTAGTTTGGGTTGGACTTGTTGTTGTTCGGAAGAATGGCTACAGTTACTGCAGCTGAGATGATGAGTTTAAGGTACAAGCAGTAAATGGCTGATGTTTGTGCTGTCTATACTATGAATATATGTATATGCATTTATGCATATGCATATATATTACAAATATAAAGCCCAAGCTATGAAGCATTGTTACTGCAAAATGAATGCTCCAAAGATTTAGCAGTAGCGTTTTTAAGTCCGTCAAAAAATGATATTTGCAAAATGTGAAGTGAGGCTGAGTATTGAACTATGAAAAAGAACAAGGTACTTGCCGGGCTAAGTGAAATTTAAGAAGCAGAAGTGGAAGACATTGCTTTGTCAGATAGGAGGCTTAGGTATTACCTTCCCTAAAATGCACAAGTTTACTTTTTCAGACAGAAGTCTGGACTGTCCGAAGGTCGACTTCACACTTGCAGAGTCCACGTCAGTGTCCAGACCTTCCAATTTCCTTCAGTTTATATAAAAGCAAGACGCGGACCACGCCAGCATCCCACGTGGCTGCTGTCACCGTGTTGTTTCTCCCCTACATCCCGATGGTGGAGCACGCCGCGTGCTACAGCGGGACTGGCACGGTACCACCCAACAGCATCGCAGGAGACCCTGCGTTTGGGGCCCTGTCACTTAGGAAACCTAAAAGCTTTTTCTCAGTGTCACTGCTTCTTTCACTTGGGGAATATTGCCTACATTTCCTGTCCCCGAGCGTGTGACTTTGCTTTTGGCTGGATTAGGGAGTGAGAGCTGGCTGTAATCACTGCCCGAGCAGAGAGCTGGCTCGCACAAAGCCTGGAGGGTGACACGCTGCATGTGTCCTACACGAGGACACGGAGCCCCTGTGTCCCCAGCGCTCGGAGAATGAGGGGTCACCCAGGAGATGGCACAAACTCCAGTGGTTACTCCGTGCCCTTCTGCAGTACCAGTGAGCATGGGCAGCATCGTCAGGCTCCGTGCGAGTGGTCGGGGCAGCTCACAAGATATCCTTAATTTAATAACGGTTCTTGTAACTCTGGAAGCTGTTTCAGGATGTGCTCCATGCCATGAATTTACCTAAAACTATATGCTAGTTATACGACTTTAAGTGAGCGTGTGCTCTTCTCACATGAGGGGTGTCTTCTTTCAGATCTAAATCAAATATCCAGATTAGTGGCCATATTAATGAATCTCTGCTCCTTAGTCGTGAAATCACTTAGCCACTTTAAATTTCCCCATGTGAACTCCTCTTTAGCTGATGCTGTTGTATGGCAGCCAAGGTATAACTAAAGCAGCAAAAGGTCAAAATAATGAGCCATTTCCACGGGCGAAGCGAATATTTTACTACATGCCTACTACCTGCTGATCTCATCTTTTAAAGTGTTTTGTGATGCTATGGATGAAGAACATAACATAAAACAAATTGTTTTGAAGCTCAGCCAACTGTTGTAGGTCAAGATTTAGGCAGCAAAAAATCGCAGTAGTACATCCTTGAAAAATAAATGTATCAGTGAACATTGTAGACAGATAGTGTTAGGTGATATTTTGAAGGATACATTCACTTCTGAAAAGGGCTAGTGGCTGCCGTATGAAATGGGAAGATTTGGTTTGCTTGTCTAAGCTTTGCTCTGAAAGCATCCTGCAACATTCCCTGTTCTTTTTGATTTGTTTAGGTTGGAAATGACAAAAAAGCCTTTTTTTTTTTTTTTTAATACTATCTTGTTATTCAGAAACAGCCTGAGCTTCCTCAGCAAGACGTCCATTTTCGCTGAATCATAATCACAGCAAAACACGTTTGCTTTTGGGCAGACTGACACGTTCTTTAAACAAGATCTTTGTTTTTCTTCTAATTGCAAAATTCTAATGTCTGACTAAAATAATGCTGTATCAAATTGCTCCTCAACCTTCCATTGCCTTGACTGTGATGCATGGAAAGATCAGCTAGAGGGCTGAGATACGACCGGTAGGACTGTGCAATGCAGCCCGTGCAGCACCATGCTCAGAGGTGCTGGAACTGAGCAAAGCTGGTTTGAATCAGTTCTGGGAGGAAAAAGGGAGTTTGGATTTTGCGGATCATAGCAAAAGAATGGACATTATTAGTCTGTTGCTTCATGGTTGTGGTAATGGCAGGTGCTGGAAGTGCTGCAGACTGTTCTTTGCTCCCAGAATCCTTTATAGATTTTATCTAGGAACTATTTTATGGAAAACTCAGGAGCAACCTGGTATTCAGGACATAACACCTTTCTCAAATATCACTTTCCTGCTTTTGTCATGGAAATATTAATGCAATGCCTGGTCTTAGGAAGGGGGGCTGTACTCTGGGTTTTAAGTGGATGGAGTTACCGACCAGCAGTCCAGGCTCAGATGACTAAGCTCTACAAAAGACAGGGATTTCGGCTATAGCCAGGGCTTATGGTTTGCTTTGAATTCCTGGAGGCAGTTAGCAGCACGCAGGGTTTCTGGGTTACATTGCTGTGCACCGTGTAGAAATCCCCGTGCCTGGCTGGGCCCTGGGGCTAGCTGCCTGTCGGCTGGCGTGCAGAACCCACCTGTAAATGCCTAAATCTGTAAAGAATCCAGCTTTTACCTCTTTTTTTTGCTAAGCAGGGGGCTTCTTTCCAGAGGTTGATAAATACAACTCCAGCCCTGCGTTTTCCCAAGTCTCCAAAGCACCAGTTAGGAAGCAGCTGGAATGTGGAAGCCACAAAGGACACAGGACCCTGGAGGAGATGCTCAGCTGAGCATCTGGCTAAGGGCAGCAAGATACCTGGATTTTTTTCCCTAGCCTACCATTTCTTCCCCATTTGAGTGTAATGGGGCCCATCTGCCATATATCACATGTTATTTGAAGTTCGACTCCTCTGCTGAACTTTGGCTGAGGTCACCCATAGCGAGAGCGGAAGGTGATGAATCCGATCACAGATTCCCATGTCTCTTTCCCAGTGCTATATCTACCGTAACGGAGTTATGGGCCCAGGTATGTGACAAAGATCATTATATTTTTGTCACATTTTTATGGTACGGTAGTCAAAACTAATAAAAAGACCAACAAATGTAAGATAACAACATTCTGCATTATTTCAATCCAGCAATTGAATTCTATCAATCAAGCTACCCTTTTCTGTCAGAGGAGCAAACTGTAGAGCTTTATACCATGCATACAACATCAACAATAAGAACCACAAAAAAAAAATCCTTGGGGTAAATTAAATTAAAGAGTCTAATCTGTAAAAGAATTGTACTTCAAAAACTGGGAAAATGCACTAGGAAAGAAAAACAAGGCTTACAGCATATGCTTGATAGGAATAGTCTAGACACCCATTTATGAATATTGAATCATAAAAAGCTCAGTGAATAACACAGTGATGTGATCAAGTAAATGCATGCAACACAAAGCTGCCAAAAAGAATCTGAATAGTTAAGAGATATAAGAATACGTATGGAGTACAATTAGAAGGCTAGTTCAGTAACAAACTCCCCTAAGTTTTCCTTTGGGTATATTTCAGAGAACAGGAAAAAAGAATTAATCTTAGTTCCATAATGAAAAACGGTATTTGAGCAAAAGACAGTAAGTTACTTTAGGAATAGTAGTAGTGAAAAGAACCTCCTGGGCCATGAGCAGAGTTTCTGGTTTCTCAAGGGCCTTTCTATATATTGTCTTTCATGAATCTATCATGATCCATGTTGAAAACATTTATTTATTTTCTGTCCCTGCTGGTTCCATTCAAAGAGCAGTTCCAGAACCTGATTACAGTGGTAGCTTAGAACCTGCTTCTCATTTTCAGCCAAAATTTATTAATGGGTAATTTATGCCCATTTGTACTTTTGCCAGCAGCCCTTTAGCTTAAATAGTCTCTATTTCCCCACTGTTGATCCTCTGATATATCCATAGACAGCAGTCATAATTCCTCTTAGCTTTCCTTCTGCAGCACTAATGAACTCAAAACCTCCCCGTCTCCCCCCGGATCACAGCTCGTTCCCCACGTATTGAAGCCGTTCTCGGCCCTGTTTGAATCCGAGTCTTTCCTTCAGGTACCACCGGGGCGAGCACAGCCGTTAAGAGCTTTGCTCAAGAAGAACAGGGCTCGGTAACCTCTGGGGCTTTGACATTAATGCTTCCTCTGTGCAGAAATCTCCTCGTGATGCTCCCAGCGCCGCGTTTCCTTTTCCCGCGCCATCCCGGAGCTCGCAGCCCCTCTCTGATCCGCGCTTTGCCAAGGATCCTTTGTTTCTGCAAGCTGCTGATCCCAAACTTGCAGCGGGAGCTTTGTTGTCATTCCCCAAGCATGTTGTCTCGCCCTTCGAACTATGGAGCTTCACCTCGTTTCTCTCACTTAGGCCCCCTCGGTATCGTTGGTGCTTATCGACGTTGTGTGATCAGCAGTTCTTAATTTACCCAGTGCTGAGGGATCGCCTGCCCTCTCTGGCATACAAAAAGAGCAGCTGAGGTCTTATTTATTACACATGTGCCCATATCTGCTTTCATACTGAGTTAATTGCGATGATAAACCAGCTGGGATGGGTTTTTCTCATTCCTTTTCGCCAGATTGATGAGGGAAGGGAGAGACTTTTGCAGCGCTTTGTACAAGGGCTGTGATGTAATTGAAGACAAGGATTTTATTTGTACATAAAATACCCACAGACAGCCAAGGAAGGTTTATAAGGAGGCCGGCCTCAAGTCTGAAGGGCTCCTCTTGTCTTGCTTTTCATTTGAAAAATATATTGGTTGTTATCCACAGCTTGCTAGAGGAAACTGAGTAATCAAATATGAATAAACACATTTAAAATGTGCCACTGAGACACTGCCAAGGTTGCCAATTGTGCTTTAAAAATAAGTGACTTCTGAAAGCCTTGCATTTACCTGTGTCATAATAAGAAGTAAGTTAAAGAATAGCGTTTTGACATTAGAATACTGTTTGAATGGCATAATGTTCTGAAGAGGATGATGTTTAAGGGAAGCAGACCTGTTTAATAAATTCATTTTTCCTTTAAAGGTTTTGCGGTGAAGATTTCTGAGAAGTATTGGAAATGTTTTGCATTTTGAAGGGCTGAAGTATGACAGAAACGCAAAACGTTGGAATTTCTTTTTACCCTTTTTGTTTCTTTTCTAAACTTTGAGTGAAATAGAATCAAAATATCCCATTTGTTATTTTTCCTTTAGTCATTGTTTTAGCATTTCAAGCTTATTTGTTACATTATCTTTTTTTATTTTTTTAAAAAGGAAAGAAGGAAGAAAAGATACCATACATATACCATTGGTTTTATGACATCTCTAAGAAAAAAAAAAAAAAAGGAAATGGTCATTCTAGTGTTTTCCAAATTAAGAGAAAACTTTAATTTGAGACTTGAATTTGTTCATAAAATTGCTTTGTAAAGTGTTAGTCCTTGCTCAGTTCTGTTCAGAAGGCTTAATATGTTGTAAATATTAAAGTATGAGAACAATAATAGAAACCAATTTAGAGTATTTATTTTCATTTGACTAAAATAAGACATTTAATTTTTTATATCATGTCTTCACTTTTAGCTCTTCCTGTAAGTTTGTATCTGGCGGGTAGAAGAGGTGTTTGGAGCAGGTCCAAGGGCGCTTTTGATCTGGAAGTCAGGCCCAGGGCCGCTTCAGGCTGCCATTCATGTTGCTAAGACCATCAAGTCAAAGCAGAAGTGCAGGTGATGTACTCAGGAAACATAATTGGGTGCCCGGTACAGCCAAAAGGTGTCATAGCATCAAAATGGCTCAAAAATAATGTCAGCTAAGTACACTTCTTTGGGTGTCAGTGTCATCCTCCTTCATGCGCTCAGTAAAGGGAAGCTTAACCGAGGCATCTTATTCTGTCAGCCCTCATGCCCAATAATTCCTGAAAAAAATAGATGAAGAAAATATGGTGTTAAAAAATTGCAAGCTTAATTTCCTTTTGATAAAGACGTAGCCAAAACATCTACGCTTGAGAACCTCAAGTGAAATGTGAACTTGCTATAGGTTCAGGAGGAAGGGACAGAAAGTGCAGCCGGGTCGATTGGTGAATTCTGTAACTGAAAAGTCATTCAAGAGAAAGGACCGGTTCCTTATCTCGTTCGTCTCGGATGAACTGTGATAAGCATTTTTTCCCGTTGAACAGGGAAGGTGCAATTTTATTCCTGTGCAATCCAAGGTGGGTTCATCATTGTGCTTAATCCTAAAGCAAGCAGGAAGACCAGGAAATGAGGGTCCCTGCATTTCTCAGTTTGGCTCTATTTTTTTTTCCTCTGAGATTTTCAAGATTAAAGATTCATAGCGAAGAAAACAAAAACGTTACTAGGGCAGAATATTTATTTCTTTACCCCTGACATTGTTATTTTATTTTATCCTCCTCTGCTCGTGGATTCCTCCAATGGGTTTGGCAGGAAATGTGCCGTAGAGCTTATATGTCCTGGCGGGGGGAAGATCTCTCTCACACAGGCAGTAACAAAGCTATTCACAGGCGTGCGAATGGAAGCAGATGACTATTGTGCTCATCTGGTAATTTTGTGGAGGAAAAAGGTTTGAAAACAGAGTGATACGGGAAACTGCCTTGCTGGTGTGTGTGAAGGATGTCCTGCTGGCTGGCTGACCAGCCACTGCCCTCCACGTCAACTAGAAAACGTAGTTTCAGGGTAAAAATTGAGATAAGCACCAGATTGCTTGTTTTCGTAACTGGTTCTTGTTAAAACGAGAGAAGGAAAATTCATTTCTTGGTCAGTAGGATCAGGCATTAGTCACAAGGAAGTGAAATGCCAAAGGGAAGGCAGTAGTGGTGAAACACTTCCCAGGAGAAGCAGCTTTTAGGAGTGTAGCAGGTGGGAAAAGGAGCAAGGCAACTGTGAGAGACAGAATGAAAAATAAAAGTGCAGCAAGCAAGAGGGGTGGGATGTGTGAGCAATCCAGAGCACTTCGGGTGCACTTACCATGAGGAAAATGCAACGGTGACCTTGTTAAAAGTCATCCGCATGATACCGTAAGAACTCCAACCCAATGAAATGCAATGGGCTATGGGAAAAAAAAGGAAGATGACGGTTAGTTTTAGTCACATTCCTGTCAGGGCACTCACTTGCCACACTGGTCCAGCCTGAGCTGCCCTGGCTCTCTCCATAGTGGGCACGGCCCAAATGATCCCGATCCCTACTGCAAGTTCGTGCTTATCAGCCGGTTAAAGTGACCGGCCCTATCCTATAGCACAAATATTTGAGGGAGAAATTTGTAGGTTGTACACCTCAGTTTATCGACGTTTGCTTAGAAAAGGAAATGCATGTGTCAATTTTGTTCTGATCAAATGTTGCTAGTTTTAAATAAACAGATTAGCTGTAGTCCATGCTGGTTCCAGCTCCGTATGCTGGCATGCAGTCCCATCTGAAGATGTCTTTAGGGACGCTTTTCTGTTTGCTTTTGGGAAGTGACGTGCTCTTGGAAGGTGTGATAGATGCCAAGGACGGGACTAGGAACAAGAATCCCACAAAACAAGCTGCAGCCAAGCAGCTCTTCTCTTCCTATTCAAAGGGCACAAAGGCAGAGGAATAACATAGCAAAATACAGACTTCTCTTTTTCCTTAGGACATACCCAGTTACTTTAAGTCCTCTCCATAGCACGACTTTTGCAGGTTATTTCCTAGTCCATCTACATATATGTTTGACAGATGGTAAATAATTATAGCTCAACCCTAGAAGCTGTATTCCTCAATCCTCCTCTTACTTTTTCTATAGGGAAAAATATTTTTGTACCTTAAAATACTCTGTTTTGAATTGGCAACATAATTGATATACTGGATGCAGTTTAGGCCTGAGAATCATCTGAACTTTTTAGTTTGCATCCATGCTGATTTGTGCCAGAAAGTACCACTGTGTGTATTTCTGCAATATACCCTCTGGCTGTTAGTGCCATGGCCCGTGTTGGTGGTAGTGATCTAAGCAAGTGGTTCTGTGAGGGGTTTCAGTGCTAATGACGTATATTATGTCCACTTTTTGTCCAACATTACAGGTGCAACATTAAATTATTGTACCAGAAGGACTCCCATTGATTGCAGTGAAGGTTATATGGGTATCAGTAAATCAAAACAAGCTTTGAAAAGATAGCAAATCAATGGATATGAGGAATAGGAAAGATGTAGATGTTGAAGCTTTTCTTTTAACCTTGGCTACTTTTTATAGCTCTAATCTAACTGTTTGAGGTTTGTTTGCCTTTTTTTTTCCCCCAAGAGTTGGTTTGACTGAAAATAAAAATGTAAGCAACTACAGATAGAAGTAGAGACTGATTTCTTTTCATTATCTTTTTGAAATAGCATTTTCAAAGCAAGCTTTTCACCATGTATTAGGTTTCTAATACATTTCTAATAGCAACAACCAGTGTAAGCTAGTAATGTTGTTTCTTCCCTGAGACCTGCACATCTATATAAAACCTGGGAAGTTTATGATATAGGAATGCTCCAAAGAAACATTTAATAATATTTTGCTCTGTTTTTCTTTACAGAATTTCTACCCAAATGCCAACAGATGAATTGCCGATACAAATGTGCCATTACGAGAAATGGCACCAGGTGTTACTGTGAAGATGGGTATGAAGCCAGCAGTGATGGAAGAAGCTGCAGAGGTAAATAAGAAAGACACTGTAAAGTTGAGACCCAGGCTTCCTAGTGCTCCCTTGCAGAGGGATAATCAGAGTTTCACCTCCAAAAGGAGAGCTAGGGCCTCCCTGCCAGCTCTTTGGTCTTCCTGTGCCTGTGCCCTGGACTCCATCTGTGCTTAAATCCCTGGAGTGAAAGCAGCCTCCGGGACAGGGGCAGACAGGGTTTCCCCTTCCTTGTTCTCGTGAGCTGTTCTGTTTTATGCTATAAAGCTTGCAGTGTTTTGCCTCGTGCCCATAAAGTCATCTCGAGATTGGCATTTGGTAAGTGAACACTCCTAGATCATCCAGCTCAGCTCTGGGTGTTATTTGAGCATGAATAATTGCAGACTGCAATTGGTGTTCTTTCCCATTTTTGAAATATATGACTTTTTAATTCTCTATTCATTTAGATAGTTGATTCTTGCTTTATTTTTTCTCTAAATACATTGGGTCTTGATACGCATGTTCCCACTGCCAATCACTAGTCCTTCCATATAATAGCGCTAGGCCAGAGTCTTCATACACATGATTTTTATAAGCTTTTGTGATCTATGGTTGTCATGTTTTTTGGTGGAAAACATATCAGAGGAAATAATTTCAACAGAAGCTTTTTAAAGTATCAGTATATTACTTAAACTCTCAACCACTGTTAAATAGCATGTCTTCATTTTATAGCATTATGCCTGTACAGCCTGGTTGAGAAAATTGTTCTTTATACTTGTTGAAGGAATATATAGTTTTTGATGTAGCGGATGATGGTTTAATGTAAAAGTTGTGACATTTCCTTTAGGGAATTGTAAGACATTTCCAGCATAAATAGGTTGAGAAGGATAATCAATTATTTCCTCTCTTGAAATGTTGCTTCATTTATGATCCCTGATAATTGTAAATGCAGGGGAAAGTGGTTTCTAATAGAAACAAGATCCCAGATGTGTCCCTAACATGATGTAGATACTGGCTACTAATTGAACAAATTAAAGGTTTTTTTTCTTTCTTTCAAAATTAATACCAGTTATGCCTGAAAATTCTTCATCCTTTCTTTGGTTACTAGGGTAAGTTCAGCAGCCAAGACCTGCAATAAGATAAAAGTATGAGAAGGGAAAAAAAAGTGCCCTACGTGTGACTTAACGAACTATACGTTAAGAATTCTGATATTTTTTGAATTCCCTTATTCATTTTTCTTCCTTATCTTTAAACAAATTCTCCTCACTATCCCTTTAGACTTGAATGAATGTAATACGTATGGAAGCTGCAGCCAGATGTGTGCGAATACAGACGGATCATACACTTGCAGCTGTGTGGAGGGTTATGTACTTCAGCCTGACAACAAGTCTTGCAAGATCAAAAATGGTAAGTTCTAATCTCTCCTTACTTTAAGGAAGACACTGTTTCTGTTGTTTTGCTTCTGTCTAGAGTATATATATGATAAAATAGATAGAAATGAGCTCTAAGTAGAGATGGACGTTCCTTCAGTTGATTAGGAGAGCCACCCTTATTGACCCTGGAACACTTTGCACATACTATGACAATACTCCAAGGGCATTATTAGAAGTTATTATATGGTTATTATTAATTAACATGAAACACTCAATTCACCTAAGAGTAGAACAGTTTCCAGTTTCCCTTTTCATAAATAAGTCAAAGATTTTCCCCACACAATCTAAATAAGCTGTTTGCTCTGTTAAGACAGTGGAGATGGTGACAAGGCAGAAGAAATTATCATAAGGTAATTGTACCCGTAGGATAAAAAAAGACATGAGATTGCTTTGTCCTTGAAAGATCCCAAGAGGTGAATTTCATTACTAACATATTCACACTAGACTTTCTTTGTTACTTAATGCATATTTTCATTAGTAATAATAAATTGAGTATTTGAAGGAATTAGTAAATTGTGTTTAATGAAGCCATATTGTGCAAAGTATTTTCTTACTCAGCACATTGACTTAATAACCTTTTTCTTTAAAAAAAAATGCTTTTGTTATTCAATCATTTCACCATCTGTGATGATTCAAGACCCACGTCTAAAACTACATTAGTTATATTTTTATTTAGGTTTCTTCATTTGGGATTTTTTTAAGTTTCCTGTAGGTATTGTGCCATTATAAAATGTGAAAATCTAAAGTTTTTTTTGAGGTTTCTTCAACAAAAAGGTGTTGCTAAGCATGCTCAAACTTGAGCACCAGTAAGAATATGATTTCTTATTTGTTTCTGTCAAATTTCATATTGATCCAGGCAACATAGCTTTGTACTGAGAACAAAGTCACTGAGATAAGTATGCAATACTAGCAATTTCATACCAACTAAAAATACTTTAATACGCTTCCTCCTCCACTACATAAAGAATCAATAATAACGTAATTTTCGATCAGAAGGATTTCAGGGAGCTAGCAGCAGAGGTGAGATGGGCCTGAGCTTCCCATCTTGGATCCATCAGGCTGTGTAGAGCGCTCTCGGTGTCCGGGTGGTCTCGGTGAAATGAGTCTCTTCAGCTGCAATGGAGAAAAACTCCTCTGTCTTTTGTAGTGTCTCATCATATTTATTTTGCAGCAATTTTCATCTTTTCTGATATTTGCAGCAGAGAATCACCAGGCATTAATCAGAGCAATCACTGTGGGCTAGTACAAATCAAGATCATGGTGCTGTGAAGAAATGAATGTTGCTCTTGTTACACTGGTTCTGTGCGTAAACATAACTTTTCCCTGAAGCAAAGATGGATTAAATAATCAAGATATGGACTATTTAGACCACATACTTCATTGCGCCTGGAGGTCTAAAAGAAGCCTGGTGAGGAAACGATGGCATCTTGGTTGCTGAATACTGCAACAGCTCCAACAGCCTGTAGGGGCTTAGCTTCACAGGACCCAGCTTAGAGGGAGGCAGATAGAGAAGTTCCCCCATGCACCAGGTAGCCGTCCTTCACCATTTATAAGCAGACTGATAACACAGCCTACTTTTCACAAGTTGCCCCTTGTAGGATAAGGCTCAAGCTGGGAGGACAGCAAGGCGCTGCCCTGCACGAGTAAGGAGGGAAGAGCAACTACCAGGGACCCGTTAGAAAAGTACGATCTAAAATGTGTCCTGCATCCCTAGGCAAAAATGAGTCCTAAATGTCCCACTCTCTACAGCTGGGGAGTGAGGGGACAAGGGCTATCCTGAGGTGTGTAAGTAGGATTATTCCTTGCAAGACGTTTAAGGTAATCCTGACACCAGGCCAGGAGGACACACTCCAGCAGAATACTATAAGTACATAGGTATTTAGGGAAATAAAAACAGCACTTCTGAAGGAAAAAAAAAAAAAAAAAAAACTTTATTTGTTAATTATTTGCCAGTAGAGACTCTAGCTGCTTCCTCCTCCTTTCATGAGCTCCCCAAGTTCTGCCTTGCCCTGGCACCCATCACCACCCAACGCTGCTGCTGCTCCAGCAAGTCAGTGCTTGCCAGAGAGGCAGCTTTCCTGCCCGTGAGGCAGCCAGATGCTGAGCTGTGAAGGTGGGTAGGTTTATCCTTCATTAAATTCTGCATTTTCTCCTCAGCTCATTTAAATAGCTTTGCAGCCTGAAACTTTTAGCTGCACGGTCCCTTTGGGAAGGATGTTAGAATGGGTATCAAAAGAGCTAGGGGCACCCCATGGCTCGCGCCAGGCTTTCTAACCATGCTTGTTTCTAATGACTCCTTCCGAGGTGAAAAGGAAACTAAATGCAGCTCTGCTGAACAGAGCTCCAGAGCTTGTTTACCAAGATTTTATGCCTCTATCACCTCTATCACCAGGCCTGCATCTGATGAAAAGAATATTTAAGGGAACGAAATGACAGAATTGGGAATCTTTAGGTTAGGAAAAAAAGCTGCCTTTCTTCCCAAACTATCTGGTATGCTTTATTTCTTCCTAGCCTATCTGGAGAGAAACACCATGGGATAAAAAACATCTGTCATACAAATATAGCAGAGTGAACTGGTGTGATTAGAATAAAAATCTGCTTCTGCTATTTTAGAAGACTTTCATCACAAGCTGATTTCACAACACAGCTTTAAAAGAAAACCTCACAGAACGAGTTTCTGAGTCTCAGGAGTAAAATATAATCCATTCTTAGGCATGTTATGGTTAAATATTCATATATATATATGCATATATATATACATATATAGGTTTTACTGAGGTTTTACTTTTAAGGACTCTTCTCCTGAGGGGTGCATTGCAAAGTTACTGGAAAACCCTGATTTTGCTTTTCTCCTTTTCACGTTGCTGCAGTGACACTGTCCTGCTGGCTGCTGTGAAGACGCTCTTCCAGGCAGAGCTGGTGCTGTGGTGGCAGAGCAAAAATCCTCAGCTTCTTCTTTGCTGTGGCATCATTTACTGAGACTAATTCAGATAAGATGAGAGAGGGGAGAAATGCAAGTCTTCCATCATTGTCACTATTATATCTTAAATGTAATTCAAAGGAAGATACTTTCAATTTAGACAAGTGGGATGAATCCTAAAACTTTCCTGCATTAGTCAGCTTTTCAATTCTTATCTTCCATGTAAAATGAAAGGGAAAAGCAAAACTCTGGAAGGACTAACAGCAACCCAGCCTGTCTGCATCCACTAAACTTTATTGATTCCACACTTGAGAAATGGAAGAAAAAAGCAAAACCTGGAAAAATACTCAGTTTCTTTTGTGTTTTTCAAATATATTTTACAATGTACCTACTAACAGGCTTTATAAAGAATTGTAAGTAATTTTGTGTGTAGCTTTATGATGAAAGTAATTTTAATTAAAAATGTTTATTTTTTTTAAGTAAATGTCTAGGACATCAGTGTTTATCTGAGCAACATTGAAATAAATATGTTACCCGGCATAGTGTGAAAGAACATGATTAGCTGACTCAATCCATTGAGTTATTGCTTCTATGGATTGCTTGAAAAATATAATTTCAAGCTCAGTAATCTAGTTTCTGGATAAGTTCTGCAAGGATACGGATGTGTTTTAAATGTTTAATAGTGCCTGCAAAGCCGAAGCTCTTAGCAGTGCCAAGAATACTTATGATTCCTTTGTCTGGAGCCGGGTTTGATTACCGCCGCTGCTCGGGAGTTTCAACACTAATTCTTTTTCAGAATTCCCTTATGTCTTAGGCATTAATACTAAAATACAACCTTTCTCCAGAGTTTAGTGAGGTATTAAATCCTTGTTATAATTTTCAGCAGGTCAGTTCAAAACACTTCACGAAAGGAAATGGCTCTCTGTTATAACCTTGCACATATTTCTCTTTTGGAAGAAGGAAGGCTAGGAGCTTCCCTTGAGGCTTATCCCACTTCATAACAAGTTGCTTTTCTTAAACAAGTCCAATTTCTTTGATCGTTTCCTGCCTTTCAAATTTTACAATTTTTTTTTTTTTAATGGATATCAGTGATACATTGTTGGAACTGAATGTGGGAGGATTTGAGGACAAAGCAACTTAGGAAGGGAATAAATTTTGAGAAGTGTGGCAGAGTACACACTATGGAAAGAAAAACAATAGGAAAAGAGTCAAAGAAAGCCAGCTTGGAAAAGATGCATGCTGATCCACTATAGAAAAGAAACTTTTTGGTAACAAAGTAAACAAAATGCGAAAGAGATGTTTAAAGAGAAGTATGTTGGACCAAAGAATAGACTTTAACACCTACTTCTGTGGAGACCACTGAGCAACGCATTCACTAAGCGTTTTTCCTCTTTAATTAGACATGCTGATGAAGTATTATTTGTCAGATCCTTCAATGTATGTAATTTTTTCCCTATTCCTTCAGCTCAGAAAAATTTTGAAAACTTTATTAAGCAGAATATTGATGGAAAATAGTACATTTAAATACAGCATTTAAACCCTGATTTATTCCTTTGAATGTAAGCAGATTGCTTTGGCGTGAGAGCTCTTGACTCAGCAACACAAGCATTTTTCACACAGGCTTGGCAATTACAGTGTGAGACTGCAGGTTTTAGGGCAAAGTTTTCAGCACACAGTTTTGGCAAGTTTGCCCACTCGCCAGCGTTATATAATTTCCCAAACGAGCGGGACATGCTGTAATGTTGACCATGCTGCAAGGGGCAAGTTTCCATTGCCTGACTCCTGTGAACGTATCTTGTTACAAAAATAAACATCATTGTTGCTGAATTAAACCCAAAGCAAGTTTCAATAGTAAGTTTTCAGGGAATTTCAGTTTCCTTAAAGGTACAAAGAAGTTCTACACAATTCTGCGTGGTCACTTGATCTTGGGGGATGGTTTCTGCTAAGTCCTCAGTAACAGCTTTAGCCATTCAGTGAGGCTGAGGCAATTTGAGTCCTCTATAAGCATCTAGTCTGTGTGGAAAATGGTACTTTCACCTGGAAACACTGCATCTGACAGCACTAACTTGTACAGTATTTCTTTGGTACAGCCCATCTGTTGTCACCTTCAGCATATAAATAGGTGTCAGTAGTTCTTGGATTACCTGTTATACTTCCATAGATTCTCTGGGAAAAACAAAAGGTAAAATTCACTCTGTCCATCAAGCAGTCAGGAAAATGAAGCAGATTAAGGGTTACAATGACACCCTTGAACAGGAAATGTGAAGGGTATATGGGAAAACGCTTTCCCATATAGAAGCAGTGTTGCAGCTTCTTGCATTGACTCTTGACCTTGCTCTTATCAACAGCCTGCTACCCATAGCACTGCAAACCTATTTTGCCCTCTAAGAGATTTCTATATTTGTGTGACTCCAGTTTAATCATCAGCTCGAAAAAAAAACGTTACTTGTAATGACAACTTTTAGAAGCAATTGTTTCTACTGCAGCTAAATACCAGCTTATCATGAGGCCCCTGGTCCAGTGGGGATGCTCAGGCCCTTGCAACAGCAGCTCTGTGTGCAAGGCAGCACCCCAATGCTCGAGTCTGCCTGGGAGGCTCAGCCAAAGCAGAGATCTCTTCTTCTCTGGCAAGGAGCTGCTTGTATGGATGAGATGCCGTCCTCTGCTAGAGACTGAAAACCTGCATTGGCTTGACTAGGTGTGTTTTAATCCTAGTCAACAAGAAAATGTTTGGAGATGCTGTGAAACCTCCACTGTATACACCTGCCCCTGGCTTCCAACAGTTGAGCTTTGGGTACTGCAGTTTGTGGTTATGCAATCCAGTTTTATTTGCATGTGTTCCTCTCTCAGGGAATGGGTGTAACATCCTCCTGCGGATTGCTTCCTCATATGCATTTTTTACTGTGATTTGAATGTATTCCTCATGGAAAACTTCACGTTCTCAATTCCTTTGTCACCGTCAGGACACTCCACTGCATAAAGCTTTCTGCCCAGCTGTTATGCCTGATGTGTGATATAGCCAGATTTCATTGCATTAGTTTTTCTTTAAGCTGAATTCACCTAGTTTTTGTCTTATTTTCCAGACTGGTAATATGAAAAGCATCTTAGTATTTCAGGTATACTCACAAGTTCGTCAGTTTTTCTTGACCTATATTCTTTTAACAATGTCAGTAATCCAGATAGAAATGATTTGCATAATTTGTATTTTTTATGATTTAGATATGGAAAAAAATGCTGCAATAATGATACTTTGAATTTAATAGAAGCTATGGCCATGGTAATGAATTTTCTTTAATGATGTGAACCATTATAACAGCAGAATAAAACAGAATTGTAATTTGGTATATCTGATAGGTATGAGGATCAAAACGAAAAGGCAATTTATTATGTCTCCTAAAAGAATCAGGTAAAGGTATATAAAACTACATTAAAACTGGAAAGATAAATATGATCTGTTAGAGTCTGTTTACACTTTAATTTCTCTCTGCTTTGTTTTTAGAGCCCACTGATAGACCTCCACTTCTGCTGGTTGCAAACTCTGAAACAGTTGAGGTCTTGTATCTTAATGGAAGCAGAGCGTCCACCCGAGCTCCTGTGAAAGGATCTGCAGTTTTTACACTAGATTATGTTTACAAAGAGGACACAATTTGTTGGATTGAATCCAAAGATCCTTTAAGTCAGTTGAAATGCATCAAGATAACGAAAGCTGGGAAGTTAGCAGATGAATGGATAATAAACATTGCTCAGTATCTTCACAGTAAGTACTTGACAGTCTTTTAGCAAAACCATATAAAATGCCTATCTTTGCAAACTTGCAGGAGACTTTATAGCTATTTTGGTGCTTCCTGGTCTTAGCTGATCTTAACTGAAAGTCATAAGTACTTTTATGTTTCCTTCTCTAAGATATATCCAAGGTTTTTAAAGGTGTGTATTTTTGTAGTCCAAATATAATGCATAAAAGGTGTGGTCTTCCAGAAACAGGATGGTGCAAAGGAGGAAGAAATGTAGGAAAGCCTCTCTTTTTCTGATGAGGTAAGGCTTTGTAAAGCTTGGAAAAGATTCTTTGCTACTGGAACAATGCTTTTAAGAAGGAATTAATGAGAGAATATGCTTGTCTCATTTGCTGTCAATGCTCATAGCTATATTAGCTTTTTAAAATAATATAATTTCTGATTTATTGGAAATAGATCGCTGCCTTTTTTTGCAGTCAGAAAGATTTAACTTGTAACACTGAAGTAGTCTCCTGCATTACATCATTAATTTTTAATCGTCTTCTCAGTTGGTGGACTCTGCTTATTTCTGTAGGAGTTGTTGATCCATTTAGATATTTTTATGTGAATAGGCAACAGAATAACATACATGCTTTTCTTTGAAAAAAATGCAATTTTCTTCATCTTTTGCAGAAGACTTGTCCACACATGAGCTTGTAAAGCACGGCACTGTACAGTGTAGTGATGGTGTTAATAGTAGGGTTCAGAAAACTAGGAACGGGACTCTCCATTGGTTTGCACTGGACCTAAGTTTTTGAAAAATCCTTTAAGTAGAGTTGGACAGCAAAGAATAAGTCGGAACTGGATTTTCTGACTGTCCAGTTCAGAAATATTCAAATCACAGTTTTGCTTAGACCTCTTGCAGGTGCCTGTCAAAGTAGTAAATTCTTTCCAGAGATTGTGCGTTAGACTGCCAAGATAGCTGCTGTTAAGATATAGCATTTTTTCCTAAGGTAAGAGATTGATTTCTCTTTATTTTTTCTAACTCCAACTTTATTATGTGAAAAATTAAATTGAAAAAGAAAGATGATAACTTTTTTTTTTCTTTTTTTGTTAATTAACCAGTCATTGTGACTCTTACATTTAGAGAGTTCATTTATCCTAGTTGTAGAGCATAGTTATATGTTTTTTAGCTTTTTTTCTTTTCTTTTTTTGCATTTTTAATGTTGTATTTTAGAGGATTTTTCATACTTTTGGTATCTTAAGAATCTCAGTGGTCATGTCTGAATATGCCTTCTTAATTCATTCTGTTATTGTTATTTTTATATTTTTTTCATTTTAGTAAGAGCAATCAAATTAACTGCAGTCCTTAGCAAAATTTGTTTTGTATCGAGCTGTGTGTGTGTCTGTTCCGTCACGTATCTTCATCATCAAAGTGGATCTTAGTGGTGTATTTTTAGTTTTTCACCAGTCCTCGCCTGCAATCCTCTCCCTCTGTTCTCTGCGTGCAAAAAGAACTGCTAATCTCTGTGGTGTTTGGATCTGCATTAGCACATCTGTTTGCAAAATTAAGGCTGTATTATGTGTTTGAAATGAATACAGTGCCTGGAATTAATGAGCTAATCATTTTTCATAGTGTTGCTACACATCAGTGTGGACTCTAATGTTTTTCTGAAACTTAACTGTGCTCATTCATTCTTGTTGAAATTAGGAATCAGAATTCCCATGGACATGGATTGACTGCGGAGACTTGTTCCAACTTAGCGTTTAATTTTGGCTTAGGGAGCAGGGCTTGGAGCTCTCAAGGACCAAACCTGGTGGATGTGGTGGTTGGCTCCATCCCCAGTGGGTGGGAGAGCTGCTCCCACCTCACTCTCCAGCCTGTCCCCGGGACAGCACAGACCACACACAGCTCCTTTTGTGGGAATGGCAACTTCCCAGAAGGTCCCCTCACAGATCCCATGTCCTCTGCTATTCAGTATAGACATTCCCCACTTGATAAACTCTTCCCTTGCTGATGTACACATGGAGTTGCTCTGTCTGCTCATGGACGTGCCCAGAGTCTGGGTGCATGTCTGCAAATGTGTATAAATCATCTCATGACTGCAGCCCAAAATTGAGCTTTAATCTTAAATTATTCCTTCCCTGCCACCACCTGCTCACCATCAGGAGACTCCTGCCGTTTCTCTTCATTTGATAGCACCTATTTCAGGTGTGGGCAAGGAATTCATTTCAGCTGCTTGTCCAATGCTTTGGCCTCAGCATCTGCAAGGGTGAGTGTGGTCTCTGGCAGCTCAAGCCAGACAAATGCTTACGCCTCTGGACTGCTCATAGGAAATCTATTCTTCATAGGAAACTTCTATATTTGTGTGTTTCTTCTATTTGTATTATTATTATTTAGCAAGAAAATATCTACCTATCTAGCCAGAAAGAGAACAGGGCTGTTTGTAAATTCTTAGAGATGTCCGCGGGATTTTTTAAATTCATTTACCCTGGTTTTCTAATGTCTTCTTAATTAGTTATCTGGGTGAAAACATGTCGTAAAACATATCATCATTTGCATATGACACAAAAATTGGTAGAAAAGTCAGCTATACAAAGTGTATGGGGCTGCTTGAAGTGGATTTATTCAAAGTGTTTGTTTTAGCACAAGCAGCTATAATGTCTTGTAATTAGGAACAAAGACTGTAGATTGTATTTTAAGATGAAAGAGTACATTTAGGAAAGCAGAGACCGTGGAAATTACTTTGTTTTTGTGATAGATTGTAGAGTACAAGCTCTAGGTAGTGACCATAAGCCTTGGATTTATGAAAGAGAGGACGTTTCTTTTTTTCAATCCTTTTTCTCAGAGACAGCCCACTGTGATTTCATGTTGCTATACACGTGTGTCCCAGAAAGATGCAACCAGATGTGTGCCCTGCATCTCTCGCTTGCTCCGCACGAGGACAGAGCAGTCGGGCAGGCAGGTCCTGCGCTCCCGTGTCACCTACTGCAGGAGAACGGGCTGGACACCCCAGCCTCAATAAGCTCATTGGTGCCTGAGGAGATTTATTAGGTCACTGGTAGTTATTTTTTGTTTGCTTGTTTGATAGATTTCTTCTTTCAAGTAGGAATAGATCAACCAGGCACACATGCAGGCAGGGCAGGGGGGTTGCAGGGTTTTGTTGGGGTTGTTGGGTTTTGTCTCCTTTGGGCATTTAGATCATACAGAAGCAAATTCCCAAATTTCCACCCCCCTCCCAGCCCTAGCGCACATCCCAGCAGTGATTAACCACAACTACAAATGTACAGCTCAAAACAGCTACTGTCACTTGGCATTTATGGAGCTCCATCTCTGAAGGAAGCACTTAGCACTAAGGATGGAGCTTCTGTCTGCAAACTTCCTATAAAGTTTCTATGAATATTCATGAGGAATCAAAGTGGAGTTAGGCTTAGACAGGAGGAGGACGAATCTGTAGGTTTTCTCCTCCCAATAAAAGTCTGCCCACTGAGCTTGTCTCCAGGTAGGTGTGATGAGCTGTCATATGGTTGTAAAATGAAAATTTACTTTTTCCTCTGGGATAGACAGCCCTGTTTGAAAAAGGCAACATTTGTGGGGTTACAGGTGCTGAGACTTCAACTAGACTCTCAGTTTATAAGAGGGACGAGCTCAAGCGCTCACAGAATTGTTTCTCCCCAATGCCTGTCCTATCTCTCTGAACACTTTCTTGTAGAAGAAAGCAGTAAAGAATTGGAGGTGAAAAGAGCATCCTAGAGCACCATCACAGTGCACAGAGCCTGCCTGCGGCGCCCGCTCGCAGACCTAGAGCACTTGCTGATCTCCTGCAGTTGTTCTTACATTTCTGGGAAGTTGGGACAATTCATTCCCCATCCTGGTGCAGCTGGACTTGCCCAGCTTCTCACCCAGGTAGGTGTCACATCGCTGATGAGGGACTTTCTTGGAGCAGGGTGGGCTGCTACAGCAGCAGCATGGATGGCAGCAAGTCACAGGGAGCAAAGCCACCCCTTCACGGACAGCTGCTCTTCAGCACCGCGCAATGTCAGGATGCTTTAGAGGCATCTTATCAGTTTTGTCTGGTTTGTTTCTGATTATTGATCAAACACAGTGTTTTTGATAGTCATCAGGCTTCCTAGAGTAGTCCATAGCTTCATATTACACTCAGTCATTCAGTCTTTCTCAGAGGCAGTCTGAGATATCACCTGAAGCTTGTGGGATTTCTATGTCATGATCAGTTTGTATCTTCCTGGACACAACTAACACTGTGTTATAATATGGAATTAAATAATGGATACTTAATGGGCTTAAACACATTTTCTTGAAATTCTTTGACATCCATATATACTATGTAAGAATCTTTTTGGATAGTCACTGGTACTTCTCTTTTTAATATGATTTTCACATACACAAGGGGAAAAAAAAAAAAAAAAAAAAAGCTGATCTGAACCTACTCTGTTTCTAAAAATTCACTGTGGACCTCAGTAATTGGCAAATTTCCAGGAAAATGAAGACATTTGCATAGCAGAGACTTCTCAGCGTGCAGGAAAGACGTTCCCTTAGTTCCCTCCTGGCTGAGCAGTTTCTTTGCTCTCCAGTGAAACCAGAAAGCCCTTTTCTTGCAAGATGCTGCAAGTGAAAGAAAGCCAGAATGATGTTACTGTCCAGAACAAGACTTGTAGGGATGCTAGACTCCTTTGGGATGCTACGTGGGATCCAAGCAATCATTTTTAGCTCTGGCATTGTGAAAATTCTTCTTCTTTTGTAGCAGAGCCTGCTTCAACTTGAAGGCTCTTGAGGTGCCCTCAGTATTCAATGAAGCTTCTCCTCTCCTGCCTTAAAAAAAAGGCAGGTCCATAGGGGAGCTCTACCAAAGATATGGATTTGTACACTGCCCATGTTGCTGGCATTGGATGTGAACACCATGCTTTAGGTGCACATTCTTGAGGGTTGTTTTCAGCAGCAGTACCTAATTAAGAAATTAGTATTAAATACCATCAGCTAAATCTATATGCACGATTTGTTTTCATACATTGTTGATACTTTTTATCAAATGTATGAATTTCCCATTTTTGGTAATATAGCTTTTCTTTCCATGTACAGCTGCTTCTTTGTGATTTACTGCCATACAGGATGCTAATCAGGTTTGTTCCAATTAGACTAATTGACAGCAAATTTGCCAGTTACTTTCAGATGTTAATTTATTAATGCAAATATTTTACTCAGATCTTATAAAAAAAATAAAGTGAGTCATAGCCTTTCTCTTTACTTAAGGTACTTCATATCATGTCATTAAAATTACATCTTCTGCCTCCTTAAGATGTTTCTTTGGGAGAAGCCTAGCTGCAACAGCATTACAATGTAATTACAATAAAAAATCTGTGACTAGCCATTAAATTAAACAGTTCTAAGTTTTCTTCAAAGGTTCTTTTGTTTTTATAGTAAAGGAAGCATGAGAAAAATTATAATCTGAAAATAGTGTTTATTTGCATCTGTAGGAAAATATGGTACCAGTTAAGAAGCACTTGAGCCACTTCAGGCCAGATTTCAACCTGGATAGACATTTATCCAATAGGTAAAAATGTAAGTAAAGAGTAAGTTTCCAGCAAAGATCCTGGGAGCTTTTAGGAAAGTGCAGAGCTTCATCTGCTACATGCAAAAGGGGCCATGACATTGTGCCTTCTGTGCCAGATGTATGGCAATACTAGTAAGTGGTTGCTGTATGTTCTGGGAGTGAAGCAGCAGTAAAATAAATAAAAATAATAATAATAAAGCTGTTTACATATATTATACCAGGGAAAGTGTACAGGAATAAGAGAACCAGTATTACAAGTGGTGATCCTAGCTGATGACCTTTATAAATGTTTTTATGTGTTTTTCAATTTGCACTTTGATCTGATGCTTTATACTGCTACACTGTGAAGGATAGAGAAGGACCACGCTTTTCCTAAACAAGTGAAAATTTGCATTAATAGAAGTAAAGCCAAAATGAGAACGTGCATCTCTGAGGAAATGGAAACCAGTCTGAGCATCTTTGCTGCTGCTTTGTAAGAAGTTATATAAAGGCTGCCCCTCGAGGCTCTTCTGCACTGCTGTAGTCACTAGTGGAGCCTCACCAAGGACATCCTGGTGTCAGAACAAAATAAGGGCCTGCTCTTTGTGCAGTGCTTCATGCAGGAAGTTTTCGACTCAAAAAGTATTATCTCCCCTTCACAGGAGTATTGTTTGAGTTCCCCGAGTACTAATTACCTTGTAGATCGCTACAAAAAAAAATAGAGTGGATTTGGTCAAAAACTTTCTTTAGATCTTACTTTCAAGTAGGACCAGAAATGCTGAAAATCTTAAGGATCATGACAGTATTGTTAAATAAATAAAATGGAAGAACAAATCTCCTCCCTCTCATTATTTGTGAGTTAGGTTGATCAAATGATAAATCTTGATTTTTGCTTCACAGTGTTTAATGGTGGTTTGAGGTGAAGCCCTCATTCTGAAACTGATAGATGGCATGCAAAAAATCTTTGGAGTAAATCACTTTTACTGAAGTCAGGTTTAAGCTATATAATTTCTTAGTTCTGGGAAGACAGTGTCAGAATGGCTGTAAGGAATTTAATGAGAAAATACTGAGATGCAGAAGGGCTGGGGGGACTTTGGGTTTTCTCCACAAGCCGCAAGGCTGCGGCCTCTCGCTCGGCAGGGCTGGGTGTTATGCACCCTTTTAAACTGCACGGAGACTGTGTCCCACCACCTAGGCAAAAATGAGCAAAAATGAGCAAAAATAACCAGTGTGCAGAGACTAGTGAAATTCCAGCGACTCTCATCTCTGGGGTATATTTTACCTACATTTCTGGTTCCATTTTTAATTATACATATATATTGTATATTAATATCTTTCTCTATGTATATATGTAGAGAATGTCTTTCTAAAGAAGGGCAATGCTATTTCCCTTTCAGTCAGGAATATCCTGAAAATACTCCGTGTTTTCTTTCATTTCAAGGGTAATCCATACTGTAATCCATATCCGGTGTTTTTTTTCTCAGCAGCTGCTCACAATCCATTGTAGTAGGGAGTCTTTATGCTAATGCATATTCTTAACTCTTAAGATATCCTTTCTTTGCAAGTATTGGGATCTCTAATTTTATTTTTTTAACTGTTTACAGTGGAGTCTGTGAGCCAGACTAGGCTGCTGGCTCTCAGGAGACCACGTTTTTTCCTGAAAAGTCTAGGATAACATTTAGCAAGTAATCTTCTCTTCTCCTCTCTTAGTGTAAAATGAGAATAGCAGTATTCCAGGTGCCATAGGAATGCCGTGATGTTTAGAAACTGAAATCCAAAAATGATAGGGGGTATACAGAGTAAGACTAGTTAGCACCAAGGTCACACGTCCTCTGTAGAGGAGGGATTGCGGCCACATATCCTTCTAAGGTGGCTAGTGAACAGATTTTGGAAGCGGCTGTAACCTAAAAGACAAGGCCAGCTCATGTGCTAAGGCACGTGGTGTGGCTGTGTTTTGGGGGTGTTATGTGGTGTGGCGAGATATGTACTTGCTAACTGGACAGGTTGTATTTTTGCTGTTCTTGTAATAGTACTTCTCATGCTGAGTTTAAATTGGGGTCCGTATGTAGCATTTAACTGTATTATATAGCTCTTTAATAACATTTGCAAGCACTTTTTTTTTTTTTTTTTAAGAACATAATGTTCTTTTGGCCTAAATGTCTGAGATACAGAAAAAGACTTCTGTGCCTGATGCTTTATATATTAGAATGAAATGTGCTGTGGTCATTATTACCTTCTGATTAAAATTGAATTGAATGTAATAATGACCTTTGGGAAAGAGAAGCGGTGCTTTATAACATTAGGTCATGTTATGCAGTGCAGATTCATGTTGTCTAGACAATATATTGTTAATAGCAACTTTATTGGGCTCAACATTAAATTAACCTATAAAATTAAGTCCTCATTTTACCTGCAAGAGAATATAGTGTGCTCTGACACTGGGACTAACCTGCTTGAGCTTTCTCCTGACTGTGGTCTTCCTCAGTTACTTTGTATTGCAAAAGTAACTCCATATTTTACTTATTTATTTTTTAATAGTGTTTGGCATCTCTGAGGGAAAATGTGACCTTATTTGTGGGGAAGTGCAGACCTGCAGGCCACAGTCCTTGGAAGGGGCAAGGTTGCACCCTTGGTGGAGGGTGGTTGAACAAGCCAGGTATTCCAAGCTAATGCAGCCCCACACGGCCCCGCAGCTGCTCTCTTAGGCCTCATGCTTGATGGGGTGCCTATTGCGCCTGAATTATGCTTTAATTTTAACAGTCGATGACTTAACTGCTTTGAAGTAAATAACTGGGTTTGATTTACAGTCTCGGCAGATTTATAAGAAGCTTTTGAATGTGTCATTAGAAACAAAAAAAAGAAGGCTGTTACAGCAATGCACCTCTGTAAATCTGTCTTTATTGTTCAGCGCGCGTGCAGGCTACTGGGAGCCCGTTACAAGTTTACAGTCATTTGGCAATGTGTTGGGAGCTCAGCAGTGCAGAAATTAGCAGCGTTATGGTTTTCGACACCTCTTGCTTGATTCTGACATGAGATTGGCAGCAGGAAATTTGTTCCTTGATCCACCAAATTCTTGATACACCAGATGAAAAGACAAGCCTGTTCATCAGGCTGTTATTTCGCCGTGTCACTCTTCTTCCTTTTACATTTCATCCAGTGACATCGCAACCAAATACATGAAACATCACGATACAGGAACAGAAAATGGCCCCCTTTTACTCATTTCACAAATATGATGTCCTGTGAGGTAAAATCATTTCACATTATGAGGACAGAAAGACATTGCTAGGAAATTTTGAACCACATTTATTACTATATTGTAAAAATTTTGGCAAAGGCACCAAGGCCAAGCCTACATGGGGTCCAACATCATCACATTTCCTCCGAATGCTCTGTAAGCAGGAGGATTTTTATAAAAAATGTGATTTGATTGGTTCGTTAGTTTTAAGTTCTGGTGATCCCAGAGTCCACAATGGAAATCTATAATAAAACCTACATTTCTCTTGAGGTACCTGCTGCATGTTCAACCTCAGCCATTGCAGCATGTCTTAATGTTACCTTTGCCTGACTCCCATCCATGGTAACATGCTTCATAGCAGCCTGAGATACTAAACCATAGAAACCTGGAACTGTCTGGCTTCTCTAGAAGTAGTGGAAGTGTACAGAAGGACTATTGCAAGGCAAGGTGCAGGTAGACCAGAGCTACTGGTGTGAATATTATAATAATATTATAATTTGTGTTTTGAACAAACCAGCAAACTTCCTTAGCTATCTGCTCTACAGCTTAAGAATCCAGAAATTTGGCTTGTGTGACTGTATCTTGTCATCAATGTTCCAAAATTAATGTGAGGGGTCCTTTGAAGTGTTTGGAACGCCTTATTCCAAAACTACAAGATTGTGTAGAGTTTCTGGAGGTGGATCTTCTCTTCTTGATATGTGGGCTGCATCCATTAGAAGAAACACTGTTTTAAACCGAAAGAGATTGATACCCAGTTGAATGTGTGCCCGGTCGTGTTTGCTGCTGCAGCAAGTCTGAGCCGAGTTCTTGGATCCCTGAGTGACTAGGTAGGTCACAGCACCCAGAGGAGGTGTCACCATGAGCCATCACGAAGCTTCCATTAAGTATTCCTAATATTTGGATTATGATCATATTTTCTAAAACTGTCAAGTTTGGGAAAACTACTGTTGTTTATTCACATTTACAGGTTTGAAAAGTGTGAATCTTCCAATACCCTGTAGGTTTGGAAGAATGGTAATTGTATTTGTAAGGCAATAACACAATTTTTTGAAATTTAAATTATGTTACTCATCAAACAAGGGAAAAACTTTCTTTTATTTTGAGGAATCTAAAATCCAGGTGCTTTAAAGTGCTTATTTAAAATTAATATCTTTTATGTTTTGCATTATATTCTTTACAAACAGTGTCAGAATGGACTGATTTCTCAAAAGAATTAGTTGAGGGCGGTGCATTTGGAAAAGATAGATGGATATTTGTCATTTCTTTTATCATTTTTAAACATATTTAATAATCACTCAGGGCATGGTTGTTAAAAGCTTAGCTACCAGCATGTCTGCTTTATTGAATAGTGACATTTTAAATAAAAATCATGCTTTGTAAGTGCAACTACAGACATAATTATGGCAAATGACTGACAATAGAAGAGGCATGGGAAAATCTATGCCAACATCAGCTTGCCCATGCCACAGTGTCAGGTTGGAGATGTCTGAGCCGATAATTAGGAGTATAAGTCTCCAAAAGAGACGTTCACAAGGTCTCACCTTATGCAATCACACATTTCATGCAGAAATTAAAGAGCTTCTTAACATTTTTTTTTTAAGGAAGATATGCTAAAAAATAATAATAAAAAAAGAGAAAGACTCAGGAAACAGAGGGCAAGGCAAAGCCTCTCGAATATGGTGCCTCATTTTTGTAAGCCATCTCATAGTTTAGATTTTAAATTTTGTTTGACTTATGCTGGGAAGAGAATATCCTTCCTTGGACAAAACCAAGAGGCTTAGTATTTTTGATTCATTAACCAGAAGCGTATGTGGAGTGCCCCCTTTTTTGGAGCATTTTAAATTTTAGTTTCATCTAAAATCTTGGATCTGAACATCCCCTCAGAGGTTTCTAAGAAAGGCTCCAGCTGCTTGAAGTTCCACTAGGTCATTTGCTCAGACCACTTCTCATGCATAAAGCAAGTGATGGCTTTACTGAATTTCATGAATAGAGAAAAAATAATAATGATTTTATAAAAATGTAATAAACTTTTAAAATATATTTTAAATGTTATTAAAATAACATTAACATTTATTTTAATACTTTAATTTTAATTGCCAGCACTTACGTTAAATCCTTAGTTAGAACAGCAATATAAAAAAAGAGTATGGTGCTGCTTTTTGTCTGTTTTCCCCTCTCTTCTGTTCACTGAAATCTTCTTGTGCAAGTCTCTATTTAAAATAAAGTGAATATAGTAATGCAGTACAGGGTGCATGTCATCCAGTGTGGGTCTGCTTGTCATAAATTGGGTTTCAGCTGTAAGACACGTGCGTCCCGTACCCTTTGAAGGTTTAGCCACCCCATATTTAATGTAAAACTGCTGTTTTCTCTAGTGGTATAACAGTATTGGTGCGTTAAAAGAAAAAGTGTACAGGCACTGGCACCCATGCGCTACATAATGCCATTAACTGCATAAAATTTTGCATATATGACATCTTAGCTATTTTTTCTGAAGTCCCTCAGAGGAAATTCTGTTTTTTCAGAAAGCAATAAAGAAAGGATGATCAGATTTAGCAGAAATACTCCAAGGAAAGCTGTTATTAAAATAGACAAAAAACTCGAAAATAGGGACAGCCAGCTCAGGGCAGCTTTCCCACTTGGAAATGCACAACCAGGTCTTGCAACCACCAAGTGAAAATGCCCATGTGCACTGAATGTCCCGCTTCCGTATTGGATTGCAGCAAGGTGCTGCCCTGGGAGGCTTATTTTTGAAAATAATGCTTGCATAGTGGGAGACTGTGTAATTTCGGGTAGTTTTAAAAGCGTGTCGTGTTGTTTGGACAGTGAGAAAACTCCTGTTTTTCCTGTCTGTGGTCTGGACTCCTGTAGGGCCTGACTGTGTCAGCGCAGGTGACGTTGGGCTCCAGGCAGGGACTGGGCTCCGCGGAGCGTTCCCGGAGCCCGGCTCAGCACCGCCGAGGGAAGAGGCACAATGTTCCCTTGGAATTGAGAGGAAAGCGAGTAGCGGGAGGAGGGAAACGTGAGGAGAGGAGGTAGCAATGGGCTGTGCAATGGGTTGGCTGGGATGAAAGCAAGGCGGTGTTTATTCCTGAGATTTTACAGAGAGATTTATAAATCTTGTTTATGTTAGCCGACCTTTGAAGGACAACACGTGCATCTCCATGTCTGTGAGCACTTTATTGAATGAACCCTCGCTTATTGTCCCAAACTTAATGCTTTCAGGATTTTTTTTTGCTTGCTTGTTTGTTTATTTCTAAATCTTCATAATCTCTAATACAGCATGTATGTGATGGTGCAAAAGTTTTTTTCTAGGAGCAGGGAAAAAGAACCTCTAAAAACTCAACCTTTGAAGGATGATAGAAATACAGAAAACGGAAAGTGCCATTTTCTTTGAGAAATCATATTTTATCACGTCTGACTTACGTCAATATGCAAGAGTTATAACAATATGCCGAAACCATAGTCACATATTGTATGTATGCATTTAAGTAATTTTTAAAAATGTATAATATAGAAATACCTCACATTCTAATTAAAGGAAAATAATTTTACAATAGTTACTAATTTGAGAATAATTAGTTACATAGTGATGTCAATCCAGTACTGGGAACAAGAATAGGAAGTAAAAAGAATTTTAAGTCGGTGACACCGAGAAAGTTTTGCTCTTTCTTTAAGACACACTTCTTTAAGCTTCTGTTTGCTGTAGCACTAAGACTAAGTATAAGACACGCTGAATAACAAGAAAAACATGGAATTTAGTATACGAGTAGAAAGATTATTCTAGGCCCCCGACTCCAGAAACGAACTTATGCAGTTTGTGCATTTTAAAATGAAGAGTGATATACAAGAGTGAACTTGGCACAGACGTGTATCCAACTACACGTCGAGGCTTTAAATGCATATCTGTGTGCAGATGTTTTCAGTTTGTTTGGACTATTTATGTTACTACTTTAGTCCATTTTAAATATATATAATACATATAATTAATAGGTAGAAATGAGCTACTATGTGTTATCAGTGTCCTGTCTCGATGATGTAGCAGACATCCTGGAAACACCACTTGACAATTCCCGGGATTTACGGCGGCTGCTTCTCCGCAGGGATCTGCCAACATGCACCAGCCCTGTAGTCCTGCTCACTCCCTGCCTCGTAGCGGAGCAGCACTCGCCGATGCTGCTTCCAAACAGGCTGCCAAAATAATGGCAAAATCTCAAATATTTCACTAAGCTACAAATCTAGGAGTATCTTCTCATGACTTTGAGGTTGTGCTGGGACTTTCATGCTTAAAAAGAAACATTTCTCTCAAAACAGCGGCTAAATCACTCGCCAGTATTTGACTTCAGAATTATTTTCTTTGTACCCTTGTATGCATCTCATCTTAAAATAAGCATGAGGTCTTTAACGGAGGGCAGCATCTGTTCAACGAAGCATCTGGAAGTTCAGTTATGTGTGCGGTGTTTTCACTGCTCAGCTTTTTTGTCTTTGTTTTTTGACAGATGTGCAGCAAATGGCCATCGACTGGATCACGGGGAATTTCTACTTCGCAGACCCCGTCAGCGACAGGATCTTCGTGTGCAGTCGCAACGGGACCGTGTGCGTTACCCTCGTCGAGCTCGAGCTGAGCAACCCCAAGGCAATAGCTGTTGACCCAGTGTCAGGGTAAGGTTATGTTTTTGCACTGCAGATTTTTTTATCTTATATAATGCACACTTGCCTGCCAAAACATCCCATAGTAATGCTTGCATTTGTTTTTACGGTTTTTCGCTTTGGGACCACAGATTGATGCAACATCTACTTTGTTAGTTAATGCAGCGTCGTTTAAGCTTCCCAATGACTGCAAAGAATATATCTGTTTCATGCAGGTGTTCTAAAAAATGTATTTTCCCTTTTATATAGAGCTATTTATATAGGAGCTATAAGAAAGCAATAGTGTGTAATTTGCTTGTAGTAAGCAGTTAACATCACTGTATTAATTGCAAGCCATGACGCATAACTTTTGAAATTGGGATGAGAAATGGAAAAACAGTTTTAGGTCTAAATTGTCATAAGTATTTCTTTTCTTCAATTTTCCTGTAAATTATGTTTCTAACTAGACTACGCGAAAAAAGGAACTTTCTATTTCTTTATATTTTAACCCTTGTTGGTTAGCAATATTGGAAGTGGCTCTACTGAGTTTAGCTAAGTTTTGGGACTTTGTGCTCTGCTTTAGAGGGTTTTCTAAAATGATAAGTATAGGCTGCATGTGCTTTTTCTCTTCCATAGATACATCATTTGAGAATTAAGCCTTGCTTAAAATACAGAGTACTAAAAATCTTCCATTTTACAACAGCCACCAGCTGGGAAAAGTTTTAAAGCAATCGAGGAAGTAAAAGCGTAACTAAAGAGGAATAATCGAGTTAATTTAAAAACTGTAAATTTGAGTGAGGATTTCGGAACAGGGATTTTATACTTGCTTTATTAGTCTATAAGTAGTTAAGACTGAAATACCTAGTGGAATATATCCTAAACTGACATAAGCCCCTTCTCAGTAAATACAATGATGTTTACTGGAGCACAGCCTGTCATCCGTATGTGGACTTTCGTCACTCTTTATTTAAGTCTGCTCGAATATTAAGGTGCATTATCATGACGACTTGAATTCTGACAGGAACAGCTTGCATGTAAAGTTTACAAAGAAGTTGCATAATGTAATTCTTGAATATAGCTGTATCTCTATCTGCAGCAGATGGTAAACTTGCCTCAATCCGACTGCAGTGTCGTTTTAAAAAGGTACAAACAAAAAATCATGTATAAATTGATTTTTCTGAAAGTTCTAATCTGAAAGAGCTCGAAGCTTTCAGATTTGCTAACAGCAGCCTTTTCTCTACATCTGCTTGTTTATTCTTTGCTGGATTTACTGGATGAGTTCTAAGCTTGTCGTTAGATAATCTTATCTTCCAGGGATGTAAGAACTGTATCCAGCACTTTGATTCTGCAAGGAAGGCTGGAACAGAAGAAAAAAAGACTGTTTTTCCTTCTGTTTGCTATCCATTAGCCGCAAACCATTCTTATTGAGATAGCTGCCTTTTTTCAGAGACATAAAAGACAGTTAATTGTTACTTTTAAAATGTTTTCCTTCATTTTTCTCCCTCCCCCCCCCTTTTTTTTGGCTTTGCTCTTATTCTTCAGTGCTGATACTACCTAAGACATAATTCTGTGTTAAAGCAGTAACATAGTATTCTCCTCTAGGTAACCTGCTGGTTTTATTTGATTTAAAGAATCACAAATATATCAATATAGAAAATTTGAGAAGATTTCATAAAAGTGAAATATCTTCTTAAGATAGATTTGTGCATTGTAAACATTTATATACATTATATATACATTTAAACTGAAATATGAAATCCAGCCTGTTGTGAGAGATTTAACGTGGACTCGCACAAGAAATTATCTGATTTCTTTTTAATGTGTTCGCTCCTGTAACAGGAATTGCTGCCATAATATGTTCATTTGTGTGTGCCTCTAAAAGCTGGCAGTGCCCTTGCCCAGCAAAGACCTTTGCTCTCTTAAGGAATTCAGAGCTTGAGCTCAAGCCATTGCACCTAGGACCAAACGTACCTGGAGGGATGCAGGGGCAGGCACTGATATTGTGACGTGTTTCCATCCGTTGTGTCCAGCTGCTGTAGGATGGTCCAGAATTCCTGATTTACCAGGAGAACACGTAAAGCCTGGACAGAATTTAAGCCCAAAAGGCTCCTCCTGCTTTGGTGAAAATAATTTTGGCAAGTGTGATTAATTTTACACCTCAGTGTGTGTGAGTTTTGTTAGGTATTTGTTGGTTTCCTATATTCTGTTCTGCATTTAGATTTGAACTTGAATGAGAACTTTAATTTGTAATCAAAACTGAACCTCAAACCGAGAGAAGACAGGTCCTGCTATTCAGAAAGCAGACTTGAACAGAGTTGGTTGTCCTAATCTAGCTCCCATTAATTTGATTTAGGCGTTTAGCAATTGTATAAGTCTGAGCTCTTTTACTCCAACCCGTTTTCACCTGGAAACACATATGAAAATTTTTTAAAAAAAGAAAAAAATCAAAGAAGAGAGGCAAATTTATTATCCTTCAGCATACAGGTTTTGCTGCACTACTATTCATCTGCCGTGTCAATGAATACTGTGTAAGTGTTGGGCCTGTGTCAGGGAGACACAGAGGGAAAAGTCATATGTCCACTGATTGCTGTGAGGACTTTGCGTGAAGCCTATATTGAAAAAAAAATTAGACCATGATAATGGAAAATAAAATCCCAATCAGAAACAGAGAAGAACAAATTATTTTGATATATTATGTGTTAGAAGCGTTTAGAGAGAGATGTTTAGCTCCTTGTGCCTTTAGTTCATAATTTTGATAAACTGTAATATAGGACTTACTTTCTCTTCTAGTCAAGAGCCAAAAACTGCTCCTTCTTATGCCACCTTCTTTTATCTTTTGGTTCTTAAAACTGGTGTAAACTTGATGCTGGTATTGATGAGTGTGACATGAAATAAATCCGAGCTGCATTAGAGTGATTTCATTCCTATGGTCTTCGCTCCAGATCTGCTGTGCTAGTGGAGCGTCATGTGTGTTGGAGAGGACTCTGGTCTGCTCTTCTTGGCAGTAGACCTGCGCATCAGCGAGACTTTGTGGTCACCACAGATGTACTGCACTATGGAAAGAGATAACACTTAACCCATAAGACAAGATCAGAGGGTTTAGCAAATTCTGTCCAGCTGCCCCTGAGCTGCAAGTTGTGCATTGACAATGGATTTTGGGGTTTTATATCTTCTGTTCAATATGGAGAATGGCATCTTGTGTAAGATGTATGGTATTTGGATGTGTTCGGTGTTAGTAGCAATAATTACTGCAGAATGCACTGTTAAGTGTGAACTTTTATATACACACATATATATACTGCTCTTAATGCTTATGTATCTTCTATATATGAAGTAATATGTGTCGGCGCTGCTGAATTCTGCTGGAATCCATGCCTGGTTCCTCCAGGAAGGCCGGGAATCAGGGGGGCAGGAGCAGCAGAGCTGGGGGCTGCTCCGGCGCGCTGGGACTCAACGCGCTCCCTGTGAAGCTCGTCGGGATGCCGAGGGTCATTTTCTGTTACGTTCTATAGGCTTAAGGAAAGAACAGGAATTCTGAGGAGAGCATCTTAAATGCAAGGGGTGTCGTTGTAGCACCCGCTCGCAAAGCTGTCGCCAGGTGCCGGGAGAGGAGCCGTGCGGATTAGGAGGAGGAGAGCTGGAGCGTGGGAGCCAGCCCGGAGCGCGGAACAGCCCTGGGAGCCAGGAAAGGAGTGAGGAACTCGGCCTGTGGATCCCTGGGAAGCCCAGGAACACGCGAGGGAGAGGAGCAGGAGGCAGCGCAGCGCAGGGGCTGCCCAATTAGAGGCTGCCCACGTGGCACTGGGAGCTCCTAGCAGGCGTTTAAAACTTGTGTTGGTAACAATGGGGAGAAAAGACTTGCTGCTAAAGAGATGTGTGAAAATGAGCTCGCAAATGCTTTAATGCTGCAACAGTGGGTGTCGTATAAATATTTGAATAAATCTTTTAATCATCTTTCTGGTATGATGTAGAAGTGGAAAAGGACAGCTCCGCGTATTGCTTTCACACAGCACTCGTACAGGAAGAGACTGCTAAGATGACTGTTCAGAGAACAGCATCTATTAATGTGCTGTGTACGGGCTCTTGGCAATGCTAATGTGTCAAAAAGCCAAAATACACAACGGGAAAAAAATATATGTTATGAGGCTGTCTGTAATAGTATTCAGGTGGTATCTTCTGCAACCAAAACGGAGAAGAAGGGAAACAAGGGAAGAATTAATTGCCCAAGTTTTTCCTCTCTTCTAAAAAGGGCTTTGCCCTGAGAAAAAAATAACAAAAGACTATTCCATTAACCTCCTTGGAGATTCTCAGTGCAGATTTTGCTGTAGCTAAAATCAAAGACACAGTATGAGGTGGGGCGGGGAAAAAAAGAAAAATCAATTAATAAACACATAAGGAAGTTCCTGACAGCAACTGGACAATTTGCATCAATCGCAAATCCAGGAAACATAAGAAACCAAAGTGTGAGACAGCATTTTGAAAGGCATCATTCTGCTTAAGGACAGAGAGAAGCAGTGTCCTTAAACTATCATAAACAGAAGTAAAAATCCTAAGATACCGTTACATCAACCTTTTTATTTAATTTTTATAAATTAAATTTATGAATTTATTTCACTGGTACTCCAAAGAGGAAGGAGTTGGAGACTGGTCATGTGAATCCTGTTATCATCCAGCGTGATTAACTGCTGTTGCATATATTCTTAATCAAGCTGGGTATGATTAGCCTCCTGAGATGTTTACATTTATTGGGCAGACTTAAATGTAATGAAAGGTCCATTGAACAGTTCACACTAACAGTGCCAAGGGACTGATAGAGGTTTTACACATCATTAAATCAAAGTTTTTACTTGCTGGAGAGCTATGTACAGGAGATAGTGCCTGGTGTAATAAAGAGATGTAGCCAAGGATGGGAAACGGGTTTTAGGCGTGTGAAGAGACTTTTCCCTGTGAAGCTGTAAGTGGAATGAGTTTGGGGCTGGCAGTTAAACCTGCGTGGCCACATGAGGAGCCTTGCAAGCCCGTCAGAGCTATCCATGAGGAGCCAAGAGCAATTTGTCCATGGTAAATTCTTTGAATTGAAAGAAAGACAATTCTTTGAATCAAGTTTCCTACCAGGAAGGAAAGCGCAGGAATTGAAAAGGCAGGAGAGGCCAGAGCAGTCCATATTTTTTATTTGTCTCATTCTTGTTTAAACAGGGGAGTCTTCCAGGAGAAACGCAGAGCATCCACGTCTCGTGTCTGCGCTCTTGATTCCGCCCTTGCTCTCCCGTCTGAGCTTTTAACAGTCACGAGGCTTGGAGAGAGCTCTGAGAGGCAAAACTTCTCTTTTTTTCTTTTTTTTTTCCCTCAGATTAGTCACCATTTTCTGCTGATCAAAGAGGAGTGTTATAGTCATTAAAGCTCACTTTTAAACAGCAAAATCATTAGTATTTTAATAACATGCCGTTATTAAAAGAGCGCCGTTCCTTTTCTTGTCACAGAGCAGTTTCAAAGGGCTGTGTCTAAGATACATATAAGACACAGTAACTTTTAGAAAGTTTTAAAGGTGACCTGGAAAAGAATCCACTTCAAAAAAGATTCTTTATGATAACTTGATATCTTATGACAAGCTGGAAGTTTTAATTAAGATTTTGGCTTTCGCTGATCATCCTGTCCCGCACACGCCGCTTTCAGGCTGTGAACAGTGGGATGTAATACCTAGGGGAGCCAAAACAACTCAGAAAGACAGACATATTTAGTCAGGCAAAAAACCCTTTGAAAATTATGTTTACCTTTGCTGCCATCTATTTAGCTCTAATGGCTGTTAAGCATAAGGAGAAAATATTTGTACTTTTTATTTTTTTCCAAAAACTCTCGTTCCATTTTTGTGGTATCTGGCTTTAAAATTTCTTTGCTAGCTAAAAAAAAATGCGGCACTTGTTTGTTTATATTTGGCACCTTTGCAATTCCCTGTGGACCTAATCTCCTTTGAAACTTTGCTGCTTTTGTAGTGGCACAGAGCTGCTTGCTCGAAGCCTCCCTTGCTGCCGCTCTGCTAATGACCAGGCAGAAAAACAAGGGATAACTTCATCTGTCTGTCTGCAAATAGCGTGGGGTGGTTTTGCGTGCACATACAAACAGAAGAGAGGAAAACAAAGGAACTCAAATATTTGGGTTTATAAACATAAAAAGACACAAGCCTGTAGGAAGCCCATCTAAGACTGCTGAAAAGTATTCACAGGCACTGATGAAATGAAAGAAATCAAAATATCAAGCACTTTACATAACTTTGCTTTAAAAGGGAACTCATTAACAAGTTTAGGTTAAGTAGCTGGATCAAAGTAATTTGTATCATCAAGAGTAAAACAGAATAAACTTGCACAGCTTTGGTACATGCATATTTTCAAATAATTATGTGTTTGCCTTTCCTATTGTGCCTACTTTATTGTTAATCAAATGCACTTCTCAACAGATAATTGATGGCTGCAATTAAATCCAATTGCTTGCCTCTATTTGAAAAGGGACCCAAACCAAACTGCATTTAAAGGAAAGCAGGGAATAAAGGCAGTGATAATCTGTGAGTTGGAAAGAACCTTTTCCTTCCAGTGACTGTGCAACTTGGTGAAGCAGTTGGCAAACTGGCTCCTGGCAGCGTTATTTGAATATCTTACTGCTGTTCTGGGTGATGGTATTATCTAATAATCAGAATTACTGTCTGGAGACGAGAAAGCCGGCTAGCTGCTGATGAGACATCTGTTGCAACATGAACTTTTAGGTTAGCTTTTCTCTTTCGCAGCCTGTGCGTGGTAATGGATTCTGTAAGTACACTGCTACTAGCAGAGGGAGTACTCGAGCAGTGTAAATAATTATGGAAAAAATGCAGTCGAAAGAAGTACAGTGCTTCGACAGAGGAACCTTTCAAAAAACACCGATGAAATCACAAACTAACTATAGCAATTAAATTTGGAGAAAATAGCCTGTAAGTCGGTAAAAGGTAAGTATTTTCACTTACCAAAAACTGCCTGTGCCTGGTGCATAGAGATTTTCCAGCTAGTACAAAAATCCTGCAATTTTTGCCTGTACCTGAAGTGCCCTGACAAAAGCTACATGATTTGAATCACGCTCACAGTGATTTCCTCCAAGATGAAAGCAATTAAGCTGCAGAGAATTGAGGCCACTTTGTTTCCGATGGAGAATATAAATGGGAGTTTAAGGCTCTGTAATGCATGTACATTTTGCTCAGGTCCATCTGAATTCTGCCTTTTGTTATTAGCTGATTGTCTTATTATCTAACCAGCTTCTCTAAGGTCATTTGTGTTAAGACAGATTCTAATATGAATTAGAGCGCTGCATAAGTGGAAGCATAGAAAAATATGTTGAAGAATAGTAATTTAAGACCACTTAAAGGAAAAAAAAAAAAGATTTCCTTACAGTAAACCAGACTTAGAGCATATGTTCATTTTTCTATATTTATAGAGAGAGCAACTCTTAAGTTCTATTGGGATTTGTTTATAATGTGAACAAGATGAAAATAATCCAGAATTATAGTTCCTGTTGAGCACAGATATGAGACAATGATGTTATAAAATTTTCCAACTCTTTTTTCTGATGAGGGTCACACATTTCCCACGCAGAATGGTTACATGACGTGTTCTAATATGGTCGTTATATTGTTGGAATACAAAATAGTGCAAAACACAGTGATTTAATAAGCTAATTTTATGCCAAGGGTGAATGCAACCCGCTCGGTTAATTTATGAGGGGTGTGATGGTGTTGCCCTGACAGAGACTGTGGCTCCATGGAGGCTTGTTGGGTGTCCTGGGTTCTTCAGACACTTTGCAGAGCCCCCTTTTCCCATGCCAGTGCCCCTGGTGTAAATGTGCCTTGCTGACGCCTCAGCTGAAATGTCACCACTTTGGGCCACCGTATAAGACATACACAAAATATATGTATATACAGGATATATACAGAAAACCGGAGGAAGTCTGGCAATAGGAATACAAGGTGGAAAACAAGTAAAATAAGGCCTCTACAAAATCATTGCAGGAGCTGTGGTAGTCTCCTCAGGAAAAGAGAAGCTGAGAAGAACCATAACTATTTTGCATAAAAGGTTGTTTAAATATAAAGGTGGTTAATTATTCTCCCCGTTAAAGAAAGGACAGGAAAAAAGTCATTTTAATTAGCAGCAGAGGCTTTGATGGATACAGGAAAACCTTACAAGGCTGAGGAAGCATTAGCATATGATCCATGTGGAAGTCGTAAGCGCCTTCATTAGGGATTTATCGGAGTTTGCAGGGCAGACATCAGGCAAGGATAATAATCTAGCCCTGTTTGCCCTTTCCTCTGTACAGGAGGCTGTACCTGTGCATGGGTCTGCAACCTTATCGTGCGTGCTGGAAGAATAAACGTGAGGAACATTCACCAGCACTTCAGTGCAGCTGTTTAAAGGGTACAGTTAAAAATCACAAGGCTGCTATTTGTTTTGTATCCCCATTTGATGGGATTGCAGATATTTTAAGGGAAAAAAATAAAGAAGCAAAATTAGTTTTTAACTGACTTTCCTGAGAATTTTGATAGCAAAATGAAAGTGTAGTGTGGAACATCAGCAAAAGAAGAACAGTGATAACAGAAAAAAAAAAGAGCTAGATTCCTTCTAGAAGCAACTTCCTTGCTTTTTAAAAGTACTTTTTTAAATAGTACTTCAATCAAATTGTAAATTTAGCAGTTGTGTCTTTTCGCATTCATAAAGTGATGCGAGACTCTCTCCCTATTGCCTTCGACAAACAACATACTAAATAAGCATTAATAATGAAGGGTTTGCCTCTTTGGAGTCATTAGTTAGTTATTGTCTGGTGCAGCAGTGAGATGTTTGACCCCGAGTATGTGCAAGATAGGAGGAAAAGAATGGAAAACATGACAGCGCTTGTGACTGTGTTTGGCTAAAGAGGGGTAAAAAGCTAATTAAAGCATGTGTAAGTTAGCAATATTGTGGATGATGAGCACCTTAAAGAGGAGTACATCTAAGTTATGAGATACAGCATTATTAGTGGGTTGTTAAATATGTTGTTTTAAAAGGGCCTTAAACTGTCAGAATACACAACTGCGTGAAGCTTCAGTAGGAGCAGAATTAATTACCACATCGACTTCACAACGTTGAAAAATAGATCAAAAGTAACTGAAAGTGGAGAAGTGCTTGCTTATTTTTTAAAGTTGTTATTAACAGTTTTTTTTTTTGAAAGAGTGGGTTCATTTTCAGGGGCAGAACCGCACTCACACCAGCACGCACGCGACACTTGTTCTAAGGTAGAGGCTCTTGTGACTGGCCTCACGCTTGGTGTTTCTGACCTAGAGAATTGATGTGTTTGGACAGTGCCCAGACCAGCATTTGCAGATGTGTTTACCTTGAGTCGATGGGTAATTAGGTCATTGGAGATGCAAACTTGCAGTGTAGACAAGCCTAGAAAAGGCTATGAAAAATAAAGTGCTCTTATGGACTTCACTTTGATTTGATTTAGATCCTTATTATTCATTAGTATCTGACAGCTCATCTACAAACCCTAAACCAAAATACTCAGAGATTTATATTTAACAGATTTTAAAGAAGAATATTATAATCATAGTAGGTTATTTGAAATTCACGGCCTTTCTTAGCTACTAAAATAAAAACACAAGAATAGGCTATGCTGAGAGACTTCCTCAGGCACAAAAATGGTACAGAATCACTTCTTGGCTGATCATAACCAGCAAAATGATCATACATGGCACTTGCATCTGGTGCAGCTCATTTGTCTGAGTGTAAGGGCAGGAGAATAAGCAAAATGCATTTCCAGTAGGAAAGGATCCGCAAGGATCCAGTTCTGCAAGAGCTGCAGCAAGAAACCAGATCTCAAACCAAAATATTTAAACTGGAACATGCATGGGTTGACTAAACCCAGACAAGCTCTTCGGTATTCTGGTTAACAGCAGAGGTGGTTCGGAACTGTTAAAACTTAGGTGGCTTTTGTATTTGTGTCGTGTTTTGTGTCCATTTGTCTGTATTTGGGGGATGTATGTACAATGTAGGCATAGAACATGCAAGCGCAGACCTCTTTTCTCTTGCCTTGTAGACCATGGTAACTCTCAAACTCAATGGATCTTTTCCCATTTGCTACCTCCACTCTGTGTTTTGTGAAAGGTATTTTTTCTTGGGTAAGAAAATTAAATGCTACTCAGGAGAATTGGATTTTGCCCAGTATTTTGGGAGAGGGTTCTTGCCTGTTGCCAGTGGACCAGGTTAGGCAAGTCCTTGCATGAACATCAAGCAGGAGCCACCTGGATTTCAGCGTATGGAAGTTTTGAGCGTGGTCAACTGTGACTGCCTTGGAACTAGCTTTGGCACCAATCCTATGTTAGCAGAAACACGGTGCTGCATCAGGCTTAACATATTTTAAGTTGAGCACTCATAATTACTGGGTAGGTTTGCAATTGTTCACTGAAATTTGGTGGTAAAACAGGCAGATTGCTTCATTTAAGCTTGCGAGGACTTTGTGAGGAGTAGTTCATTAATATTTGTGACCCAGGAGGAGACCGTGGTGAGAAGCTGGGTGAAGTGCCCGTTAGGGAATGAAGAGCTGTGTGTTCCCAGCAGGATGAGGGTAGGACGGCATTGCTGCCCTACAACACACTGCTGCCCAACAAGAAAGCAATTAGCACTCTGAAATAAGAATAATAATAAACAATAATGTAATCAAAGAGTTTACACGGTCAATATCAGGTGATAAATCGTGATTGTGCAGGAATCTTTACTGTGAATGTGAATGTTTGGGTTTGCCCCTGCAATTTAAGCTTTGATTGTGTTCTTACCAAGCTCACAGTGTCGAGCTAAGTGCATTGTGTGCTGGATCTTTTTCTGTTTATAGGGAAAAAGAATAGAGCTTAGAGCAAGGGCGTGAGAGGTCCTCTCTTCTGTCACCTTCTTTGAAGGCAGAATAAACTCTGTCTGCAACTTTCCTCAAGGAGTTTTCTATAAATGTTCTCAAATATTCAGCAAAGTGGTGAGCCAAATGCTCCTTGCCCTTTACTGAAGTTCATTACTTCTTGTTATGCTGCTAGCTGGAATGAAGTGTTTATTTCCTCTCTCTTCTACTAACCTTTTAAATACGTCAGGATGGCTTCTCTTGCTCTACGGAAGCGTGTTCCTTGCAACGTCTCCATATATTCCACCGCCCCCGCAATTTCCTTCATCCAAACTTGTGATCATTTAGTAGCTGTGGTTTGTGCCATCTCTGCTTGGTCGACATTTTCCTGGGAAGAAAAGTCAGGCATTTGAAGCTAAGTGAAATAAGAAAGTTTTATTCTCCTGTGTAAACTCTAGTGTGGTGCTTGCTATTTTTCTTTAGTTTTTCTTGAACTCTGAAGCATGACCAACATGGGGCTAGTTCTGTTAAGTGTCACCTTTGCTAAAAGCAGTTCAGTTGTTCTTATTTCCCTCTTGTGGCTACATTTTTCTGCTCTTACGTGTTGTTTCACCCCCTTTGGGCTGTTGCTCATTCAGACTTGACTCATCTGAGAGAAGTCAAGAGATGCAGTAGTTTGTAGTGCCACGGCCTACACCAGACAAGTGAAGGAATCCGAGATAAGAACAAAAATCAATTTTAAATAATCCATGAAAGCAACCCCACCAGAAGTGACTTGGCAAAGATAATGTCCACCACGAGAAGATGCTTGAGTAGCTGCCATATACCTGAGCCATGAGGATGGATGTCCTCTGCAATCATAGGGCTCCTACGGGTTTCCATCCGCATCCCTACAGAAATATCTGGTCTCAGGTACAGAAATATCTGGTCTCAGCAGAGCTACTAGCGTGGCCCAGACACCCCACAGTGTCTTTCTATTTATACTAATCTCTTTGATCAACAATAATTTGCTACATATGTGAATGTAGTCTACAAATTAATAGTAGTGAGATAGGTTTATGCACAGTCTTCTCAGTCACAGATTCTTCAAGACAGACAGCATTATCTTTTTAAGGTTTAACACATTTAATATGCTTCCAAATTGAGATTTTTATTAATACATTTTATCAAATTGTTCCTCTCATATGCTAATAAAAGTAGACTTCATTGACTTTTTTTTTTCCTGAAAAAAATTAAGAATCAAGAATGCTTCAAGAAAAGTGAAATGAAAATGCAGCAAAATACAGAACTATGGCGTTGAAATAAAATAACATGTGCAAAAACAGATTGGAGCCTGACAGAATAAAAAATAATAGAAAAGTCTAAATGGCAAATAGTTCTACAGCATCAAAGGGTATAAGGGAATAATTAAACAATTAAAACTATCAACTTTTGAAAAAAACTATGTATGTACCAGTTTTGCTTTCTTCAGAGAAAATGGAAGCCTTAAAGATTTTATCCAGGGGTTACACAAAATATGGATTCAACTGAGTATGTAGGAAATTCAGAAAATTTCAGTCAGAAAGCAAATACAGGTATTTCAAGAGAACATGTTCAATATTTTTTTAAAAAATGCAGTACAGTCACTTTTTAATAATCCTTCCCCCAAGACTTTTGAAGGCCTTCAATTTATAAATGTTCCATTATTAATCTTTCAATTTTAATTTGCATATTTCTAAAAAAAAAACAATTTCTAACAGTAGTCAATAATGTTTAATTAAAAGTTATTCTAGTTTGAAATAAAAATAAGTACTTTTTTAAATGCACCATCATATACGTAGATAAATACCAATGCTCTTCTTTGGTAGGAGTCCGGAGGAGTGAAATGCAGAAGCTTTTGGTTGCTGTGAATATCCCTGCGGACGCTCACGGTCACGTTGCAGGGCTCCCTCGACACTGCACTGAGGGCAGCTCCTCAGTGTGGGTGTGAGCACATGCTGTAGCATTGATTTTAGGGCATATTTTGCCCCCAGCAAGCTCCTTACTTAATAGGATTGCAGGAGGCTGCAAGACAGTACTGAAATTTGCTTTTTCTGGGTGAATCGTCTCCCTGCTGGAGCGTAAGCCTGAATTCACAACCCCCTCCCACCCCAGTGACCTTGCTGCCTGTATTGCGAATTCCTTCGCTTTGCCTCAGTTGCCTCCCCCGTCAGCTAGTTAAAAAGTTGCTCACAAATAAGTCTGGGCATCTGACTTCAAAACCCCTTACAGATAAAGGGCTCCAGCCCTGCCTGCAATGCATAATAAGGCCAAGCTGCAAAAAGCAGGACGGAGAAACAGCTGCAGTCAAAATCTCCAGGAAATTCTGCTGTCAGCTTCAGCTACTGGTTGAGGACATTAAAGAGTGGATGGTCCTGGATTTTAATGTTCTGTGCAGCACAACGAAACACAACCGCTGTGGATTGTCCTTTAATGTATTAAACGCCAAGCGCCGTCTTGAAGAAAGAAATCCGTTCAGGAGGCCTGCAGAGGAGGAGCAGGATCCCAGAGAGAAAAACAAACTTAACCGCTTGCACGTTCAAAAGATGCAGCTGTTTGGCATTTGGTCCCTTGGAGGTAACGATAGAAACATATAACAAACAATATATAAATATTGCACAAATAATATACCTGGAATTGTAGATGTGTTGGGGGAATCTGAAGTCAAATTACTGGAGCTGGGCTGCAAATAGTTGGCCATATGAAGCCTAAAAAGTCTAAAAGGAATCTAAAATGGTAAATAGGCTACACTCACAGCAGTTCCCCCTAAATCAGTAGCTGATCTGGGGCTTCTGGGTTTGTTGTACTGGTGTTTAGCCAGTGATCTGCAGACTGCATCTGAACGCTTTTGAAAGGTGAATTAGAAAATCTTGCTCATACATATAGGAAACGTCTTAAAACAGCTGCCTTGGAGAGCAAGTTTTCTTCTGGGAAAAAAAATAGAGTCTACAAGTGGAAAAAGGCTGAAAACCCAACGGGCACTACCATTACTATCCTTCATAATAAAAACATACATACATCTTTTAGATCTCATTTTAATAATTTCTAGACTTGGAACAGCATACTGTCTATTGCACTTCATGTAACTTCTTTTGATTTATTATTCTCACATTTAAAAGTACCTTAAGTGTTCGAACAAATAAAATGCAGATCACTACTTAATATCTTAGATACCAAATGTTACCTTGCTGAAAGCCAAATAAGCTCCCTATTTCTGTTTTGGCTTACCTCCATATTTGCATGTACTGGGGCTTAGTTGGAAGATACTTTATTGCGTTATTTCTTTGTAGAGGTGTTTCGGGGGAAAGAGATTAATAAATATCTTAATATCTTAATAAATAATATCTTTATATGGACTTTAAAATTATGTTTTTTTGTATTACAGGGTTTAAATATATGGGTTTTTTAGTGTCTATGGGCCATTGCCACTTCAGATTTGAAGCATCACTTCGGAGGCTATATAATTCTTCTATGTAGTAAATAAAGTATCAAAATAATGCTTAGAATTAATGTGGACAAATGTAGAAAAGGAAATACGAAATTCCAGGTTGTAGATAGTGCAGTAAGAATAATTTGAGATCAGACAAGAGGTAGAAATGAGAATGCAAAAGGAGTAGATCCAGTGAGATGGGACAAAGAAAAGTCAGGAGGATGTGGAGGGTATTATTTGGCGAGGGAAATGAGGAGAGACAAGGAAAACAAGGAAGAAAAGTGACAAAAGCTTCAGGTCAGGTACTGCTGTGAAATCAGCTAATGAAGTCTTACAGACCTCTTAGAATGAATAAAACAAGAACTGCTCAAATGCTTTTCCTACCAATAAAACTTTTAACTGCCTCCTGGTACCAGTGGCCTCATGGAAAAGATTCTTTTGCACTTGGTGTGAATTATGGAAAAGAAGGAAAGGTAAATTTATTTTATGATGTTCAGTAGTCCCTTTAGCCTGGTCAGCGCTGGCGTTAAGGCTAGTTCTTATGGCATGGTGTATACATCACTGAACTTGCTGTCACACACTCTGTATTTTGTCTACCTGCCTGGAAAGTCACTAGCACCATTTTAAACCAGCACCATCAAGTCACAGCTATTGAAGTGCTAAAGAGAGCGTCCTTGTGGATGTATGAGCTAATGCTCGGGCTTGGTGGGATGTTGATGTCCCTTCTTTTCTGCCTCCTCCAAGTCCTAATGTGACTGTCAAGCAAACTATACTTCAGATTTCAGATTCTCTCTAGCATTGGGTGTTTTGGAAGCTACTTTGGCAGGAATTATGTTATCAAATCAGGAAGAGAAGGTAAAATAGTGAAGTTTTATCTAGCAAGTATTTCTTACTAGCTGTTCTGATTTCCTGCAGATACATATTTTATTTTATCCAAGGCTATGAAATGTAATTTCCTAACCAGGAAGTCTCATAAAACTTTAGCTATCTCTCTACGGCCATGTCACTTCATCCATGTACAACGAAAGGGGAGGAGATGCAGAGCCCGGCCTGTGCCCCGGCTGCTGCGGCTCTGCTCGGCCTCATCTTCAACTCCTGTGTCTGCTTCAACACTGCTCAGCACTCTGCCAAATAAGATACATAAGCCAAAAGCCCAGGCAATCATAGTCTCCTTCCACTTGTACTAGGGTGTTTGGCCGGGCTCTCTCCAGAGTTCGTGGGCTCTGTAGGCAAAACTGTATATACAGTGTGGCAGTGTATAGTTAGATATATGGTAGATTTAAAGAAAGAAAACCATACACATTTTTTTTCCTTAAGTTTTAAGTCTAATTATATTTTGAATTTTAATTTTGGTGACATTTGCCTTTCGCTGTGTCGTCATTTTGCACTCCAAGCCAGTGTTCCCCAAAACTCACTGCTGCTTAAAAATGCTTAATCACATGAAAATGCTTATTTTCCATCAGTGGATTTTTGTCTATGGTCATGATAGATTAAAGCAAAAAAACTTAAACAGCCTTGTGACAGAAATGAGGGAATATTCCTAATCATTATGTCCATTTTAAAATTCATTGTGTGTTTAAAATGCAGTGAATTTGCCTATGTGCAGCATGAGTTCTTTTTAAGGATATGCAGTTACTGTAAACTGAATTGAAATGGCAAATCTCAAAAGCAACCTGAAAATGTTGAGCCTTTTATCGCCCAAACCGAGGTAGCTGCAGCTGCTGAAACCAGGGGAGAGGGAGTGCGTGAACTGGCTCGGGTGAGGATCAGCGCCCAGGCAGGAGCCCAAGGGTCAGTCCTGAAAATCAGAGGGATCCTGTGGGACTGGGAAGGGGCAGGAGGTCAGGCCAGGCAAACAGAGCGGGATTGAGCATTGGGAGTGCACCAGTTTTGAGGGCTTATAGATTTATAATTTTAAAATAGATTTACATACTACTTTACAGAAATAAAAGGGAAGTAAAAGCAAGTGTTTGTTATACCTAGCCATATAGTGGGAATATATCTCTGTCACTTAAAGAGATACTTAAGCCAAGGCATGCTGTCTGACTGGTATTTTGCAAAGACAGAGCTATGAACAGATGGATAAAGCACAGGTGTGAGTGCTAGAAACCCTCTTTTTTCCTCTTTTGGTACTTGTCATTTGTGTGACCTCATCAGTCAGCTTCATTGCTGGACACCTCCACTTCCACACCTGCAAAATGCAGTAAAATGGGCTTCCTTGCTAACTCCCAGTGCTTTGAGAATGATTAACGACTATTTCTTATGAATGACTGCTTAGTGACAGCATTTTTATTAGAAAAACTTGAAAGGAAGCTTAATAAATACCATCTTTTCAATCCTTTCACCCAGTGGTTTTCTTAGCTTTGTTGGATCACTGACTTCATTATGTGACATCAGAAAATGCCTTCTAAAAGCAGCTGCTAATAAAACAAATATGTATTCTGCTCTTACTGTTTCCATTTCTATATTTGAAACAGAATTTATTTCTTTCAACTTCTAGAAGAATATCTCACTAGGTCCAATGATCTGTTACAAGCATTAAATAGCTTTTTGTCCAATTACTTTTTCTATAACCGGCTAGTGTTTTCATACCTAAAAATATGCTGGTGTTATGCACTTTAAAAAAATACTTCAAATTAGTTCTATCTGTTCCTGAACATGAGAATATTAGGATATCTTTAACAATAGAGGGAAATGCAAAGTATGTCAAAGAGCAAAGAGTACATCTTTGGCTACTGACCTGCCAAATGCCCTGTTTCAGGTGAGCCTATGCATATCATCACTCAAGGAACTGACTCAGTTTAGAATAAAGACTGCCCTGATTTCCTTGATTTTTTTTTTTGATGACTTTTTTTTATTTCTGTGAACAGCTTCCAGGGCACTTTATGTAAAATATATGAGAAAACACAAAAACACTATTTCATCTTCTTTAGATATGTGATCATACAAGCTGAAAGCTATGTACTTTGGTGATATATTTTGGTTTTCAATTTTATAGGACTCAAATGTCTGCAATGTAAGAATACTCAGAAAGAAATTGTAATGGCCTTTATATGTTAGTGTAAGTCGAGCTGCTCAGGTTATTCAGGCTCTGAGAAGTTTTTGTGTTCTGTACTGAGGTGAACCTGGGACCTCTCAAAGTTACTGTGGAAGGAGAAATATCCCGGGAAGACCATGGATATAGGGAGCACGTGTCCTGCTCCAGGGTCAGGGATCTCCACTCCTCCATAGTCTGGCAAGGCTGGAGCCACCAGCCTAGGCTCACGCTCTCTCATGGATGCTTTTTGCATCTGTATAAATAAATAAATTCCATGTACAATTAAATAGTTGTTGGGGAAGACATTAAAATATTTTGTCTCTCATGCATGCTGCTGTCACTGAGCTGTAGCCTATTGTTTTTGTTCTGTGTAATTAATTACTGATATGAAGCACGAAAGCTTCAAAAGGAAACGCTGGGACAGGTTCTGTGGTAGTGACACGGATCTGAAAAACCCATTTTGATGGTAATAGATTTTAACCCAACCAGTGAACTATCTGTTACTGTGTGGTGTTATAAAGTTTGCTTTTTAACAGAAATTACATGTGACACCAAAACTATTATCTGATAAATACTCAGCTAAAATATTTGCATTCCTGTGGAAATTTTATTTTCAGCAAATAAGTGTTTCTCAATGAGGAATAATGAAGCCAATAACCAAAAGAATTACCCCTGCCCTCTGATCTACACTTCCGTATTGCCTGAATTTTTCTTTGCCTTTAGAATTTTTTCAATGGTTATGTAGATAGACAAAAGTTGTCTTTTCAAAAATATATTTAATTGCACTCAGTGCAATTTAATTTAATTAATTTATTCCTGTTTTCAGCCATCTGATACTTGCAGATTAAATTTTCCAGACGTAACTTTGAGGAGGACAGTGTAGACAGCATGTTTTGAACATATCCTAACATACTTAATTGAGTTCAGCACATAGCATAGCCTCCATTCCTGGCTTAGTTAAAATAAAAAAACAAAAAAACACACAACAGAGAGCGTGTTGTTTTGCATTACAACTGAATAGTGCCATTGTGCATCACAGTTCCAAGTGCTCAGCTCCCCCCAGGCACCACGCAGTGGTTGGGAATCCTCTTTGTAATTCTGACTTCTTCATGATAAAGACTAAGTTTCAAAGATGTTTAGACGCAGGAAGAAAGTAATCAGGAAGAAGCATCTGCACAACTAATTCCTAGAGGTTTATCCTTTATATTGCCATGGATTTCTTTGGGATTCAGGCATCAGATGATCTTCTGTGCTTGTTGTCACTGCTGCTCGCTCTGTTTTACGCTGACGGGTAAGTTCATCCCTAGCCAGAACCCACCAGTCTGTATGAAGCAATTACTGTTTGCTGGACACAATGACCCCTTTAAGGACTATCAGGTGTGTCCTTACCCCTCTCTTCCCTCTTTTGCATTGGAAAGTGATAAGAGCAGGAACAGATTTTTTAATACAGTGGCAAAGGATATAACTGTTTCGGCACAGGTGGTGTCATTTGCACATGTACGTCCCTATCTCCCACCTTGTCACATGGAGTTTGAGTGATGAAAATGATGTTGGAGGTGGTAAGATTATTCACTGGGGTAACTTTAGAGGAGGACAATTATGTTGAAACAAAGAGTGGAGAAAAAAAGCATCAAGTTAATTTGTGCACCCTTCACCTCAGGCTGATTGGAGTGAATTAACTGCCTTTGCAATTACTGTGCAAACTGGGTGTTCATTATTTTTCTGATGGCAAATAAAATAATGTATAAATATAACAGAAGTAGTCTTGAAATTTAGCCGGTGTTAATTATGCCTGCAGACTATTGTTTTCCTTTTACAGGAGAAAATAAACAGCAAAAAAAATCCCCAGTCCCTCCACAGGGGTATATTCTGATCCAGTTTCCACAGATATCATTCTGTATTAATTCTTTTTAAAGAAGAGGAGGTTTAACCATGTTCACAGAAGTACCCCTTGGTTTGCTTTCAGTCTCGTAGGCTTCCTTTCCTCACACCTACCAGTTGGGTTAGTAAAAGTTATTCTGTAGATAGACCAAGCTCTGCTATGATTTATTCCATTCCCTGAACAGTGTTACATGAAGAGGATTTCACCTCCTTTCCAGCTGTCACCACAGCATGTTATTTTGCCTATAGGTAAAAATAGTAACAAAAGAGTGAATCATGTAATTATGCTTTTAAAAATCATATTGTATTGAGAATTATTATTGGGTTTTATATTGTTTTTCCTCCTCCTAAAATTAGCTTTAATATATGCATCTGTGTGTGCTGTGTGCCAATCAGGTGGGAGTCTGGAGGGGCCAATGCTATTTAGTGGGGTAGAGGGAGATCAAGGGAGTGACCATGAAAGCAGCATTGAGCTCTGGGGGAAGGTGGCCCAGGTGTCCCTGAGGCTGCTGGCTGTTGTCTCCAAAGGTTTATGCTTTTCTATGCTTTTTTTTATAGTGCAGTCCTTTTCAGGATCATTTTCCTAATTCATTCTTTGTAGGCTAGGTTGGTATTTAGAAGAGTTATTACAGAAATGGTGCGTACAGTTATTACCTTGGTGTGCTGATTCTCCCATCCCTCCAAGCCTGCTAACGTGTTCCTACTCCTTGTTGTTGTGCATTTTCTGTCTTTCAGAAGAGTAAACATGAAATGGATCTGGTAGCTTTCTTCTAAACTGCTTGTGAAATTTCTTGCTTGTGTTCCTAATCCAGAAAATTACAGATTATGAAGTAAAATGAGGTTTTGGTGAATTAGATTTTTTGTTTGTTGATTTGTTTGTTTGTAAGGTAACTATTTGCAAATGTAGTCTTATGTCAAAGATTCTGTCCCAGTAGAGATTGTACTGGAGGGATCTGGGACTGTAGGAATCAATGTGCGAGAAACATCAAGGCAGGCCAAACAGATTTAAATTGCCTGAATATTTTTAATGATGACTTCTTATTTGATTCAGCTCTAGACATACAGGTTCTGCAGAGTGTCTTGCCTACACTCTTAATTTTGCTGAGAACAAGTGTCATATTTTTCATATATTTTTTTACTTTGCTTAAGTTGCCTTTTTTCTTTTCTTATATTCTTGAGGAATAAATGCAGAGGTTTTTGGAAATAAAACTTCTGTATTTAAGCAGGTAGATCCTCGCAGATTGATCATGGTGCCACCCTTAATATCAGTCTTAAGGATAGCACATGAAGCTTGTGTCTTTTGATATATACTTTATATTTGCAAAACATGTTGCAGATGGTTTTGTGGTAGTGCAATTTACTTCATTAGAGGAAAAAGGAAGGAAAAATGAAAGTTAAATTAAGGAAGCTCCATGGACTCTGTAGGAGCTCCGTGTCTGAAGCTGAAGTGCTGGTAGAAGCTTGTGCCTGACTCAGCCTGCGCCTCCATGCTCCTGACATTCCCAGGTGGCTTCCTGCAGCCTCCTGTTCCATTCATTATCTGCAAAAATCTCCACAAAGATGGCAAATGTACTAGAGATAACGGCCTTTCTATCAAGTACTCTGTGATGCCAGCACCGGCTTCTACTGCCTGCAGCGAGGCAAGCTCCGTGTGGAACATGGCAGCAGATAATTCTGTTCCTGAGGATTAGAGCAATGAACTCAGATGAAACGGGAAGTTTCGGCTCAATACCTCACATCGAAGGAAACGTAGGTGGGATTGCAGCCTGCTTCGTATACGTGTGCGCCCACACGCAGCTGCAGGCGCTCAACCTGCCTGTCATGTTGGCGAGGCAGGAAAGGCCACTGATATCCCTAAATACAGAAAAGGAAGGGATGTAAAATAGGTTAATCCCTCAATGTCAGGAATAGTAATAGTTCTTTATTGGTTTTCAAACTATTCTAAGAAAATATTTGATTATCCATACGCATTTACTGAACACCTATGAACACACACAAAGTTTTAAACTTGACAGCCAGGTTCTTTTTTTTTTGTAGATACTGGATCTTAATCGGTGCTCTAGTGAGAAAAATCACATTTTGTTTTCTTCCTGAGGGAAAATTGCCTTATGAAGCTTCTCATATTTTCAGTTGATGATGAAATCTATGAATGAAATTTAACTCCAACTGGATGATTTGAATACCAGTCCTATAATATGGTATAGTTTGGGGTGAGGATTTAATTCCCACTGATGGCATTTTATTTAACAAAAAAAAAGTCTGTATAAATGGAGGATAGTAAATGTTTGTCTTTCTTTCTGTGAAGTAGTAAGAATTTTGCAGGGCTGTAGGGCAAAACCCCTTTCCAGCTCTGAGGAAGAGACGGCAGAGCATCCATCTGATGAAGACATGGGTGACTGGTGAGTGTTGCAGTCCTGATGTCCAGCAAATCCTTGCCCACACTCCCCCATCTCGTGTCAGGGACATCTAGTGAATAACACTCATCCTGGAGCTAGTCACCGACTCCTAGAAGGTGGTTTAGCTGAGTTGTAGTAAATAGTAGGTTTCTGCATATAAGGCTCAATAAATATTTACAAAATCATAATTTAATTATTTCATGATTGACACAGTAAACTGTCACCTTCAGCAGTCTACAGCTTAGTGATTTCCAGAGCTTGAAATGTATTGCTGGGTTCAATAGCCATGTGTATGTTCTTCTTTCATGAATTTGTTGGAGAAAAGAAATCACCCTCCTTGCTGTTAACTGCTGATTCATTATGCCACTACATCATGAGTTCAAAAAATTTAGCTCTTACACTGTTTAGATCCCAAAAGCTTATCTCCAGGTATAAACTTTGCCTTTCTTTTATTTTTCTGCATATGAAGGAGGTGCCTTGAGATTTCAAAAGCTTCCAAACTGTGGATTTTTGATTAGTTTAATATAATCCTCTATAATTATGATTATTGTAGCATTTTCTGAATGAGATGGATGAGACAGGTTCTCAAATGCCAGCTATTACTGACATTTAATCTGGTATAGGTCATAAAATACCAAGATGAAAGAAGTGTTTTATAATTTATTTTTCCCATTAATAATAAATATTTAAGTAAATTAAGTTTACAAAAATGCTACCTTTTTCATTCTCTTGATAATTTTGGTGTAAATATAGAAAGTTACCTGACAAAAATCACAATTTTAGAAACAAAGTATTATTACTTTTTTAAACAGAAAGCTGTGTTGATAGGCGCATTTGATGTGGAAAATGTGTACCCTGATAAATAGCATGGGTATATTTTTGAATTTTGTATTGCAAAACTGTTCCTATAACTATTAACCTCTGTTGAGGGGGGTTCACAGTGAGAATATCTAGAGCATCCTGGACCGATTGGAGAGCAGGTTAGGAAGATGCATGTGCGTTTTCCTTGTTTGCACTAAATCTGCTCGCAGTCTTTGATGCAAGTCTCCATTCCTTTTATAGATTAATGCTTGGAAAGAAAAATTCCAGGCAGGAAGAGCTTCTGTCTCTAGATTCCTTCCCTTTAAAATTGCTGGCTCAGTGCCTGCTGCAGTGAGGGCAGGAGCGGGGCATGAGGCCACAACCTGGCCCCAGCTGGCCCACGTTGGCTCCAAGGGCCGGTGTCCTGGGAGAGAAAAGCCCCAGGAGAAGTGGAATTTCCCTGGGGAAGTCACCCTGCACTGTGCTCCCATAGCCATTCCTAGAGAGGGAGCTCCTGCAAGCACCGCGACTGCTCCGGGATGGGAATAAAACCCGGGAGGCTCCAGGCATTTTGTTTTTCCAGAAATCATTACAAGCAAAATAATAAAAATCATATAAAAAATATATATCTGTAGGACATACACTCTGAAGGACAGTGTATAAGTCAGGCTCAAGTTTCTAATGAAGAAACCTAGTTTAAATTTCGTCTGGTAAAATTGTTTCATTGCATCTTGCATGCCCTATAGAACATACACCACTTCAAATTAACCATCTAATCCTCAGAATTACTTAAACTACATTTATGAGCCATGTTTTCACCAGGCTCAGACAGTTATAGATGCAAGTATAATATTGCAGAGTGTGTGAGATATAAATGTAAAAATACATTTTACAAATATGTAAGGTGTGCATGAAATATTCTTGATTCAACATACACTTAGAAATAGACTTACTGGTACTATTTGGCTGTCACATGTTAAAAGTCTACTTAATCAGTAATATAAAACTACAGGTACTTGACAGTTTGAGTGTATCTAAAAAAATGAAAATTTCCAGGGGATCAACAGAGTTATTTGGCATAACTGGTTTGTGATAAAGTAGGAAAAATCAGTGGTTCTTCATTCTTGTTCTACCTGATGAGTTTGTGGTGGCACAGGGGGAGTCCGTGCGCATCCTGAAAGGGCCCAGCTTCCACTTACTGCATGGAATTGGCATCTCTGAACGTTTTCAGAGGTCAGTCAGTAACTGGACAAAGAAAACTAAATGCGAATGATAGAGGTTTGGTGAAGCCATGAATACAGCTGCAATGTATCCAGCAATAAAAAACATTTGTTAATGGCTTGCATATACCGACCTAGAAAATAGAGTTCCTAAAATTTTATGCTGGAAACGAATTTTAAAAATTCAGACAACATGCTTTTATTTAGAAGAAAGAGAAGGACATTGAGAATATACTATCACTGCTAACTCAAGCTAATTACATTGCTCTAATTAAGGGTTATTAAATTGTATTTAGATGGAATAGCATATCAGGCAAGGATAAATTTGATATAAGCTAAGGGATACAATTTTTCAAGATTGTCTCATAGTTTTAATCTCATTGTTGATGAAAAAAATAGACTTAACTGTTATGATGGCAATGAATATAACACAATTTTCTTTTCATTTTTATCCTCTAGCAAAAGCTGTGAACTGAATTTTCATTGATGTGCATGCTCGATTTATTGGTGGTATATTCAAGAAGTGCATTTTTTAGTATGTACAGAAATACATTACAAAAGAAAAAACAGGAAGGATCAAACTTCAAAATCTAAACCAAAGGGGGAGTGTATAATGGAAGCACTCAGTTGTCATATTCCCTTAACGAGGTGACATTCCTGAGAGTGCACGTTTCCGTGTGCTGCAGTAAAGGGGTGCAGCTTCTGTGGAGCTCTGCAGAAATTGCACGATTCCTTAATTTCCACATCCCAAATTTGCTGTTTAAACCAAGTTTCTGTCATAATAGCTTAGAGATTTGGTTATGGAGTTTTTCTTTGTTGGTTTGTTTTTGTTTGGTCTGTTTGCTTCTTCCAGGTCTTAGGCCCTTTTTAAAAACTACTTTGAAAAGCAAGAAAAACAGATATGAAGGTTTTGGGTTTTTTCTACAGGAGATACAAAAGCTAATATTATGATACCAGTAGAGGACACAGTATTTGGCTCTCCTAGCATTTCAGCTAATATTTTAATATAGTTTATTCATTTTTTGCTGAAGTTAATTTACAGTGTCAGTACTGTCCCTTGTTCATTATCAGTAAATAAACACATACTCGAAACAATACACCCTTATCAAAACTGAAGGATATTTTAGCGTGCAGCCTTAAACAGCCCATTATCACTTGCCTGCCTGCTGAAAAACTGTGCAGCTCCCATAGGTGCCAAGTAGCCCTTGCTTCCTCTGCGTGCGCTAGTTTTAATACAAAAAACAAATGAAAAGGGGGAATAAATCAGAGATTTGTTCATTCATACAGGTTATGACAATGCCCGTAGCATTCGAGTGCGTAAGACTTTCCTGGTACACGTAGGGCCCTAGTTCACTCAGCACCAAAAATGCATTAAGTCTGAGGGTGGCTGGATTCTGTTGCTTTAGAGGCAGATTGAAGAGTAAATTACTGAACCCAGAAATCAGCTGAAATTTTGATAGAGCTCAAAACCTTCCTGGACCATACTATAAGGTCTATTATTACCTACGATGTAAATTAAATCATACATTCATTTAGATTGAAGGCAGTAGAAATCAAATACAAGATCAGGTCAGCCCCCTTTTGAGAATCCGGAGCTTTAATTAACAAGTGGAGCATCCCACAGACATTGTCGTATAGTCTTTTTAATTAACTGTGTTGATCACCTCCTCTGAAGGGTGCCTGTCTGTCACAGTCCCCATAGTTTTAGTTCTCCTACAGTATATTTTTTTCATGGATAGAAAAATATCCAATTGTTTTTAAACACAAGTAGTTGCTCTTAAGCACCAGTAACTGAGCGTATCATTAAAATGATCTTATTAGTATTTTTATTCAGATGTGAATTTTTATGTTATTAAATTTCACCCTATGTCTGGCATTCCAATCCAGAGTTTTTCTTATACCATCCATTATTCCTCTTCTATATTAGGGGGAAAAATTCAAATTCATGCATCCCTGGGCATACAGTTAGTGTTTTTTCATTAAATAAGATTTCTTCCAAGATCAATGGGTGCTTTCTCTCTTGAAAATGATCGTTTCAGTGTAATTTCTGGAAGTTAAACACCGTTCCTTCCACTCTGACTCCTGTCAAGGTATACTAGCAAATATTTTACTTTAATCTAGATAGATCTGGTCCACTGCAGTAACTTTGTCTAAGAAACCAGCTTTCTTTCTATGATACATTAATGTACCCTTGACAAAACCACATTGCAATTGACTTTGCCCCATGAGCTGCCAAGCTCTGTCTTGTTCCTCCTTTCAAAACCCTCTCAGTGCTCCCGTCTTGCAGAGCGTGAGCAATGACTTCTGAAGAACATCCGTTTCTTCTTGTCCTTCAGCTTATGGGGAAGGTGTTGTCCTTTAAATGTCACTTTATTTGTACTCTTCATCCTTTTCCTGCTAAGTAGTGCTTACGCTCACATTTTCTTATCTCCGATAACAGAAGACCAGAGGAGGAAAGAAAAGGATACAGAGGGTGGCAAAGGCAGTTTTTCCATGGCCGTGACATTTGGCTGCAGGGATTTGACAGCAGCTTTAACCCGTGAACGTGAGCAGGCCCTGTAGGAGAAGGGAGCAGATGAGATGTACGAGTGGAAGAGCCTGGGGCGAAAGCAGCCTGTGCAGCAGTGCCAAAGTGCAGAGGTGTTGAGTCCCTCCAACCCAGGGGGCTGGAAAACCCAGCACTAAATATCCAGGCGAGACCTGGCTGTCCGCCCTCAGTCCTAAAGTGGACATTCACCTGGAACAGCTGCCTGCTGTCAGGCACAGGCTGGCTAATTTTCTGCCCTTCTGCCAGCAACTGCGTCTTGCTTCTCCTTGTAGGAGATCTAGGTTATTGTACGATAACACGAACTTTTTCTACAGAGCCGTTGAAAGAGCACTTGAGGTTCAAGAGCCAATGTGGGAATTAAAGGAGCAATAAGAGCCAGAAGTAGGTTGGCTGGCTGAGCTAGCTAGGGAGCAATTTGGAGCCTGCAGCTGAACGGACGAGCTCCTGGCCCTGGTTACAAGTGTAACAAAGGGTAATGAAAGACTGAGCAGGGAAATAACGAATAAAAAATAATAAGAATGGCACATGAATACACTCAACAGTGAAGCGCAGTCACATGTTGTCAGGGTGAAAGTGAAAACTGTTTCATGATGCTGTTTCCTTGTACAGCATTGTTCCCTACATATTTTTTATTCAAAGAGTAGTAGAACTGTGAAATTTTGCCACCCCAAATTGTCTCATTGTGCTAGAAACTCCATGGCTTTTCGGTCCATAAGAAATTAAGACGAGGCTTTCATCCAAAAGACTAAATGTAGCATTAAAAGGAAAACTATTTTCTTCAATGCTAATGAAATAGATGGATTATTAATGTTGATATTGAAAGCTTGTAAAATAAAAGGAGGTAGAAAACAGTGATGAAACAGGTGAGGGCTTTTTGAAACTTTTTTTTTTTAGTTTTGGGGCCTGATAAGGAAAGATTAATCAGTGATTAATGGTAGAACAGAACTGAGAAAGATGATGATGATTTTCATCTAGGGATGCGGTGTTTCTCCTTCTGGGTTAGTATTATTTGGTTAATTATTTTATTGCAGTTTGCAGTTGGCGAGTTTGTCAGTGGAGGATATTCTGAAATGTTTTAGAATCTTTGGTGTTCAAATGTGGAGTTTTTAAAAGCCATTATTTCTGAAATGGGTTGCATTTCATGGGCTTGTGATGGGAGAGTCAACTAAAACTTGGAAAACCAGCAGAGGGAGGAGGACGTATAAATTAGCTGGAATAGAGGACTGTAAATCAGCAGTGAAACAGAGCTGTGAAAATAGCAAATGCCGTCCTGTGATGGATCAATTTGCAGTAGATGGGGGGAAGTCACAGGGCCATTGCACAGACACCAGGGAGCTCGTTTCTGGAAGAGTGCATCCAGTGCTGACCGTGCTTGTTCAATAACACAACGTGAAATTGGAGAGGCTGCGGAGAAGGGCAGCGTAAAGAGCCTCTCTTAGGAGCTAAGGAAGCCTGACTTGGTCTGCTCATCTCCAGGTGTTAGCTAAACAGTTCAGGAACTTGATGGCCATCTGGAAATACATCTGGAGGAGAAGGCAGGTGAGAAGGAACTGTCTAGGCCAAAGAACACAAGTCAGGAAGTATAATTTAGCCATGAAGAAATTTTGTTTAATTTATTAGAAGATTCATAACTGTTAGAACAAGCCATTCTGCTAGAGCCTTCTGGCAGAAGCACCTGGACAAAGCAACTCTAGTACATTTATGATAGAATTTGACAAGTTTGAAAAAAGGCTAGTATGTGATGCCGGCGAAACACCAGGACTTACACTTTAAGTTAGCCGTTTGGGGTCTGAATTAGCAACACGCAGAGCATGGTTTTTGTGCTGCTTCAAAGGGTTAAGAGAATATTCAGAGTTTCTGTGCATGTAAAGGTCTGCAGCTTTCAATGGATAACATGCCTTAATACAATTCAATTTAGTGCCAAATGTTTAACTGTTTAATAGCAGCCTCAATGAGTATCCTTACTGATAGGAAATAAAGGAAATAAAGGCTGTGATGGACACACTTCTCCCTGGCGTTGTTAGAGCTGGTCCCTCAAGGTCAGCACTGATGGATGCTGTTGGGGATGTGCAGGGAGCCGTGTACTGTCACTGTTCAAGCTGAAATTGATCTGTGAATGGGTAAAAAATTTCACCACCCCCTGCTGAAAATGAATGGGCAAACCCAGCTCCATTTGTAAGTGTAGAAATTAATCTTAAACAGAAAAAGTACTACTACAATGTATCCTTGAGAACTCCCAAAGCAAGGGGAAGACAGTGGAACTGTGGGTCAGTTTAGTAATAAAATTATTTAAACAGAAGGAATTCATACAGAATTGCATTTCAAGATTGCAAGGTGAATTTTCTTAATTTAACTTTCACTACTTATTCAGTACTGACTTCTGCCTCTACGTTATGTGATGGATATAAAGTTTATTATTCCTAGTCCCCAAGATAAATTATATTTTAAATAAAAAATATATTATTTACACTTGAAGCAAAGTTAGCTTCCTTCCTTACCACAGTTTCCAATATAGCAGAGGCATTTAGGAAATGCAGAAATAACCCCTGTAACACAGATGCTTTTAGAATTATATATCCCTTATTGTATCTATCTTATTGACATACCCACGATTTATTTTTTCCTGATCTCCAAGGACAGTGTAGTTTGTAAAAGGCAAAGAATTGTTATCTCCAACTTGTTTGATAGCTTTTATTGTGATAACACGTAGGACCCTACGTGATACCACCGATTTTCCTAGGGGAACACTGTGCACTAAGCAAGTCCGTAGAGTTTGTTGCTCCAGGTCTGCACAGCTGCTGTGTGGCTACAGGTGAGAGCAAGAGATGGTAGATAGAGAGATGTGTGTGTCTAATCACTCCAGAACCAAACTGTGATTGCAAATTGAGCTTTGATGTGAGTACCTGAATCTTGAGATACAAAGCCCCATTAAATAATCTCAATCACATACCCAGAAATAAAGACCAACAGCTAGAGTAATGTGTTAACTCGTGTAATTTTAAAATTAATAGGTGTTGGTCTTGCTGGTTAAAATATGTAGACATAGATAGGAAGACAGACAGACAGACGTGGGTCTCTTTTCCAAATAAAACACTCGCTTTGCATGCATAATTTTTACTGTTCACATCATCTGTAGTATGCGCATTTTGGTTTATGTGGACCTGAATGTTAAGTATGTGTTTTTTAAAATGTTCTTAAAGTACAGCTGTAATACTGAATTACAATGAAGGACAAGGTAAGAATTCAAAATGATTTTGACAAATAGAAGTTCCTGTCGGGAATGGAGTTATCCCTCAGGAATGATATAGGTAAAGTTTATTCTGCCTTACGGCCTCGTGATGGACTACATGACCTTTCAAATTCTCTTCCAGCCCTGTTTTTTATGATTCTGTCATCAACTCATTTCAGCATTTGACAGCTGCTGTATTTGTATTATAGATAATTCTAGTGATTTTAAAAAATTGGTTTTTTTGTGAATTTACATAGTTTGCACATTGAACATTAACTACATTTAAAATGTATTTTCCTTTATATCAAATTGTTAATGGTTTTGGATCTCATTTGGCAATTTAGGAACTCTTTTCTTTCAGCCTAAAATATCCAAGTGTTGATTTTTTAGGAGAGGTTACAATGCTGCAAATTACTGTGATTTAATATCAATATATCACAAGGCTGATATACTGTTGATCCATTAGTGGTCATAAACTGCCGATAATTCACTTAATTTGGAATGTGAAATCCTGATTCCCAATATAGTTTTAGTAAAATTCAGTCTGGAGAAGGATTATTCTTCACATGTTAAAGTCATGGCAAGGTGGTTTTCTCTTTGCAAATGTAATTTAGTCTTATGAATAGATAGTCCTGTAAAAATATTGTCTGGTTAATTAAAATTCATTTGTGCATTTTAAAACCAGTGCCTGCTAATCAAATATCCAGTAAACATGATCTCAAACTTCTTTGCAAGACTGGATACAAATGCAGTACAGACCAAAACATTTACTTTAGAAATACTTCTTTTCTTTTAAACTGACTGTGTGGCCGACTTTACTGAACTCTGTATGTAATGAATTGCTTTCTAAACTGTATAACTGCTTTGTGGTTTTTCAACTTCCTGATATTTGTAACTATCTTGTTATTTTTATAGATAGTAGACTTACTCCTTGAGAGTCTAATATAGCATCTGTACATGTGAATCATATCCATTTAAAAAAACACAATAGGTATTAGCTGAACGATCTGTTTTTGGAACAGTAAAGTGTATTGAGAACTTCTGTATTTTCCACTTGGAAAGAAATTCAATGTACTTGTAAAGTTGTTAGAAGATTTGTGAAATTTAGACGATAGTAAAATTTCAAGTTAATCGGTTATACAATTTTCAGTATTATATAGGTTAATAGAATTAGCCCCTGAAATGAAGAGAGAAAACTTGCTTTGAACACTGCATCCAGGAGCTTTCCATTATGCTCACACACTTTGAAACTTAACAACATCTTATTTTCTTTCAACAGAAAGCTTTTCTTTACAGACTATGGGAATGTTGCCAAGGTGGAGAGATGTGACATGGATGGAATGAACAGGACATGGATAGTAGATTCTAACATTGAGCAGCCAACTGCTCTTGCACTAGACCTCGTCAATAAATACGTGTACTGGGTTGACATATATCTGGATAATCTGCAAGTTGTTGACTATCAAGGAAGAAAGAGGCATACTGTAATGAGAGGCAGACAAGTAGGTATCGATTTGCTAATGCAATAAAAAGTCATGATACCAATAAATGACCTGCATGGTGCTAGCAGTTACAGTAATGTTCAGAATCTTTTCTTCTGAGTTCAAGAAAGAAAGACGTTAAAAGATTCAGCTGCACATTTTGTTTTATTTGCGATTTAGCCCAATTTGCAAACTACAGGCAAGCTTCCATGCAGTGGCTCTTTAGCAATACATCATGTACGTCACAGTTTCCACTGTAAGAGACTTCTGGAGGGGAAATATGGTGTGATAAGAGGAGCTGAATTATTAGTGACAAGAAGACACTACTATCAATTCAGGAAAAAGAGACTATCAGGGAGAAGAGAAATAACAAAAGGTGTTCAGATCGGTTCAGACCAATCCAGATGCACTCAAACCATATTTATATTGTTGGCAATTGCCTTCCTCCCAGTTGATCCAGGTGTTTAGAGTCATAAATATAAACCCTGAGACTGACCTGTGAGTCTGTGCAGGAGCAGGGATGCATCAATCCATTGCTTTAGCTTGGAGAGTTGGGTAGCAGGTAGCGAGGAAAGGAAACGTTCCACAACTCGTAAAAGTCTGTGGAAAAGTGGGGGAAAATAGCAAAGAATTGCACTGGGTTGTTGCTCTGTCTCACAGTTTACATGCAAGTCTGGTTCTGCCTGATGTTAAATAGGATATGGAAGAATGAAGAAACAAATAGAATAAACACCTCACCTGCTCTGCTGTCATTCCTTACTCCCAAATAATCCTTGTTTACCAGACACAGCTGCTTAATGTAACCATCATTTAAAATATGTAAAAATAATGACAAAAACCAATCCAGATTAGCTTGTTAAACAGCAAACACCAATCCTTCTTATTTTTACTGAAATGCTTCCCTTATTACTCTAAAAAGATCCAGCCACAGTCTTCAGCCAGTTGTGCTGCAATGGCCGGTCTTGTAAACTTGTTTTTTTCAGGTGCCATTTTGGGAACAGATGCTTAGAAAAGAAAATAAAGTTTTAACAGGCTTGATCTGAATTGTACACGCTTGTGTTCTAGGAGAGGTGTTAGATCTTTCTCTTATCTGAAATTTGGATATAAAAGAGGACTCCTAATTAAATCTTAGATTTAATCTGAAAGAGGATTTCTTGATCTGAAAGAGTTCCTTTGTTCTTTAAACTAGCTAAGAAGGGCGAAAAATGTTTCTTCCTGTATGGATGAACTGAACGGGTGACAAGTATAAGGTTAGGCTTTTATGTTGGTCACTTCCAAGGCGGGTGGAGAAGCACATGGATTGTCTGTCCCCCAAACAACAAATTTGTGATTTCACTCATTTCTGTGCTTACATTTACTGGCATTGAATTTGACTTAGCTACTCCACGCTGCTTGTAGTTAGTCCAAGAAACAGTAAACTAGAAAACTCCCTCCAAGAAGTTTTAGGGGTGAAAGTTTGTTTTATAAACCCAAGCATATCAAAACACAGACTTTTTCAAATGATAAGGGCTTTTATGGTTGATAGTTTGGAGAGGCTTTCAAAGCACTAACTATGTTGCAAACATTTCTATTCATATATAAGATAATTGAGAAGCTGCATAAGGAGTAAAAAGTACCACAGAAATGCATAAATTAAAGCACTATAAAGTGCTTTGTGAAAAAAAATAGATAAGCTGTCAGGGGAGTTAAATAATGAAGTTTTAAAATGGGTGCAAATGGAAACAGGGAAGAAAGAGAATGAAGAGAATTCAAAAATTTGGTACAAATGCATCATTATTTTCGAGTCTGTTTTCTATGTCTAGCATTACTAAAATTGGACTGAATTTCCCTTGTGTCTTAATTCCTTTGATTTCAGTTACTTTTTGCTTGGTAAGGGCAGAGTACAGAAGCAAGGACAAGGATTTGGCCAGCCTGGAGTAACCCTGGAAGGGGCTGGGATTCCAATGCCCAACATGATTCTACCTCCCCAGGTCTCCACCCTGGTGTGGTCTCACTGGGGGCCTCCCTGCCTTTTTTTTGGTCTGAATCTGGGAGTAAATGGTCTGAGTAAATACTTTGTCACAAATAATTTATTGACTAATAAGACACTCAGCTTATGGAGCACCTACCAACAAATTCTCTTAACTAATACTAATGTATTCACTTAGATCAGTATGCCAGAATTTATAATTTTAAAAACAGGGAAATTTTAAAAGCAGGGAAATTCGGAGGATAAATGACTTTAGAAAGCTTAAAATTTAAAATTTTCTTTTACTTGTACAAATTTTACTTGTTTAGCATGTACATTTCACATTATTATTTGATGTTTCAAAAAAACAGAAATAGCTAAAATAGCTAAAATAATGATTCTTTCTCTCTTTTCCAGGTTAGGCATCTCTGTGGGATAGCTGTATTTGAAAACTACTTATATGCAGTTAATTCAGATAACTTCAGCATTTTACGAATCAACAGATACAACAGCTCTGACGTTCAGTCTCTTACTAACCTCGAAAATGCTAAAGAGATCCGCGTGTACCAGAAAAGAACTCAAACAGCAGGTAGGACCCAAATTCCTTTTTATAAGGAGGAGAAAATCAGTGAAGAGGTAGATACATGGTCAAAAATATTCTTGCCCACTCGGTTTGGTCTCAGCCTCTCAGTCTCCGGGGGATTTGTCAGACAGACACAAACCTCGAGGGCCTCGAGCTTCCCTCCTCTGCCTCTGGGGATGCCAAAAAGCGGGAAGATTTGGGCAGCTCGCCTGCCCACCGCCAGCCCAGCCACTGGTGAGACAGGAAATTGCTTTTCAGTTTCCCTCAGCTTGAATAATTAACTCTTATGACAGAATCCAAGTCCTTGATCCATAGTCCGGTATGACTCTAATCCTAATTGCATCCTTGCTGCATCCAGGAGGGCAGGATGATTTGTAGGAACATTGTGCAAAGATTACCGGATCTCAAATGCTTGCAATTACACTTTATCAAGGAGAGGGTTTTTTTTGATACAGCTGATAGCAATCAATACTAGAACCCGTGCCATGGCTGCTTGTGCAGCCAACACATCCCAGACTGCTGCAGAACCAACCTTCACCGCGTAGCCGGGGGCATTGCCTTGTCCATGTGCATCCAGGAGAGGGTTGTACGGACTCGCCTCGCTCCAGACCGACCTCCTGTGCCCCTCAGGGAGGCTGCAGCACAGGAGGGACACGGTGACAGCGTAACCTTCATTGCATCTTTCGTGATTACTCTGCCGCCCCTTGCCCTTGTTTCGTTCTGCTGACTACTTCGTTTGCAAGGAGTGTGTCTGTTGCTTTTAAGATTTGCTGTAAAGGCTGTCTCTGCTCAGGGAAGCTTCTGCACGCCTTGAACAGTATCGACCTTAAGCCACTGGATTACTTGTTTAAAGATAACTAAAAAGCTTGAGGGAAGGAAGACTGGAGAGAAAACAAGTGTTTTGAGCCAAGGCACTGTTGCCAGGTTAGCAAAGGCAGGATAGATGTTGCTCTCTGACCAGACTTAGTTTAAGAAGGTATTTTTATTATTATTTTTATTTTTTAAATGAATTTGGTGTATTAGTCTGGTAATTCAGAACTGTTCATTGGAAACTGTGATGTCAAGGGGCAAGAATGCTTTGGGTTCTGCAGTTGCATTTATGTCCCTAATGTTCAAACACAGGAAAGAGGCTGTAAGTCTCTTGCTGTTTGGTAGTTTCTGCATAGGTATCTACCCCCAAATGGTGTTCTCTAATGTTTAGTGAATTGGGTTGGCTTCAGTTGGGTCAACTTCTCTTATAGCTCTATTCTTGGGAAAAAAAATTCTGTGATACAAATTATTTTTTTATTTTTTTCTCCCCTGTAACCCTCCCCATGCTGATGTATGTAATGGCTTTGGGTTTAACCCGTGCTGTTTTCCCCGCTGCAGCCAGGAGCCACGCGTGCGAGGCGGACGCGTCCGGGGCGCCGGGCGGCTGCTCGCACCTCTGCCTGCTCGGCAGCAGCTACAAAACCCGCACGTGTCGCTGCAGGACCGGCTTCATCCTGGGAGGCGACAGCAGGGCCTGCAAAAGTATGTTGTGAAATCGGATTGCTAACTGCTAACACTTCAGGTGGTGTTTAAAAGGAGTGAGAAGAGCTTTTCCTTGTGATAGTTTGTGAAAGGAAAACTCATTTTGAGTAATATACTAATACCTAGCACTACAGGAAAAGCAAAATCTGTCCTGCAACCAAAGGCACAGTCCTGAAGGGTTTGTTAAAGTCCTGTTTTTGTCTGTTTTCCTGACCATGGGAGAATTCATAATGTGAAGGAAAGGAAAGAAAAATCATCTTACTAAGCCTATTTGTAATTAGCTTACTTAGTTAAATTGCAAAAAAAATGCTGAGAAATAAGAAATATTTGGAAGAAATTTGGAAGAAATTTAATGTAGTCTTCTGCCATGTTTGTTTCTGGGAAACTTCAGGTGAAAAAAATCTGTGTTTTGAACTTGCTGAAGTTTACAGTCTTGTTAGATCTAATGATTGCTTTGTTCACAGTCGACATTACCGTGATAAATCCTAATGAATTGTAAAATTAAATGCCTGCAATGCTATATATGTCCATTTCACAGTAGATGCAAAGTTATTCTACGGTCTAGCATTTCTGTTCCGTATGAAATTTGATAGAAAAAAATAATTGGATATAAGCAGCTCACTGAAGTAGTTTGTATTTTAATTAAGGTAATGTAATTAGCTAGATTTCTTGAGTTTAGTTACCTTCAGAGTATTTGATTTAATTTTTGGTATTGAGTAACACTCCTGCTCCCCTACTAATTGTGCCAGTTAATTAAACAGCGACATTATGCACTGTAAAAGAAGATTAGGCAGCATCAGTTGTTTATGTTTGTAATCTTTCTTTTGCAGGACCAAAGAATGAACTGTTTCTTTTTTATGGAAAGGGCCGCCCAGGAATAATACGGGGAATGGACCTGAATACCAGAGTATCTGATGAATACATGATCCCTATAGAAAACTTAGTCAATCCTCGTGCTCTGGACTTCCATGCCGAGAAGAATTACATTTACTTTGCTGATACGACCAGCTTCCTAATTGGACGACAAAAAATTGATGGCACAGAGCGGGAAACCATCCTCAAAGATGGTAGGCAATGTTAACTGACAGTGACTACCACAGAATCTCACTAAGGAGAAGCTGAACTTATCTCTATAGATAATTTTACTTAAATATTCCATTGAAAACACACCCAAACTAGACCTTGTGCGGAGTTGGAAATATTTTTCTTACAACCTCCTATTCATGTTTCCTGAGTCCAGAAATAGTAAGTTAGGTTAAGTTGTTCTGTTGTAAAGTTTTTTTCTGTAGTCCCTACCCTACCTGTCCATAGCAGTGGAACAAATAACAGCAGTTCACTAGTTTCTGCCTCTCCCTCCAGACTTCACAGACTTTCTGGGGTAGATTCACATCTTTTGATACTAAATGCAGTTTTGAGTGATTAAATCTCCATCCTGCCAACCCATCCTTTTTTTTTTTTTTTTTTCCATGAGTCCTTCCTATGAAAGACTGCTTCAGCAGGAGGAAGCCACTGCCTCAGCTGGCATCCTTTTACAGTCATAATTTTCTTGTGCTCAAGAGAAAGCAGTATGAATATCTGTCCGGGCCTTCAGAGAGCTCAATTATTATTTGCTAGTTCAAGCTTGAGGTAATAAAAGTAACTGAAATAAATAATAGCATTGCTTAAAACAGGGATTTTTATTCGCTGTCATTGTTAACAGTCATTTCCCATGCTTCAGTCCAACCATCGCAGAGACAGTATCTGCAGTATTTGCAGTGCTATGGGGATGTTTTGATGTTTGGTTCCTCTGTGATCTATCATTGTTGGACATAATATTTACAAAAAAAAAAAAAAAAAAGTATATATCACTGTGCATCTCCCTCAGTCTTTCCCCAGGAGCTTACGTGCTGTACATTCAACTTGATATAGTCTCATAACTTTAAAGTGCATTTAAAAAACACTTGTTAATGTATTTTTCATGATTTAAAAAATTAATAAGGCCTCCAGCCATACCACCTCAGCTTTTATTGTCGGCTCTCAAGAACTCAGCAGGGACAGATTAAATCAGTCCTTTGTGGAGGGCTACTAGAGAAAACCAGGTGTGTCAGGAGGTGGTTTATATTTGCTCTGAACAGCACGCTGCTAAGGAGCTCAATCCGCGATAGGTGTCACTTAGATTAGAAGTTGTCACTTTCTGGGACTAACACATTTTGTAAGAGCAGATCTGCTAGCTCAAACACCACCACAGCTCCGATAATTACAGTCTGCCCACAGGAGAGCCTGGGCCTGGAAGCTGGTGACTGGGGACTGAGTGCGCTGAGCACCTCACACTGCTGGACTTTGATTTCTCCTGTAGTTTCAGCTGTGATTTCTTATTCTTCACTTCTGGTAATAAACTGCTGTGTAGTATTGGGAACTATTTGAAAGCCCCTGGTAAGACTTATCTCAAAATTGGCAGCAAAACTGCGATAGTGGTTTAATTTCACCAGAGACAGAAATTGATATGGATGCAATAATAGATATGTATAAAGATATGGATATTGATGTAGGTACATGGATGGCACATATTATTGTTGATTGTAAAATTCTGGTAGGATTTCCAGATTTGTAAGTGTTATTTTTTTTCTTACCAAATGGCATTTTAAAGAGTATTAAACAGAATTTGATCTTGTGAAGCAGCTTTGACCTGGCAAATTCTATGGTAGTAGCAAAAACTTCCTTACTTTGAGAGTAAAAATGAATCATCTCCTCTGTATGTTTCTCTCTGTTAAGAGATGCTGTTTACCTACTGCCATTGTGTCCAAAGAGATGATAGTTGTGGGAGGAAAAGCAGTTTTAAAAAAAATTAATTAGTTGTTATCATATGACCTTCATTAGCCCAAAGCAACCTGAGCTGCTTTAGATTTTCTGTTTTAAAAAGTGAAAATATAAGTACTGAAATAAATGGCTTAGTAGGGTGAATTATAGATATGATGGATTCTTGTCATTTTTGAAGTTTGGATTACTCTGTGGATCTGTATCATAATTTTAGTATATTTCAACCTTATATATTAAATCCATTCTGCTATGTTTTTTTCTTTAAAGGAAATAGTTATAAAAGAACAGGAAAAAAAAATGAAACATTTTGCAATGGCAGACATTATAGTTCTATTAACTTGATAGGAAATACGATGGTTTTGTAAACCACTGTAAAACATAGTTCAGCAAAAAGGCCATGAAGTAATTTATCATGCTACAATGCTCAATGCTACTGAGATTGTAACAGCACCTTTAACAGAGGCTGTTATTGCATCCAAGTGTATAAAAAGAAGTTCAATATTTCACTTATTGGGTAAAACTGTCATATTTTATCTTTGTGTATTGCTGGTGACATACCATACGTTATCCAAGGGTTGTAGTAAGCCAAAAGTTTTTTTTGTGCTGCATTAAGTTATGTATATTGTGACTCAGTAGGAGAGCTTTTCATTCCAATCCATCATGAAAATTTTTTCTTTTTTTTCTTTTTTTTTTTTTTGTGGGGAGCAAGATATATTATTAGCTGATATACTAATGTATATATATATATTAAAAAAAAAGATATAGGTGTGCAGAAGTTACAAATCTTAGTAAGACTTACTGGTTGTATTGTGGGGAGATCTGACTGAGATTTTAAACTACTGCAGTATAGCGACGTGGCGCAGTGCTATTGCAGTAAACTATTAAAATGAACATTTTGACATGTCCCAAACTAGAACTGCAGAAGTTATTGTGAAACTCTTGGCAAGAAAACTGAGTTAAATTACATGATATTTGTACCACACAATTTAAATAGTAAGCAGGTATATTCAATTTAGCCAATTTTAAATGCGTATCTGGCATAAGCAGAATTTGAGCAGGATCAGTGAGTTTTGTCACATCAGTATTTCAATAAAAATGGCAATGCATTAATGAATTTTTGATCTTTACTGTGATAAAAGTCTCCCTGTATCATGTTTATTCTAACAAAGCATTTCAAGATACTTTGCTCTTGATTAGAAAGTGATGCTAACACTAGTGAGGAAGAAATAATCTGATGAAAGTTGGAGTCTAGGCACAGAATCCTGCATAAATATGAACAGCAAAAGTAATTTACATTCCCTTTTTCAGATCTTGATGATTCTCCTCACTGAAATTGCACCTTAGTAGTATTGTGCATCTTGCAAACAAGTAATACACCCGCATTTTCAAGCAGCACCAGAGTAATGAGGACTTTCTTATTTTTCTAACTCTTCAGCCACTCTGACCTTCCTTGTTATGGAAGTACAGGGGAGCATCGCAATTCAGATGGGTCTTGTGAATCCTGAGGCCCCGGCTTGGTAGGAACACAAAAGCTGGCTCTATTACATTGTTACTTGATCATTTTTTATTTTAATAAAAAAAAGAAAAGACCTGGGAAAAATAGGTAGGACATGCATTATTATGTCATTACAAGATGGAGAAAGACCCTAATCGAAAACAGAAGTAAGGAGGTGATGCAAATACAAATGAAGGATAAATTATCTTTTTTTTTTTTTTTTTTTTTTTTTAATATGAATATCCAGGTACACGTGCCAGTTCTGGAACGGGCTTCTTCAGTTACCAAGAAAGTTGTGTTTTTTACCCAAGGACTTGGCTTAATAGAACAGCAGGAGCCAGTATTATTAGTTAAGATGCTGAGTGGAGAGAGAACTTTCCAATGGTATTAAAAAGCATAAATATTTTTACAAAGGCTGGATAACATTCGGCGCAAAGACTCCAATAAGTGTGCTACGGCATCAAAGAGTATGTCAATAAAATGGGAATTTCCACCATGCAGAGGACACGTTTCCTTTCCCTCCGGAAGGGATTGGGGCCGGGGTGTAGGGCAAGGTAGAGGCCAGGGGATCCATGTGCCGCTGGATTTGAGGTGTTGATTTCCACACAAACCCAGGGCTTGTGAGGGGCGGGTAGGGCAGCTCCCACCGAGCTGGCCAGAACCGCTCGGGACCAGGTGGAACCGGTTCCAGCCAGCCCCGAGGTGGAGGGGAGACCATTGTGCATGGCTCAACTGCAGTCATGGTGGCAGTGCAAAGAAACCCCGGGATGGCAGGGAGATGCCCGGTGGGGAGCACGGCCTGCGGGAGAGGAGCGGGGCAGCGGGCCGGCTGCTCCGGTAGCAGCTTTTGGGCAAGCTCGGAGACTCACGCACTGTGCAGGTGCCCATGTTGTATCAAACGGACGTGGTTGACCCGTTTTGGTGCATGGTGGACCAAGGGCTGTGTCCAGCAGGAGTATTGCAAGTATAGTTGTGCAAGTATACGCAAATACTTTTATATATGTATATTTTGCTTATTTGTTTTTTAACATGAGTTGTATTTGAGGTTTGGGGAGAAACCAAGAAATTTAGGAACAGAGTAATTTAGAGTTATACGGAGAGCAGGTCTTCAAAACTATTTTTGACTTGGGTAACGCTGTTATTTTGGGTTAAAATTAAGTATGATTTTGTTCCATGGTGATGGAAGATCTACAGCTTCCATGAAGATCTACAGCTTCGTATGCAAGTTTTATGATCAGTCTTTATGATTTGCAGGTGTTTTCATCAAAGAAAAATTCTGAAAAACACAGCAAATTTTGACATCATATTCCAGCATATATAATTTGAATTCAAGAAAATAATTTAACTTAGCTATACTTGCCTCACATTCTCCGTTGTTGACACTAAAGAGTAGTGTTGCAACATGAACATAATCTCTTCTTACTGTCTTTTTTTTTTTTTTTTTTCCTTTTGTTCTTTTTTAACAGACCTTGATAATGTGGAAGGCATAGCAGTGGATTGGATTGGAAATAACCTGTACTGGACAAATGATGGCCACAGGAAAACGATCACTGTCGCCAGGTTGGAAAAGGCCACTCAAAGTCGAAAAACGTTGTTGGAGGGAGACATGTCCCATCCAAGAGGAATTGTTGTTGATCCTGTCAATGGGTATGAAGTAGTTTTTTTTTTTTTTTTTTTTTTTTTCTCTCATCGTAGAATCATTATGGTAGGAAAAGACCTTAAGATCATCAAGTCCAACCGTAAACCCATCACAGCTATGCTTGTCCCTAAGCACCTCATCTGCACATATTTTGAACACTGCCAGGGATGGGGACTCCACCATTTCCCTGGGCAACCTGTTCCAATGCTTGACTACTCTTTCCACGTAGAAATTTATCCTAGTATCTAACCAGAATCTTTCCTGACACAACTTGAGGCCATTTCCTCTTGTCATATTGGTGGTTATTTTGGAGAAGACATCAACACACTATGCATGTTTTTATACTATAAATAAATACAGGATTTAATTTTGCTTGGCCTGGATGTTTAGGTCCAAGTAGAAGTCTATCTGTAATTCTATAAACCAATATTCTTCCTGAAATCATAATGAGTATGCCAAGATACTGATCTGTGTCACGTTAATTTGAATGTGATGCGCAGTTTGTTACAGCAAAAGACAAATCAGCCCCGTTCCTATTTCTATGTTAAAATGTTTAATGTTAACTGTAAACTTTACAGTGTTCCCTGTTATTTCTCTCTCCATAATGCTCTATTTCTCAAGATAATTATAAAGATGCACTTGTACACTTTAGTTTGCAAAATCTAAACAAGACAGTTCCTTTTCATTTCTCACATAATTAATTGTGATAGGCTACATAATAAGAATATGATATTAGTCTGGTGCAACTACGGTAGGTCTAAAAATTCACTGGTATCTGTTTCTTCAGGGAATTATTACCAGAAGGCATAGGTAGGTAATTCTAGTATGGCTGGACTGATGATTAGTGTTTTTGCTGTATTCATACTCTCAGCTTTTCACTTTTGAATCTGTCCTTTGAGGAATGGAAGTGAAAGTGGAAAGGCTTAATTATAAGGTTGGACAACAGGAATGTAAAATCAGACCACAAACCATAGCCATACCTACAATTATTCTGTTAATTTTTTCAGCTCAGCAAACATGCAGCATAAAAAGTTTATAAAGATATATTTTCTGAAAAAGATTGTTATATAAAACACTTTTCTCATAAAGTATTTCCTTCATGGTTATACTACTCATGGAAGCTTTACCTCTAGGAGAGCATTTATTATGCCATTTTAATTATGTTTAGAAAATATTAGTCTTGAGATATAACCAGTGTAGAAACACTAAATGCCTTCTGAGATACAATTAAAACATATTAATGTTAATGTTCATTAGTTTAAGCATATTTTAACAAACAACCTGGTACCTAGAACAAGGATAGACAAAAAATTAATGGAAAAAAAGCTCCTTAATTGCTCTATAAAAATCATGTAAATATTTGTAAAACATATTCTTAATTCCAATAAAATAAGTAGCATACTGACCTGGGTCTTTGCTTGCATTTATAGAAGCAATAAGTTTTCTAACTTTGTGATTAAACCCAGATTTTTTTTGAGTCAACCATACAATGAAGTGCATAAATTTCATGGATGGAAAACTGCTTGACGTTCTTAATGTATATCTACAAAGATGAAGAAAAAATGATATGACTTGAAAGAGATTTAAAAAGAAACAAATGCTGCATGTGCATATCTGTAGACCTGTGTAGTAATAATGCAATCTTTTCTTTGTATGCTATAATGTGTTGTATAAAAATCAAATTGATCAAATAATGGTTATATATAAAAGTGTACTGAATAAAATTCTTGACCAGCAGGTTTGGCATCATTTATATGACCATGTTCTAATCTGGATGGATGTGATAGCAAACATATTTTTCACTGAAGCATTTCATATTCTTTGGAGAAATTTGCGGACTCTTAGAATTAAAATTCCCATACTTCACTTGTACAGACAGGTTAAATGGATAAAGATAAGACAATTTATATCAGAAAGTTTGTAGAATTTTAGAAGTATAAATCCAGTGAAATCAAAGACATGCAAATTCCAGTTAAGCCATGATTTAAGCCACCTTTAATATTCATAAGAAGAATAACATGTTTAAGATCCATATGATGTTTTTTTTTATTGAAGGCTTAAAATTCCAAATTCTAGGTTTGGGCTTAAAAGTAAATAACCCTTTTCCATAGTTAGATATTTTTAACATGTTCATGTTGCTGTGCATCACGTGAACCTAGCATGTTTGCCACTTTCAGTTTTCTTGTAAGTTAGAATTGTGTATTTTAAATCACTGGAATCACAGTTGTCACCAGCAAATTTTGTAATAAGAGCTTAAAATCAAATTCATTAAAAAAGGAAAGAAACAGTAGAAGAAATGTGGAGTTATATACACTGTTCCACTGTGTACCATAAAACTCATGCATGTGATATGCCAAAACTGCCTACTAGTTGTTTTTCGAGTATTTTCTCTAGATATTTCTCTTTCTAAATATTTTTGTAAGGCACATTCTGCACATAATAATTTTTGAGTAATTTGGCTGCTTTGCAACTCACAAATGGGATGTGAAGTTTTCAGAATGTCAAGGTCAACTTGTAGTTATTAAACTGGAGTGCAATTAATTCATGAATTGAAGCTGTTTTGGTACTAAGTATAATAAAAAAAACAGATTTGCATCGTAAAGGAAAATTAGACTCAGCCAAAAAAATACCAGTTACAAGTTTGAAATCTGGGACAAAGTCAATAGTTGTTAGTTTAAAAAGAAAAAAAAAATCATAATTTTGTTACGATTAAGCAAGAATAATTTGAATAATTTGTTCACTTCTCATGTCAGTTAACCCATTTGGTATTCATATAATTCATTACATCTATACTGAGCGCTACTGAAAGGACATTTAACAAAAAAAGTATTTTTCTCATGTTACAAACAGCAATCCATTTTTAAAATAGCAGTGGAAAGAAACATGCAAAAAAGAGTTAGTTAACAAGTTACAGTTAACAAGTGCTACTGAAAGGACATTTAACAAAAAAAGTATTTTTCTCATGTTACAAAGAGCAATCCATTTTTAAAACAGCAGTGGAAAGAAACATGCAAAAAAGAGTTGTACTTGTGGACTGCAAAATTTCTTACAGGCTTAGGATGTAACTCATGTGGTTAAAGTGCTACCTAAATGCTCATTTTTATAATTTCCTAGCTGGATGTATTGGACAGACTGGGAAGAAGATGAAATAGATGACAGCGTGGGAAGAATTGAGAAGGCATGGATGGATGGCAACAATCGGCAGATATTTGTAACATCAAAGATGCTGTGGCCAAATGGTCTAACTCTGGACTGTAATGCCAATGTATTATACTGGTGTGATGCCTATTATGATCACATTGAAAGGATTTTTTTGAATGGAACTGACAGAAAGGTAAAAGAAAGACTGCTGTTTTGCCACAGGCACGCTCTTTCTCTGAACTTCATTGTGTTATGTTAAAAATACTTTTACATTTTTTTAAAGGCTGAGTAACCCACTGCATGTCCAGTGTCACCTCGTTGAAAAGAGAACATAGTATATATTAAAATTTCCCTCAGGAGAACATGGTATAGGTTAAAATTTTTATCTTGACTTTAGAGACTGACAAAGGGTTTTTGTTGCTATTTTCTAAATGTTTTTCTCGTGTGTCAATGAGTTGCATTTTGTCTGAGCCACCAAGCTACAAAGCATAGAAAGAAACTTAACACATTCCTTTGGTTCTGCCACAAAGAGCCTTTATTAGCTTAACTGTTTAGGTGCTTCCTGTGAACCTCAAGGCAGTCTTTGAGCGCGGGTTGTGATGTGCAGCGGGGAAGCACTCAGCAAAGTCCAGGCAATAATGAAGAGAGATACTGTTTTAGTTGTTAGCGATGGCTTTCCTAGCTTGCTCTAAGAGCTAGTCTGCTTTTACAGAAACTGCACTTTTTTTTTTTTTTTTTTTTTTTTTTTTTGAGGGAGAGGGATATGTAAATTTATTTAAACATCCTTCCCCATCCCTAGGAAAAAAAGGTAGATATTTACTGAACATAACGCTTGCATAGTTATTAGCATCCTGTGCGTAATCTGACAAGGGCCACTTAATACGAATATATAAGATGTTCTGAAGCTATTGATGGTGGTAAATAACATAATTTTCCAATCTTTCTTTGCTTTTATTGCTTGAAGTCTGCATGTTTAGAGACAAGTACTTCTCTCAGTTTTTTTTCCCCTATTTCATGCTTTTTGAAATGCACAGTACTAAAAATTAATAATCACTTTAACTCGACAATACTCATTTAACACTAATTGCAGGTAGTCTACAATGGAAAAGATTTGAATCACCCATTTGGACTTTCGCATCATGGCAACTATATTTACTGGACAGATTATATGAATGGGTCTATTTTCCAGTTGGATCTGCTTACAAGGAATGTGACACTGCTGAGAAGTGAGAGACCACCTTTGTTTGGGCTCCAGATTTATGATCCACGTAAGCAGCAAGGTATTAAGAAGATATCCTTTCTCCAAAGGTCTATTTAAAAAGGATATTATATCTCAATTTTGCCTATATTTTTGAGAATACTATCTGAAAAAATGTATGGATTTTAGTATGACAAAGATGCTTTTCAGGGCTTCTGTCTATTGATATTGAAGTTGATCATACTTATTAAATATGAATTGTAATAATATTATACCGAATTGCATTTTTATGTGTGTTTACACTATCTTTATTACCACTTTCCTTGTGTGAGAAAGAGATATTGAGAAAGTATAAGATACAACAGATAGTATATGTATGCACTGGCTTATGTACATAAAAGATAATATTGAATTTACCTTTTCTCAAGAAAGATCATAGATACTGCCTGTCTTTCCCTTTTTGTACTTTTCTTCACTATCTGAAGTATTCATTAGCACCATGCAACTTGCTCTGCTGAGAGTACCTGCTGCTCTTATGCAGAGTCAGATCTCAACCATCAGGCCTATTAGGTTATCATTTTGCACATGTAGAACAATTTCCAATTCTTATACGAAATTTGAGATGGTTAGGTGATGGCAGTATTGTTATATTTAGTGTCGTATGTGAAATAAAAACAAAGTAAAAGTCACCATTTGTAGGAATGTCACTTATTATAGATACAACTCTAATATATGCTTTGCTCAGCTGAAACGGACAGTTTATTAAAATAGTGGTTTTTTAAGATTTAGAGAACATATTCACAGATAACTTTGTTCCTGTACATAACGTTTAGCTGCATTTTCAGTGTCTTCACCCTCACATTTGGATAGTGTCTTGTTTATGCCTCTGCCCTTTTATGTGTGTTGGTTTTAAAGTTGTTCTTTCACTTTTACAGGTGATAATGCTTGTCGTGTTAATAATGGAGGCTGCAGCGCTCTTTGTTTAGCCATTCCTGGAGGCAGAGTTTGTGCCTGTGCTGATAATCAGCTTTTGGAGGAAAACAGCACAACCTGCATGAGTAAGACTTTGTAATGAATATCGAGATTGGTATTACTTTTAAGGGATAAAGTTAGATCTGAAATAAAACAAAAAAAGAATCCTGCTCGAGGCAGTTCTGTAGGAGAAACAACTATTCTTTGAATAAATTTTCTTGTTGAAGACATATTGGTAAATGTAGTAAAGATTTTAAAAAGACAAAATGTTAAGTATATAGTATTGAGAATGGAAATGCATTGGAAAACATTTCATGATGTCTGATACTATAAAACATTGAAATACATCACAGGACTCATTTGTATTTTATAGAATATCAGATATGTCAAAAAACCCATATTAACTGGTTTCAGAATACTACATGGACTACATGGATTAAATATTTTAAATAGAAATCTGGCATAGCAAGTGCTTGTGCTGAAATTGTTCATAAAACATGTCAAACAGATATTCTTATATATACTCCTGACATAGATTATTTAAATCTTGCATTTACTTTCTCACATCTCTTCCTTCATGTCTTCATTGAAACACAGGTAAAAGTTCTTTGTGTTCATAACAAAATGTGAGATGTTTCAATTAAAAATAATAACTCACCAGAAAATATATTTAATATGGGTAACTTTCTAAATATTTAGACTTCATATTTATAATTTATTCTCATTGATTCACATGTTTCTTCAGTGCCATGTCTAAAATTTGGATATCAAGTTAACATAACAAGTATCATAACGTAACAAGTATCTTCTTGGATGCTTGGATCAGTGTCCAGCTATAGCTGTCAGAGTGCTGAGTAAAGTGAAAGGATTATTTCATAATGTGTTGAGCATTATTGACTTCACAATCGTGGAGAGCTTTACCCAAATGCACACCTTGCAGATCTGTCACAGCTACCAAAGACACCTATTTATTTTTAGCATAGAATTCTGGAAAGTGGACTTTGTGCTGGTAAGCATTAGGAAACTAGGTTAGATATTTTCAGATCTGAATGAAGCATGTTTCCTGCACTTTCCCAACCCTCTTCAATGCTCAGCTTTTTCCAAAGACTTTGCTCTTCCTGATGGGGTTATAGACTGATGGGTTGTATTTGCACATGAAACATTATGAATGTTGTGTTGAGGAATGTATCTGCCTGGATTTATCTATGAACTTGTACCTTGCTATTTAAATCTACCTGAGTAGATTGAATCCTTTCTCTTCTTCTGAATCTGTACCAGTGCATAATCAAGGTGGTTATGAGTTGTTACTTGGATCCAGGAATCAACTTTGCAGCAATCATTTCCTGGCTCTTTAACTAACATCAGAATTTGGTTTATGTCTGTAAAAATGTTTTCCATTCTTTGTCAACGAGCTATTACAATTACTTTAAACTAACGTTTCTAGTGTTTGCTGTCTGAGCATGAGTTTAAACAACATTTTGAGTGGCATTCTGATTTGAGTTTTATTAAAAATACATTCCCTTAACGATACACTTGGATGTGCGTGCTGCTACAGATAGAATTACTTTAAATATAAGAAGTTTACCACAAGGTATTCAGAAGATTGATAGCAAAAGAATTTGCATCTGTTAATGTAATATTACATTTTGTGTCTATCAAACTGATAAAACATTTGGGCTTCTTGGATGTTTTTCTTAGTTAAACCTGGGGAAGTGCTACCACAGCTGTGCAAACCTGAGCAGTTTCAGTGTAACAACAAGCGCTGCATCCAGGATCGCTGGCGCTGTGATGGAGACGACGACTGTCTGGATGGCAGTGACGAACATGCAGATGCTTGCTGTATGTACTCTTTACCTTTTAAACCATAACTCATAATTTGTTTTTAAAATGGTGATTCTGATAATCGAAGTCTATGTTAGATATTAAGTCTGAGTGAAGTCAGACAAAAGAAATAATCTGGAGAAAATTCATGTGCTAGTCACCCAACAGGGGTACTGCCGGCCTTCTTTCCTGCCAGCGCACACTGTTGGCCCTTGTTCAGCTTCCTCTCAACCAAGACCCCTGGGTCCTTTTCCGCAGAGCCAGCACCTTCCTGTATCATGGGGATTATTTTCCTTTGTTCTTGTTGAATTTCCTAAGATTCCAATTCCTCCAGCCTGTCTAGGTCCCTCTGAATGGCAGCTGTGTTCTCATGTGTAGCAACTAGTCCTGTAATTTGGTGTCACCTGCACAGTGACAATGTTATTGCTTGCAAAATGAAGACAATAGATTTAGCTGCACAACAGACAATTACTGAGCATAATGTTATTAAATACTTCTTTGATTGTTGGCATTGACATCTTAAAGACAGTCCAAGAAAATAGAGTGCAAGATCCAAAGATGCCTTAAAGTTTCACTCGTTTTTTTTCTCTTTTGTAGAGGTGGTATGTGGGACCAGATAGGTTTGCAGAGAAGGTGATTTGCCTCTCAAAAATCCTAAACTGTTTTTCAGAAAGACAATATCTGCATGTCTTCTGTTGGTGGAAATGAATCTGACACAATGCTAGTAATGCACTGCTTGTCTCCTTAGGGTCTCTTAAGGTGCCTTGGAAACACGGTATCATTTAACTGACACTCTCATAAGTTAAACAACCCAGATTATTAAAGTTTGACTAAAAACACAGTAACTTACAGTGCCTTGTTATTGTCTGTAGAAAATACTTCCATATAAATTCAAGCATTTTCTGCCAGACCTGGAGGACTTAATGTTACCTGAATTATATGTATTTTAGGCAAACTTGAATGCATGCTGTGAGTAAATGCTTGTGTTATCTCTGGTAAATATTCTTGATTTTTTTTTCTGTTTGCAATTCATATATTTTTCTTCAGCATTTCGTTTTCAGTGAGTTGTATTTTGTACAACTGGAAAAGATTGTTTATGAGGTAGCCTGTCCACTTTTGAGCATTTTCTCACTGTGTTTGACAGTGTGTTGCACTGTCACCTTTGCAACCTAAATTTTCATGCTAACTTAACAACAGAGGTATCTATGGTCATTGAAATTAATATGCACAGTTTTAGAAACATACAAATTCTGCAGTTCTTTGTTCATTGCCATATAACATTTTGGTTGAGCACTTAGCAACCTGTATCTCTAATCCCTTTGTTATTTTATCTTGTTTATCTGTTTACTTCATCTTATATTTAGAAAAATAATGGCTTTTTTAAGGAAATAGCAGTGTTTTAGCAGCAACACTCTACTCGCATAATAGATTTTAATGCTAGACTCTATATGAGGGGAAGGTCGTTTTTCTTTTAAACCAGAACTGATTTCACTCGCACACATTTTCAAATTCGAGTATCATTCTCCAGTATTATTTGCAAGTGATGTGGAGGACAAGCGATGCTGACAATTGAACCCTCGTTCTGTTTTTCTGGGTCTTTCTAAATTTAGCTTGCTGAACCATATGCTCATGCTTGAATGTTTCTTCTCTTGCCCTTCCGGATCTGATGCTGATTGTCTTCTGTCACTTTATTTGGATGTCTTGCAGTACCAAGCCTGCTTTTTATCTTCTCGGTGTCAACACTCTATGACTTCAGTCTGCGCTTTGTATAACCTTGTTTTAGACTGTCCTTTACTTTCCTGATCTGGATTTTTTAGAAGCTGCATATAAATGTGCTGGGAGTGCCATGAGTGCCATCACCCATGGCACTTACGTGTTTCTTTGTGCTTACACACCCACATTCTGATTCATACCAATACTAATATTTATCTCTTTTTTTTCCCCCCCTTTAAAAATTCTGCCTTCCTTTTCTCATGCATATATTTCCTGCTAATAAACATATATAAAGTGGCATGGTTTTGAATGAATGGAAATCAAATATGCATTCTGTGTACATGCTGAAAATATCTTTCTACCTGTCATTCTGAGTATTCAGATACTTAACACTCCAAAGATACAACCACTGGGATCAAATTTTGAGTTTTGGTCAGGCCTTCGGGTAGTTCAGATCAATATGGTCTTATTATCTTGAGTAGTTAAAAAAAAATTATGTTAGTAAAGATTTGCTTCTTTATTTTTAAATGAAAAGGTGTCTGAAAAATCTTGTTAGCCCACAGTTCTGTAGACTCTCTTGTCAGTACCAGTACAAATTTTACATCTGTGCAAAAAGTTAAAAATAGTCTAACTTAATTGACAAGTAGAATAACAAATTTCCTTCAGGAACAGCTAGTTATTTCTGCTGAGGAAAAGATGCATTCTTCATCTATGTATAGGTTACTCAGAAATTAACATATTTAAGTAGAATATATGGTTTAAATAAATAATTTGGTTAATTCTAACTTATTAAAGTTAAAGATAGCCTTGATGTATACTTGTAGTCTTGTTCTATGCAATTAGATTCAGGAGTAAATGGAGACATACTGTTTTTTATTTGGCATTAATTAGTAATTGTATGGTGACTGCTAGAAGCTGATTAATGCAATGATTCACGAGAGGTCATGTTAAGTCATCTTCATTTGCAATTCAGTAAGGATTTATATTTATTTTAAATCTATTGTAAAATAGCCTTTCTATTGCTATCTGCAATATTTTTGTTCATGTTGCTTTATCTCTATGGCTAAATTACTATCAATTTATATATATGAATTCAAGGATTTTTTTTATATGTATTTTATTTATACAGAAGAGAAATGTAGACTTGATAGCAAATGACGGATCCAACAACGTTTGCGTTTTTACACATATCTCTGTTAATTTTTAAAAAATCTTCTAACCTCAAATCTCATTTTCAGCTTTTCAGTTCCAGTGTTTTTGTTTTTTCTTGTGGAAAAAACAACACACTCCTAGCCTAACCTATCGCAGAGTAGGATTTGAATTAAAGTACACTAAAGAAAATTAATTGGAGAAAGGACCAAGTATGAAACAAACATGTGCAACCTTGTAGTTACATCTTAATCAAAGTTTTAGAACTATTTGGTGAATCTATGTCTCATTTAATGAATTTAGGAAAGATGAATCATGAAACACTGTGCATAGAAAACTGCCATGGAAGAGGGTACAACTTCTAGCAACGGAGCCGTCAGTGATTTTGATTAGACAAACTTGTTCCAGGCCCTGTGGACTGGAGCTGCGCATCTTTCTCACACCAAATAAATGCTAGTGGGTTGAAAAAGCATTTCCACCTTTTAAACTAAGTGATTTTTTTTAATAAATCCATAAAGTGGATGAAATGGAGTTAGGTAGATAGCCTGCTGTTCTCTAAGAAAGCTTTTGTTGTATTACACAAGCTACTGAACATGTGATATATAAAAGAAGAATTTTTTGTATACTTGACCAAAATCTTTAGTATTTTCTTCACTTCAGTTTAATACTAATGGAAAAGTAGTCTGTTGCTGGTCAGTGTTGCTTTGTTATAATCACATTTAGAGTGATTTACTGCTGATATGAATAAACATACTGTTGGTAATAATTAAATAGATACTAGGTAGCATGGGGATACATAGGTACTAAATGGTGAACACTCTTAAATTATGATAGTTCCTATGCTGAAAGATTTTTTGTATACGTTTAAAAGCACACATATACACATGAACCTACATCTTGTCTAAGCAAGCAGCTAGCTCGAGACATCTGCATTCTGAGTTACAGAGTTACAGAATTAATGATGTTGAAATGAACAATTGAAATATTAGTTTACGTGATTTATTAGGACTAAACGAGCATATCGTTTATATGCAATATTTTTCCTCTGAAGTTTTGAGCCGTAAATCTCCATTTCTGTTGTTCAAAAAACGCAAACCAAAACAAAGTTGTTGGATGGTTATGATTTTATTTTCAGCTAGTATTAACTGGTATAACTCGATGCTAAACTTAAGAGTTTGATCTATAATATATGTGAAACACATAGGGTGAAACCTTACATTTAGTTGAAACTTTGGGAACTGGAGCTTTCTCTATGTCTTTCAGACATCTTTTAATCCATACTTGTAAAGTCCTGCTACATATTTTATCCTGTCCTTTAAGACTGGTTTGGTGAATGATTTCTCTGTCATGGTAATTATAACTACTGGTGAAACACATATATATTATCAGTAAAGACTAATCATCACATGGAAATACATTCAATATATTATTTTCAGCTGCTTTTCTCTGATTATTTCCTAAGGAAAATCTTTTGTTTGTTTGCTTTTTTGTTTGTTTTTCCCCTCCTATCCCCTCAGTCAATCATAGTTGTCCTGCTGACCAATTCAAGTGCCAGAATAATCGCTGCATTCCCAAGAGATGGCTTTGTGATGGAGCTAATGACTGCGGCAATAATGAAGATGAATCAAATAAAACCTGTGCAGGTAAAAACTTTATTTGACTGTGCATACTTCTCTAACTTCAGTTCAATAAACAATTCAAGTGTGCTTTGAACTGAACTGAACAAGTCTGCTGCTAGTAATCTGATTATTGCCACTTTAAACTAATTCATATTTTCTTGCCACGAAGGCTGGAATGCAAATTCCATTTTACTTAAGCCCTGTGCTTGACTGTGCTTTCTGAATTAATTTAGCACTTAATCTATCCGTATGTTTTGACTGTCAAAGCACTGCTTGGGTACAGAGTTGTCCCTGCTAAATCGTTATTAGCAGTTAGAATTTTGTTTGTAAGCATGCTGTGAAGAGTGTCATCTCAGTAGTAAATTTTATCTTATGCTGACAAAAGTATAATTATTTATTCAATTTCCCCTTAGTACATTGGAAATTGTTTTGTGTTTGTAATTTATTGGTTGTATATTGGGTTTAAGGAAATTTCAAGACCAATATAGTTTGCTAATTCCACTATGATAAATCCAGGAGTTCCAAATCTGTTCTTTGCTTGTGGGGAATTGATATTTAAGGCTGGTCAGTAGACTATGCTAAACAGTCATTAAATGCCTCATACATGAGATATACAAGCTGATACACAAACTTAAATATTGCTGGAATTTCTGATATATTCTTTTTTTATATATGTATATATTTAATTGGGGAACTCACATATGAATAGACAAACTTCAAAAGCTTAAATTTACAATCAAAATCTGTGTCTCTGACCTTGCACTTATGGGCTGACATCTTGAATAAAACAACTTTAAGTAGTGTCGGCTTTATGTCAGGTAGATTTTTATTCAAATTTTACAACTCATTAGCTTCTAAAATGATTTGTGGTTTCATAGCATAATTTCTTTTGCTGGTCTTTATTTCTTCAGAAGAAAGACCATCTATCCTTTACTTTAATGAATAGTTACAAGATACTTTCAAATGGAAAAATTCCAAGAACAGGGTGACCAGACACATTGCACTCATACGCTAATCTTTTATTTCTAAATGTGAAGGTCATTAGATTGTTTGTTACAAAATGCAAGTTACACAGAAAAGAGTGAGTTAAGATTCCTGTTGTAGCCTGGGTATTTTTATGCCATGAATTTTGTTTACTTCAGCAGTAGCGTTATTATAATTTTATCAAGCACGAATGCTCTTTCATCACCTGATTTTGTATGATTGTATGTACAACTGATAAACGAATTTGCTAAATAAATAATTAAGAATTGTAAAATAGAAGACTAGGGCACAGTCCTGTAGATAACTTCATTTTTTTCTGAAATCAGAGGAAGTGGCCGATGCTGTCAGGTTAGCTGTAATGAGTAGCCAGGCCAGCAGACACCCTCTGGACTTAGAGCTTCTGTGTACAGACATGCACTGAGTGACCTAACAGATTTAGTCCACTTCCCTTGCATTTTTGGAGTGTTTTGTCTTGACAGCAAGAACATGTCAGGCTGACCAGTTTTCTTGCGGGAATGGACGCTGTATTCCAACATCATGGCTGTGTGACAGGGAGAATGACTGTGGTGATGAAACAGATGAAATGACTTCCTGTGGTAAGTACATAAATTGCCTCCTGGAAAAAGAAAGTGCAATTACTGTATAAAAGGACAAACATGTATAGGGTGCTCTCTTCTATGTGAACTGACACAGAGAAGTGTGAGAGGTTTTTTTCTTCTTATATAAATGGATAATGTTCTTTCTGAAATGGCAGATGGATTTCATTAATAAATAAATGCAAAACAAAATCTACCTATTCCATCAATGCCAAATTTGCACCAAATGTGCAATTCAATCAGCTTAACATTTCTACTGATTAACAACCCCAATTATCAAATCCTGTCATTCCTAATAAATTGATCTCTGTCTCAGCCACATAACTTTTGGTATGTGTCCCCTCAGCATATTCTGGATGTCAATAAAATCAGACTGCTTCGTGTCTAAACAGAAGGATATTTGGTGATGGTATTTTGCAGAAAATTGAGTTATTCTTGGTAATAGTTCAAGATATTTTTATGGGCATCTCTGCTGATTGCTGCATTACATAGATATCACAAAGAGCGATGCACTCGAAATCAGCTGGTTCTAAGCAATTTAGGTTTTTATAAGTCAGCATGACTGCTTTCATCTGTTTGGAAAGTCACAAATAAATGTTGTGAGTCTGAGAGGAAGGATACTAGTGAACTGCCTACACAATACTGTATTAAGGTGTTTCTTGTTTACGGGATAGTATTTAGGATACTATTTGATTTACTAATATAAATCAGGAAGTCAAAGAAATGGCAAGTAAAACATTAATATGAGTTAGTAAGTGTGCTGCCGTGTAAGAGGTTTTATTTGTGAAATGACTTTTCAAGACTTTTTCACAAAGAAGGTGGACTGAGTATTTTAGTATCAGTCGTGTAGGCAGGGGATGAGAGCTTGTTACCTACCGAAGTTAAAATATGAACGGTATTTGTTAGGATACTTAGCAGTTGAACCTACAGGTGATATTTTAACTTGATTCACTATTAAAGATCAAACTGAAATCAAACTGTGGGAAGCAATGTATTCAATACAAAATGTTACTTTATTTGCTTTTCTGGAAACTTGTTACTGCTGTAAGCCTTTTTTTCTTAGACATCTGTTGCTGAGAACAATTGTTCTGCAAAATATTAATAGCCGTGAAGTCCTTTCTGTGGAAAGTGAAGATGAACCACGTAGAAAGTAAATAGGCAAATGGAAGCCACAGGCTGAAATCATGATGTCCTGTGATTCTAAACTCATTCTAAACATAAGTCTGCAGCACCCTGGCTACGAGGGAACCTGTATAAAGCAGTGTGTAGTGTTACTTTTTAAAGCTATATGTAATTTTCAGCATCTCCTTCTTTTATAAGGACCTTCAAGGATCCTCCGAATCCTTCAGGATTTCTAAGTGCAAATAGTTACACTTCCTGAAGTATTCACCTGCTTTCACCATTCTTCTTTCTCATTATTTTCTTCTTTCCCCATTGATTTAGACAACTCTGATCAATTACTTCAGAATAGATGACACTTGACAAAAATCAAAATGTCGACATCTTTTATGAATGAAAATGAGAATATCATTAAGGTAGATTTCTATTGCTGTGCTCCCAATCAAATAACCCTTGTTGCCATTTATATACAGGGATTCAGCAGGTGGTCCCAGTACTGTGCTTTACTTTAAAATCTCCAAAAATGCAATTTTCTGTGTATGATAATAGTTTATCTGACTAGTTGCCCTTTGTGTTCCTTGGATAACTTATCAATTTATAGATCTCAGTGCCATCTTTGTAATTTGTATTTTTTATGGTATCCTGTGAGCAGATGTTGAATTTTCTTTGGGGTCTTCCAATCAGCATTTATTTTAACTGATGATTGTATTTCAGTTTGGACAGACTACATATGATGTATTATGTTATAATATTGTTTTATTCTCCAGCACTCTGGATATACAGAATGTCTAATATTTACTCTATTTAATCTGCCTCCTGATTTGGTACTCACTAGAGCATGCTAATGGCATTGTTACTAACAAAAATATTTAGCTATCCATGACTGTTCTGTGAAACAGTTTATAATTCTATTTGTATTCAGTGGTTTTTAAAATAATAAAATCAGGATTTATTTTTTGTTAGCTTTATAAATCCTTCATTTTTGCCTGAACCAGTCTTCAGCTGTAAATAACTTTGGCTCTTTCTATTGATTCAAAAGCTTACATATACTTCTGCCTGTGTTCAGCTGTAGGGAGCAGGACCAGAAGGCTGATGCCAGTATTTCAGTGCTCATGCTATTTCTTAAAGATAAAAACACATTTGTTCAGAAGCATAGCAATTCTGAAGGAGAGCTGAGAATAAACCCTCTATATTTTCTCTGACTTTTCTAAAGGAAACAGGATTTATGATCATGCCCATCTATCTATCAGTTCTCTCTGTCATGCCATTACACTAAATAACCAAAGGACAAAATAAGTCTCAAAGAAATGGAGGTTTTACAGGACAACTGGATAGTGGAGAGAACCCACGTTAGGGGTTCCACACTAGTGGAGAGACTTCACTGAGCTCGAGAGTCCCCTGTCTTATTTTATCTGTCTGGTAATCAGCATGAATTAGGTCGTCAGTGCAGGGGTGGCTCTGAATCAGCGTCAGGACCTGCATCTCTGTCGTGAAATAGGGAAGGAGCAGGGAGGAGGTAGGCGGGGGGATATTGGGTCTGTGCTCCAGGACGTAGGTGTAGAGTGATAGAGAAGCAAACAGAGACACTGCAGAGCTCTCTGGGAATTCTGTGGCTGGCTGAGAAACATGAGAAGGTGAATGTGTGCAAGAAGATGCAGAAACCTGGCTTAATTATTTCTGCTGTCCATAATTAGGATTACCTGTCTTACGGTTTCTTGTGGAATTCTTCTCTCACATTATGTCTAGTTGCTGGCCTACTGCCCGATGGCCTATGGCCAGCATAGGAGATTGCACAGGGTTAATGGGAAACCTTGAACACATATGCACACATGCATGAATGTCACAAAACTGTAAAATCTTAGCTGTGAGACTGACTGCTTGTGTAATAGATTGACTGTCCTATGAAGATGACAGGACAGAATCCCTGAAGAAAATTTAGAAAGGGAGGAATTAATCAGGGTCACTGAAAACTGAGTCTTTTGCGCTAGTGCAAATCAATAAAAGCAAAGTTGAAATTGCCAAGGTGCAAAGTAACTCAGAAAATGTGGACAGCAAAGGATAAGGAAAAAAGACAGAATTTAACATCAGGATGTCTCTATGAAGGTGAAACAGATGATGTGCTTTTGATCTAAAGTAACTTCCAAGTAAAACATTGTCATAGCAATAGTACATCACAATTCATTTTAATTAGTTTCTGTCTCTTTATGCAGGTCTTGCATATACAGATGAGCATAAAGAAAATAAAGTCATGAAATTGTTCATATATGAAAAAGGAGAAAAAATAGGTGTAATACGTGAGTTAAAATTGATTTGTAAAAAAAAATAATGAACAACTGAAAGGCCAAATTAAAAATAGCTTTAATTGTTGCTTAAAACACATAAGGCATATGTATAACTAAATACCATCTCATTTGCTGACCTGTGTTACTTGACTCAGGAGAAATTTCTGATTGTCACTGCAATGTCTTCTCCCGAGAAAAATTACTAGTTTTCTTCCCACTCTTTTCATCTGCTGAAGCAGAAGGATAATCACTTTGGCTTTACACTGTTCTTGGTGAGCTATAAATTCTACCATTTGATGCAGCTGGTCTGTTTTTTTATGTGTGTGTTTTATGCCAAAGCATTTCCCTGATTTTCCTTAAAAAAACAGTAGCTCTAGAACTATTATCGTAAAATACTTTCTGCACAAAAGGCCACAAGAAGCAGCAAATGCAAGTACAGAAGTTCATTGACTAAGTATTTCAGTACTTGTCATAAGGAAAATGTGTGTTTGTCATAAGAAAAAGTTGTATTTATGTGTCATGTTTTAGAAGTTTGAGGGAAAAAAAAAACCCTTTATTGCTGAATGACACAGGCCAAGTCTCAAACTCTGTGAAATTTGGCTTTATGTTGACTTTGAAACAACAATGCCAAAACACTCTGTAGACAGGAAAACACCATGAGCTATTGCTCGTTGGGAGACCTGCTCTAATCTGTGTGGCTGCCAGGATTATGCATCATTTCAAACATAATATCATGTGATACAGACCATGCATTTCAGCAACCCAGATTCATAAAGGACATGGTTTGGATTTGTATTTACCCTTTTATGTCTGTCTCCAATTAAGTCTTTGGCAGGTGTGACTGCTTGCTGCAATACTTCTTTTTGGTATAATTTATGCATATAGGAGGGTGACTAAAGATAATACATGTATCAATTTACTGTATTTCTTTTGAATACTTTCACAGAGTTTCCAACCTGTGAGCCATTAACTCAGTTCATATGCAAAAACGGAAGATGCATTAGCAGCAAGTGGCTTTGTGATTCAGGCAAGTACCAACTGTTTGAGATCTGACACTAATAGGGTAAATATTAGGTAAATATTGATTTGATATTTCTTTTTTTCTTTTGAGACTGATATTATTGGTTTGGCTTGTAATGGGCCAAACTAAAAAAGTTTTAAATTGCATACCTAATTTTTAAAGTTGCAAAATTGAGGCTGCACATGAGGAATGATGCATTGGAAATGGAAATGGTATGTTCTGTAGAATGAAGTACAAGGTAATGTTTGTTTACAAAAGAAATGATTATCTATGAAATTATTTTCTACTTTTAGAAAATAAAACTGTTCCTTTGAGAACACATTGTGTTTGTTGTTGTTTGTGGGCAAGTTCTGCTCAAACAGCATCCCTCAGTGCTGGAGGGGAAGAGAACTTCATAGTTTAGATGCTTCTTTTGTCTTAAAGAGTGCATATTTGAATGACAGCTATTCATATTACTGTTTCCCCAGGGTTTGTGTGTGGGAGGAATGCCATGCCAGTCCTAATAACACAGAGTTGCTTCTGCATCAACTATGGCATTCAATATTACTATAATTTTATGACAGTGACAGGAATTTATAGCTGTAAACAGAGATTCTCCAAACTATCACAATATGCTTGCTGACAACAAGGCAACCCTTTAGTGTATATCTAACATATTCCTTGGCAATCGTAATCAAATTACGGGAATTGCCTTAAGATTGTTTTAATGACTACTACATTAAAGTAATGAAAAATTATATTCCACACTTATTTCTTTTTAACTTAATGCAAGTTTAATTTACGTAACTTACGCATGGAAGCATTTGTACTACTGTTGCAAAAATACTCTGGCATCAGGTTTTCGTTTTGGGTTATATGAAGTTTGGACTAAAAAATAGCCACTATATTTTCCCTGTATAGTCACAGATGACTGAAGAAGAGAAGAAAATCCACAGCCTTCTATTGTTTCCCCTCATCTGTTAGAGAATAAGGAGTTGGGCTACCCAAAAGGACAGAGAATCAAGTGCTATTGTTAAGGTTAAGAAATTATGTTACAAGTAATATTATTATAAGTTAGTGGAAATAACAATAAATTAATTGAAAAAAATGCTCTTCCATTTACTGCACATTATTTTTCTTTAGCCTTTTCAACAATACCATGTTTGTCCTGAGATATTTTATTCAATCTTTTTGACTTTTAAACTTTTAAAACAATATTCATATAAATAATATTCACAGATGATGACTGTGGCGATGGGAGTGATGAATTAGGCTGCATTCACTCGTGCTCTGCCAATCAGTTCAGATGTCATAGTGGCAGATGTATCCCAGGTCACTGGGCATGTGACGGTGACAACGACTGTGGAGACTACAGTGACGAAACCAAAACAAACTGCACTGAGGAAGGTCAGTTATTTTTCTGGTATTTTAGTATTTCATTATGAATGCATTCTTCAGTCAGTGGAAAAGAGAAAACTCTTTTAACGTCGGTAAAATTTGGAATGGAAAATATGTAAAGGTCAGTAAATGCCTTTTAAAATGTGCACTCCTTAGAGCATCCCTGGATCTTCCATCAGTAAATAAAGGAACCAGGTTCCAGTTTTTCTAGCAAAGTGGGGGCAAGAGCTAACTGAAAAGGACATTGTCTTGAAAATAGATAAGAATATCAAGTATACGATGAGTAATTTAAATTGCATAATTCTTGTTCTTCAGAACTTTGAAGGCTGATTCTGTAGCTGCGCCGAATTTATTTTGGTTGCTGTGGAGTTTAGAAAGGCTGCGGATTGTCTGTCAGTGCTGTGACATCATGAGCCTTGCAGGTGTAGGGGTTCAGAACTCTTATGGAACCTGGAGTAGAGGAGTCCTATTCTGATTTCTGCCAAACAGAAGCACTCTTTGACACCTTTCATGTTTTATGAAGTAGGAGATGGAGTATTGTTGGAAAAGCGGGAGAAGGAGAGGAGACAAATGTATCTTGAAGCTGGGAGGAAGGGCTTCCACAGCACCAGCAAAATTCCCTCAGCCTTGGTCTTCCTTACACCCCCACATTCATCTTGTCTTACAGCTCTGTAAGAATGTGGTATTTGCTTTGAGCCGGTGGTGAAGTGGGAGAGACAGGAGTGAGCAGGGTAAGAGGGAGCTTCTCTGGAGCTTGTGTTGAAATCATGAGTTAGGAAGGGTGAGTGAGTGCCACCTGTAGCTTTCACTTTGGTCAGAAAGGAGAAGGGATGAGAAGCTGGAGCAGGTGAGAGTGTATTACATGAATGGCCTAAGAACCCCCTAAATTCTGTTGACCTAAGGGTCCCTTGGGCCAGCATATAGGCTCCAGTTCCTACTCATCCTGTCTTTAACTTAGAATATGTGAGGCTAGAGAACTACATGTATACATCTATGCCACTGCAGATCTGACAGAGAGAAAACTCCCGAGCAAGTTCCTTGATGTAATTCTTATTTTCTCTAAGAAACTCTGTCTCCCGGAAGATGCAATGGGAAGGAATTTCAGTGCGGTCCTGATGGCAGCTGTGTTCCCGAGCTGTGGCGCTGTGATGGAGAGAAGGACTGTGAAGATGGTAGCGATGAAAAAGGCTGTAATGGAACTATACGGGTGTGCGATGAAAAAACAAAGTTCTCCTGCAAGAGTACAGGTACAGTATGCCTGTGCAGATATGTTCTGCTTATGTTTTTATTCTTTTGCATGTGTGTATGTATATATGATTTTAGTCATAAATTACTATTTTAATATATTATTTAGTTTTTTAATATTACTGAGGTGTAGTTAGTGGCTGTATTCTTATTAGAAAAGAGTACTAATATACTTTGCCTAACCTGTTTGCTGACACATCACACAAAATCTATGGCTTTTCTGCAATTTTCCATCTAGGACACTGAAAGTTAGCTGATTGAAATGACATGAAGCAATTAGTTAGAAGACTTGGTAGAATTCAAACTACGACAGAAGAAAAACACACTTTCCAAGAAAGCTTAAACTCATTTTTTTCCAAGTATACTTGATGGAAAAGATCTGAAGAGCCTATAATTTAACTAGTGTTTGCATGAGCATATTTTGCAAAATGTTTCCTTAAGAGAGAGCCCAGTTGAGGGACTCATTCTATGAGGTCATCATTGTATTGATCTTTTTGGAATTAGTTTTAAACTTTAATGAAATATTTTGGATAAAATATGTTTTTTAAAAAAATAAATTAGTTTCTAATAAAACCAGTAATGTCAGTATGTTAGTTGCTATTAGCAGAGTTAAAAAAAAAAAAACAAACACATTCTAGGCCAATGTAAAAGCTCTGCATTTTTTAATGTTTCGGTCTAGTTATGTTAATTCTGTCCAAAAGTGTTCGTAAATGAGTACAGATACACTAAGGTACTTCATTCAGATCTACCATATACGCATGTACAGAGTTAATTTTTTAGCACATGAACTATTTTAGCATGTTTTAGAAATATTTTAAAGCTTGCTGCTACTGAGCTCTTAATCATAATGTCTAAAGAAATAAATATGAAATACAGAATTGTGGATAAGAACACAATTAAAACACTCCTTTTTTATTCTTATAGTTAAAAGGCAAAGTTAGAAGTATTCTTAAAGTTAAAAGGGATTACTAATGAAATAGGGAGCCTGACACAAGAAATAGTCTTTCATGATACTATCCTTTTTCTAGTGCCTCAGCGGCTCAAGTCTCAGGCTATACTTCCCTGTTGTGTATTTATATACCATGTACACAGTGATGCACAAAGTTAGCAATATCTCACTGGGTTGACATTATGAAGAATGAAGCGTGAATATTTGGCTGTCAAATGTAAATGCGTAAACAACAAAACTTGCTTTCATCAAGCATCTTGGCAACTGCTAAAATCAAGGGATATATAGCTTTGACTTAGGTGAAAATGCAGTTATATTTGCTGATTGTGTGGAGCAGTTAGTTTTGGAAACAACACAGCTATTCTATCAGTAACTTTCTTCCTTTTTTGTCCTTCCCTCAGCTCTAGAATGAGCAAAACTTTTTCTGGAGGAGGCTTGTTGGCAATGTGTTGAAACAGAAACTGGCAAAATCAACTTTTTAGTTAGGTTACCTTTGAGCTTAATTCCATATGAGTAATATGAAGTAAAAGGGTACTAATTATGAGAAATACTTTCTGCTGTGGTTCTCTCAGATTTCAAAATGAATGTTATTTTCTCTATGGATTATCCTGAGGAAATAACTTCCAGCCTTCCACATCTTTGAAACTTGTTCAGTTTAAGAGAGGCTGGCAAGTCCGCTGCTTCTGTGCTGCTTGGTGGTGGTATCTTAAGATGGAAATCTCTGATTTTCTGGCACAAATTATGGTAGTTCTGCACAGGAACATGTGCATGGGAGAAGGTGAAAAAGCTAATGTGTTTTGGAGGAAAGACAGTTGAGTAGAACAGCAAAAGTGAAATGTCTCTGCCCATTTTTTGCCTGCTTTTTTATAGCTTCAAACAGTAACTGCAGGATCTTCTCTTACTGCATATGGTTTTGTTGTTTCTATTTAAATCCATCACAGTGCCACAGGTGTGAGTGTCCTGATGCATTTCTCAGCCTTTGGCCAAACATGCTTTTTTTACTGGGAGTAGAACTGGCTTCAAGAAATTGTAACCAGTTCTGTCGCTGTATGCTCCTAAGAATATCCAAAGTAGTAGTAGTTGCAGGTCATGCAGATGGTGTTCCAGCAATTTGCCTCTGATACAGTTCTATATTTTTTACTTATACGTTGTTTGAATCTTTGCTGCAAGTTTAATTGGTTTCTCTTCATCTTTCTACCACTATAAAAATCTTTCATATGTTGAAAGAGTCCTGTCATACTTGTACTTTATCATTTTCACTGGTCTCACTTGAACTGCACAGTGCTAAACTATGGTATCAAGTCAGCCCAAATACTGCAGAGCACTCCTGTCAAAAGATCTTGGAATGACATTTCTTTGCAAGAACTTTACACTTTTGTTTTTTTGTTATATGATAAACAGTAAACTAGATCTTTCAGTAGCAAAGGGATATCAGGTGCAGTAAGTAAACTGATTGAGATCACCTGGCTGCTTCTGGCCATTTATTTCCTGCTTTTACTTTAGATTAGAGAGCCTTTGTTCAATTTACTATTTTAAATTCTGATTCTGTTCTCCCAAATGAACTCAGGTATGTATGTCAGCTCAATCTTATATACTCATGAGAACATTGGTAGAACTAATCTACAGATTCTGTGAGGCCTGAGAAGATTGTTAGGGAAGGAGATTATGGATTCTGATGAGATGAGAAGATTAACTAAGAACTCTGGTATGGGAAGCAGTAAGGAGTTCAACGGTGAATGGAAGGATATTGGTCAGAAGTTGGGGTCATATCAGAAATAATAGTGTTGTTGAAACAAAATAGTTTGTTAGCATAAAATGCAAGTGTTCTATAAAACAAGCAAGATTATTGATTACAGGGAATCAGTAAATACAGCTGTTTTATTTTGGTAACTGTATCAGATTAGAACACTTCATTTTAGTAGAATGGCATTGGGTCCATTTTATAGATTAGGAACTAACTATTTTACAGATTAGGAACTCTAACTGTAGATAGAGGCAACTAGAAATGTGTATCATTAAGGGACAGGAAAATAAAAATACTTCAGTGAATTTGAAATATTTTTTGCAAGAGAATCATAAAATACTTCATTAAGTCCATCACTTTTGGCAAAGATTAATTCCTCGTAAATAAGTTCAACCTAAGAACATGTCATAAATATCGTGGTGGAAGGTGAATCTTTTATTATCAATGAATATTCATTAAGAGAAAGGTAGTGAAACAGATTTCTTCTGCAAACACCTGTATGTATAAAAGATTTAAAAGAAGAACAGGAGCTGGAAGGAACATCATTTTGCTCTGGAGTCACGCAAGTCTGATTGACATCAGTGTTTTCCATTAGCTTCCATTCTACTGTTGTATTCTGATAATATTTATTAAATCAATGTTCATTTCAAGGTAACAATATGTGTAAGGGTGAGGTGCAAGCATATTATACATACAACATAATTTCCCTGTTTCTATACATTTGTAACTTTTCAGTGTAACATATTTGAGATTTTGACCATTACACAAAATGATGAAAGATCCCCTTTCTAATCTACATTTCCTTCTAAGTTTTCCAGGTGATTTTGCACTGGTGAGATCATGTTTTGCTTTTTGCAACCATTATCACTGTAGGATGACCTGAAATTTTGATTTATACCTTTTCTTCATCAGCAATAGAAGTCTTCTGGCACTTGCCTTGTAGGATACTTCAAAACCATTCTTTATTCATTGTTCATGCTTTGCTGTCTTTTATCATTTTTCAGTCTATGAGGAACATGGCACTTTTCCCATTAAAAGAAGACTAAAGTAGTAATCCAGAAGCATTACAGTAATATTAATCTAACCAGCAAGTGTTCCTTATAGATAAAATTGAAATCTGCTACTGTGTTATGGTAGACAATGGAGTTACAGTTAGGGATAGTTGTTGCACAATCCTATAATACAGTAGGTACTTTGAAGTGTTTTTTCGCATGAATCCCTGCCAGGGTGGGACAGAGAAAACAGCAGTGAATGTGATACTGGAGTGTATGTAAGAACCAACAGGTTTGAAATGTTTACCCTACTTGATTGTTTCACACACATGCTCACTTTCTCCCCAAGAAAGTGATACTCTCTTCTTCTTGACTTTCCAGCTGGAAGATTGCTGCTAGTTGGAGAAAGTTGAGCGGAAAATCATGTCAATTCATGCTATGTAGTTGTCTTGCAGTTTCTCATTTTGGACTTAGCCAGTCAGTATGTGGATGACCCTAGGCATTTTTCTTCATGGAATAACCCATTTCCAGGATCTTTCCCATTTCAGCCCAGTTTTCTCCATCTCAGTAGACCATAGGCAGAAGTACAATGGAAGACGAGTCTCCTAATTGGTAGTTCTGTCTCATGTCCATTTATTGGAGGATTCAGTTTAAAAGTTCAATTTTGGACACACACAAAGACATGCACATGCTTGGGTGTGCACACATACAGTTACACACCTGTAAATGTGACTTTTGCAGTCTTTCATGTTTCATCTACCAAATCCTTAGCATGAGTGATTCGACTGTACTATCTGTATGTTTCTGATAGGTCAAAACCCCTTTCTCAGTCAAGAGTCTGAGCTGCATCTCTGATAGTTGATGGTCAGCAAAAGAGCGGATTTTTCTTCTCTTGAGGAGTGAAGGAAATGATCTGAACTTTGGTTAAGTGAAAGTGAGATCTTTCATCTGCTATAGGTGTTTCGTATAAAAGAGAATTGTTTCTCTGACATGATCTGGGAATGTCTCGTATTTAATTCCTGGATGATTTTGTTCCCTAATTGTGTGTTAATAGCATGCCATAGTTTGAAGCCTTACTGTTATTCATACAGAAGGTTGTTGGAGTAGAAGAAAAGAGGAGGAGAGAGGATGAAAGGCAACAGAAATATGTTTTTGAACACTTTAATTTGTTATATTTAGCTCAGATTATGAAGATGCATCCTACCTGTATGCATTTCTATTCAACAAGGAAGTAAATAGGTTTGATTTTATTTGGAAAATTAGGCTGTCAAAATTGATTTGGTTCATACTTCAGAGTATCAGCCTAAGTTGATTGGTTTTGGCTCCTCTATGAGAAAAGTACTGTTAAGACAAAAGTAGATTAACAAAAAGCAGATTAAGTACTGTTAATACAAAAGCAGAATGCAAATAGATTTCTATGCATTGTTATTGAAGTTTTTCTTCCAGTGTTTGCTTCTGGTCTCATTTTTTGTGTTTATTGTCTCTTTTCTCCAAGGGAGATGCATTAGCAAAGCGTGGCTTTGTGATGGCGATATTGATTGTGAGGATCAGTCTGATGAGGATAATTGCGAGGGCTATATGTGTGGACCACCAAAATACCCTTGTGCTAATGATACCTCCATCTGCCTACAGCCTGAGAAGCTTTGCAATGGGAGAAGAGATTGTCCTGATGGATCCGATGAAGGCGATCTTTGTGGTATTTTTCTCATATCTCTCATATCATGTTACTGAAGTTCTCCCATGGTCGCTTGAAAGAGGATATTTTATTTAATTTAAATCATTCTGGTTTTTTTTCTGCTTAAAGTATTGATTTTCATCAAGTAAAGGAAAGCATGCTTTTATGATTCTTTCATACTTCCCAGAGGTGAACAGTTTGAGAGACTATGATATATGTGAAAGCTCTGAAACTAACTTGTAGCTCTCTCAAGCTACAGAAGCTTGAGTTGATGGAATCCTATCAAGTAGCAGAATAAGAGCTATAAAGAAATACATTATTATGCTTGTTATACTTCTAAGTTCACATTTTCTTCCTGAATCAGAACCAAACCTTTGCCTCATTTGGTGTTTAGTGCTTTATGCATATACCTGAAACATATAGTAATCATCTCATAGATGTAAAAGATGATGGTTCCTGATTATTTGTAGCTTAGTGCAGCTCTCATATTTGACTCACATTCTGTGTAAGCCTTCCAGGTGTGCTGCTTTTAAGCTTTTTTTTTTTTCACCTCTGATTAATGAGGACACAGGGAACTTCATTTGGAAGCATTGGTCTGTGTTTTTAGGCCGTAGAACGGATGATTAAAATGATTAATTATAATACAGAAATTTCAGTTACATAAGAGACCTTCATGATCAATTTCTATTTTAGATGGTAATCTACAAAATCTAGGTGTTAACCTCTGAAATGATCAGTGATTATCTTAATAATCTTAAATATCATAAATACTTGGCTTAACTAAAAGACTGAAGATACAAAGTAGGACAGGTATATGGATGAAGACTCAGATTAGGCATCTTTGATCCTTGTCTAGATCGAAGAATTGTGTCTACATTGGTCAGTGCAGCATATCAGCATATTTTTCTCTGATCTCTATAAATGCAGCTTGGTCATCAAGAGTAACTGTAAATATCTTTTCTTCAGATGGTATTCTCTTATTGCAATGCTTTGACCAGTTATCTTTCTTGTTGTGTCATTTCACTGATTCCTGTCTTTAGCACACAGGAATAAGCTAAGCTTGTTTTATTTATTGATTTTTTTATTATTATTAGTTTATCATTTGCTTTTATTATTCTCTCTCTTTTTTTTTCTTTTTTTTTAACCCCAAGATTCTTCATAATATACCCTCTTAAGATAACAGGTACCCTGTTAACTTCTATTCATTTTGCAGTCACTGACAAAGCATCAGTTCTTGTCTTCAGTTTCTATAGAATGCCAGTCTTAATTGCCATTTATTAAATTTCTAAATTTTCTAGAAATCTTCTTCTTTCAATGTGTTCTCCTCACTGTGGAGAAACCCTCCTCAGTGCCTAGATCTCCTCTATTTACCTACACCTCAAAAGAAAATCTAAACTAAAACGAACCCAAAATATACTATGAGAACCTTGACACAGGGAATGTAGTAGTAGTATCCTCTAATGTTTCTCCACAGCTATTTTGGAAAAGAAGGAAAACAAAATAGTGATTTTTATTCTTTATATGTAACTGCTTCTTCAACAAGCTATTTAAGATGTAGATAAATAGGACTAGCACCTAGAGCCTTCTCGAGTCCATCAGTTGAAGTGGTTGGAGATGGGGAAGTGTATGGGAAACTGTGTTTGTTTCTCTGGGCCTCAGCTTTGGTTCAGTGTTGTAGATGGGATGTTGGGCTGTCTCTGTGGCCACTTTTTGTCTCTTAAGTGAATGAAACAATATGCCTGGAGAGCCTGACCAAATGTGTGCATCTGCCATGCTAAAACCTTCAAAAATTACAGTAAAGACACTATGCTGAGTAATTACAAATAAAATATTAAAAAAGTAAATACCCAAACATGGTTAAGCAGATGTATAATTCATCTTATTTTCTTACAGGCTTTTCATGTGTTTTAGTTAACCTGATGGTTTTAAGAAGTGTGCGATGTAACGGACAGCATTTGCAATCCCTAATGCTTTTTTCCATGTTATTTCAGATGAATGTTCCCTGAACAATGGTGGGTGTAGCCATCAGTGTTCTGTAGTTCCTGGAGGAAGAATTGTGTGCTCATGTCCTATGGGATTCAGTCTTAGTATGGACAACAAAACTTGTGAAGTTATGGATTATTGTACTAAACACCTTAAGTGTAGTCAAGTATGTGAGCAGCATAAAAATACTGTCAAGTGCTCCTGTTATGAAGGCTGGAAGCTCAGTAAGGATGGAGAAAATTGCATTAGTACTGGTAAGTGGAGATTCAATTTATTTACAATATTCCAATCATTAATAGCTGCTATATCCATGTAGGGGAATTCTCTATTGTGTATTTTTTATTTGGGATATATATATATATGTATATATATATATATATATACACACACACAGGGAATGTATTTTGAAGAAATTGATCAGTCCGTGATATCAATGACATGGATGAGTTATGTGGAAATATAAGATCAATCTTACAACATGCAAATAAAAGCAGTAGATCTCAGTAGATACAAAGTGCTTTGTCTTGTTTTGTTCTGGCTCCACAGGCAATTTCCAAGCACTGTAAGAGGGTCAGAAGGGGACCTGATTTAGCACTCTTTAGTTTCAAAAAAATGATATCATCTGCAATTACCAGTTCTTTGGGTTTAAAAAACATATTTTAAAGTGAATAATGCAGCTGTACTTTGCTCTATTCCTGTTTGTTTATGGTCTCCTGCGGACCACAGGGTGAAAAATGAAGAGCAGATTATTTAGCAAATCAATTAATTTTGACTGAGGCTGTGGCAGAGATGGGTTGAGTTCTCGTAAGAGCTTGCCTTTGCTGAAAGATGGAGTCATCCTTCCATCTCTTCACACCTAATTTCTTTTGCATTTTCCAGACCTTTGTTTCTGTCCTTTCCTTTGCAGTAGTTTTCATCCAACAGGGCAAACATTTTTTACAATTCTTTTTTTAATGTGGTGTTCATTATTGAGAAACACAAAAGAAGTTACTGGTGTTGTTCATCATGTCTGTGTTCTTACGCATTGGAGCTCCTGAAATTCAGCTAGCTTCTGGTCACCTATGTAGTATTCATGTATTTATGTATTTATGTAGCTTCTGGTCTCCTATGTAATAGCTGCTAATTTATCACAAGTTGGGGAGTGCTGTTAAACTGTTCCTCAGGTTTAGATAACTGGTGCTTGTGAAACAGCTGCCAGTGTCAGTGATCCCGTTCTTCAAAAAGTTGTTCAACCAGTGCAGAGCTTTGAAAAAAAAAAAAAGCTTTGCAGAAGCTCAGTTGTTTCCCTGACAAGTATGAGGATCATTTGGAAAGGCCAAGCCAGCCTATGAACTGGTACTTCATGACCAGAAACACTGCGCTGCTGAGGTACCTTTCTGACTTAACACAATGCACTGTGTGTGCATTGATCAGTAAGAAGAGAACACTAAGTTTATCTTAAGAAAATACATATATATAAGCATCTTTTTATTGTGTGTGTTGTGTGATAATTTGTGAAATTCCTGACGATTTTAGGAGAACAGTATCATCTATTGTCATAAGCTGCCAGTAAGCTGTTTTCTGTATAAAAAGGAGTTTCCACTGGATGGAAGGAAAAAAAAATATTCCAATATCATTCATGTTGCATTCAGGGTGAAGAGCTACAGCAAAAGAAAGTCACTTTCTGAAAGAAAAGGGTTGATGTGAAAATGTTTATTTATTGAAGAGGGTATACTGAATGGACTGGATAGTTCAGAGATCCAGCTTTCTAACATGGTTACTTATTTGAAAAAAATTTCCTAATGTATCATGTGCAAGAACTATAATACAAAATCAATTTATAGTTCATGTGATCTATGGAGAGAGTGCTTACATGTGTTTATAAATATGATTTTGGATAAACTCATGGACATAAGCACCTATGAAAAAAAATCTAATCATATAGGACTACAAAAGTAGATTTCAGTTGTAAATGGGTTTAAGGATGGTCTCTGTCAATAAGCATATAAAACATTCATTGACTTGTCTAGTATATTTTTTTAACACTTCAATAAAAATGATTCTGTGTATGTATTGTAAATTGTTTTGAACTAATTGTGTTTTGGAACAATGCATAACTTAACAGACTTTTTTTTTTTTCCTGAAGCTTTTGTGAAAATGGATTTCAATTTTGGTGGCTTCAAACTTTTAAAATCCTAGTCATGGAAATCCTTGTGGTCGAGCTATAAAATATAGTTCAATAGCTAAGTATGATAGTTCAATAGCTAAAGTACTAATTTTAATGCTCAGTATCTCTATGTGTGATCAAAGGTAACGGTAGAATGGAGAAGTGAAAAATTTCTTGGACTAAAAATGTTTGAAAGACTTCTTATCAGGTGAATTGTTTTAATAATCCTTTTCTTTCAGTAAAATATGTCTTTCTTATTCCCTGTGTCATTTATATCAATATGTAGCAATCCCTTCTTTATTATTCTTTTGAAATGTATAATCTTTTGCTTCCAGATCCATTTGAGGCTTTCATAATTTTTTCTATCCGACATGAGATCAGAAAAATTGATCTTCACAAACGGGACTACAGCCTCCTTGTTCCTGGTTTGAGAAACACAATAGCGCTCGATTTTCATTTCGGTCAGAGTTTGCTGTACTGGACAGATGTGGTGGAGGACAAAATTTACCGAGGCAAGCTCTCTGATACTGGAGGTATGAATTCAATCCTAGATTTCTTAGTGGTCAAAGGTGCCATTACAGGATATCGGAGCTGACACAAAATCTGTTCTGGCATTCAGCCTTTGCAAAGGTGTACAATGTACAGCTAGGAAAACAGTATGTAAAAATTGCCATTTGCAACATACTGTAGCAGAGGCAAATGCAGAGGGTGGATATTTCTTCCCAGTCCAATAACAAAAATACTGTTCTTTTTTTTTCTTTTTGTAATTTAGTTCGTGTTTAAAAAAAAAAATGCAAGGATTTATCAGGCATCTGATAAATTATTACTTTTCACTGTAGGTGAACATTCTTGTTTCATAATATTATAGCATTCGAAAAGACTTGAGCTTTACCCTGGTAACATAATTATGATCTATAAGTAAGTATAATGTCACGACATACAACAGAGTGTTTCTATAAGATAATGTGCTGAAGTATATCTTCAGGTACTTTTATTTTTGCGTGAGTTAAGAATTAGTAGCATATCCAGCCCAGGGCAGATATTCCCTACACTTTACATGCTTCTGAGTAGATCAAGTGAAAGACTCACCACCATTAATGACTGTGGCATGTTTGCATGAAACTATGAGAGTCTGCTGCCATCTCACTGTGTTGTGGTGACCCTTTCTCAGAACCCAGATGATATCTGAGGCGTTTTTAAAGTATATTAGTCCAAGCCTGCAGCCGTCTAGAACTAGTTAAATCTCCACAAAGCAGTGTGTCTTCTGGGAACAATTTCTGAGGCTTCCTGTCTTCCTGAGAGCTTACAGAGTGCTGCTGTAGTTGCTGTTTACGTGAAAAATTTTGAGACTCTGTTCAGGAAGTTTGTGGTAGGGAAGAGCTGGTAGTCACTGGTAACTATAAATTGTACATGTGAATTTAAAGGAACAAAGTAAGATTATTTACTGTAGAACTTCTTAAAATGAGTAATCTAAACATACTTTTGGTTCTCCCTGGGTGAGGGGAGAGGGATTCTCCCCTCTCTTCATCACAAACTTTCTGACTTTCGCTCTGGTTGAGTAAGAACTGAAAAGGAGCTGCACAAATGTTGTTTACTGTGCTACTGGAAGATGGAGCATGAGCATGTGCTTCCCAGAGACTGCATGTTTGAGCTCTGACCTTTATTAAAAATTTTGGAGCGTTAATTACTAAACCATCTGAAAACTAAAATTTTCTGTGACTATGGAATGAATTTACTCATTTATTTATATGTGGCCATAACTGTATTTGTTTACATTTATCTATGACATCCATAAAGAAAAAAATGTTGCATGGAACAAAATACTCTATCACCCATCAGATTAATTCTGAATTGTCTCCAGAAGTGTGAAGCAGCAGTATGTGTCCATCTCCACTCTATAAGGCTCTATATTAGCTCTTTACGATTTTGTTTCTTTTGTTTTTCAGGTGTAAGTGCCATTGAGGTGGTAGTACAGCATGGCCTAGCAACTCCTGAAGGCCTGACTGTAGACTGGATTGCAGGAAACATATATTGGATAGACAGTAATTTGGACCAAATTGAGGTGGCAAAACTAGATGGCACTTTGAGAACAACATTAATAGCAGGAGCTATGGAACATCCGAGGGCAATTGCTCTGGATCCGAGATATGGGTAATTACAAAAAGTTTTCTTTTCCATGTTGCAAAGTATTTTAAAGTTGATGACTTAAATGTGAGATTGTTTAAGTTCCTTTTGGCTGTGAGTGACAAGATCTAATGCATCTTTATTATTATTGAGCCTGCATTTGAGGCAAATGCCATACATAATAATCTTTTTACCCCAGTGAAAAGGGCAAGACAAGGTGAGTCAGCAAGAGAAGGTAAGCCAGGAGATACAGGTGTCTGTTGGCAAATCACTTCTCTTGTCTGTGATCGCTTCCTTTCATTTTAATAATGTGGTTGTTAGTAGGTGGAATCCAGTGGTCCAGCATTCCTGTATGGATAATGGACATATTTAGATATTGCCAAGGCAAGTTCATCTCATTTTGAGATTGGTTTTGATGGGGCTTATACAGTCCATGGGAGGAACTGGGAGCTTCTGCTAAGCTGATTCAGAGAATCTGAATTGAAGGTTAATGTAGATGATGTAAATATACCTACTTTGTATGTTTTGGGATATTGAAAAGGTATGTGGGTGCATTGTCAAAGAATGTATACCTTTGCTTGAGTGGTTATTTTAAAACACTGTATACTACTTTTCACAGTGCTAAGTGGAAAGGTCTTCTGAGAAAGCGTTAAGGATTGAAATTGTCCGAAGTCCTTACTCATCAAAAGTCCTGGCGTGCTTTATTATAGTCCACTCTCTATGCAGTTAATTCTTACTTAAAACAATACCTTTCCCAATTTTCTTAGCAAGACTGATCTGTTTCATATGCCCCAGTGACATGCCAAAGTCATGGGGTCCCCATTTGGAATGCTTTTTATAGTTAGGTGAAAATCTCTATTTTCTCATATTCCTATGTCCTTGCTATCTCCTTTCTTCCCTTTCTTCCCTCCCCATCTCCTCATTCAAGCATTACTTTCAAAGCATCTCAAAGTCATATTTTGATGAGCAGGATATCAAATTGTAGAAGGAAGACAAGACAAGCTGTCACTAGTATTAATAGACATAAGAAAGACCTCTTCTAGACTTACAGAGAGAGAGATGTCTTCACTTTCATGATTGCTCTAAAATTCATGAAACATTAATAATGAAACATTGTCTCCATGTTACCCCGTGACTCTAGGGAATTTGTGTAGTAGCTCAAATTCATCTGTGTATATTCCTTAGTAAGATACTTAAATATATGATTTTTTTTTTCCAGCTTTAGTCTTTTTTGAGCCCCTTAAAATTTTTGGAAGCTTCAAGATGTTCTTATATATGTTTTCTTTTCCCTCTTCTCTCACTAGAATTCTATTTTGGACTGACTGGGATGCAAATTTTCCTCGCATTGAATCTGCTTCCATGAGTGGAGCAGAAAGAAAGATCATATATAAAGACATGGATACTGGAGCCTGGCCTAATGGTCTGACTGTGGATCACTTTGAAAAAAGAATAGTGTGGACAGATGCCAGGTAAAGAGATAATAACTTCTTATTCTTAAATATAAAAATGTGAATGACATGAGAAATGGAATATACATTATGTCCATTTTTTTATTTGTGTTGCTGTTACATATGTCTTCATGGCTCGGTTCTGTGTCCTTCGCAGTCTTTGGCATACAGCCATTTACTCCTCGAGTACATTTGATGCATACAGGAGGTGAATGATACATTTTGTTAAATGCAAGAGAAACCTTATGAGAAATCTTGCTTAAGTTCTTGAGAGAAGATGAGTCATTGAATTGAACCAATTAATGATCATATTGTCAGGGCCCTGAGTGCACCAGTAGGTGTTAATGGCCCTGAGCAGCCTCACCTCAGGTCACAATTATTGTGTAAATTCCTTTTTTTAATTTGTATGTAATCATAAACTTGGGTTTATCTTGTAGATCGGATGCTATTTATTCTGCATTATATGATGGAACAGGCATGATAGAGATCATACGAGGTCATGAATATCTTTCTCACCCGTTTGCTGTTTCTTTATATGGGAGTGAAGTATATTGGACTGATTGGCGGACCAATACACTAGCAAAAGCTAATAAGTGGACCGGCCAAAATGTCAGTGTAATACAAAAAACAAGTGCTCAACCATTTGATCTTCAGATATATCATCCAAGTCGTCAACCACAAGGTAATTATCTATTTATAGAACAGTTTATTAAATCTCCGAGGGGAATAAGTATTATTTTTATATACAAATATTTGTGTACAGCTTCGTCTTAAACTAAGTTCTTAGTTTAGTGCTATATTCAACACTGCTGTTTCTTGGATTATAATACAGATTTTTTTTGAACTAGAAGTTTCATGGGGTTGGCATTCACTTTAGTGAAAATTGTCCAGTTTGCCTTTATTCTTGTTCTGTAATGAATATAATGCAGAACCACATGTATTTAAAAGTCTTCTACCTTAATTTTATTTATTTGAAATAGTCTACCAAAAGCTGCTAGTTTTCTCATACTTTTTCTTAGAGTAAGATCACCTTTTTTCTGTGAAATAAGCCATGTGTACAATTTTTATTAAAATGAATGTTCACTTGCATAATTGTCTTAATTTGCTAATTTTGTTCCCTGTTTTTATTTTCTACCCAATCCTCTTCGTTTTTGTTTTGTTTCTGTGAGGACCATGTAGTTTAGAATCTACCAGTACAGACTGCTGCTCTACCTAAATAGCCTAGCGCAGGTTTTATCTATGAATTGAAGCTTTTCAAAAGCATATTTCATTCACTTAACAGCTCTTATTTTGCAGTAACATTTGCAACTTGCAATTCAAATTAAAATATTATCTTTTGCATAGGAGAGGGGACTCAACCTGCTGGAGGCATGAGTCTCAAAGTGAAAACTTCAAGAAACGTTAAAACCTTATTCTTTGTATAGATAGCTATCCAAACTAAGAGGAAGTTCACAGCACCTGTGTTAGTTAAAAAGTAATAGAATATTCCTTAATTATTCCTTGATGCATGATTTTGTAATTTTAACTTCCAAAAATCACATATATATATAACTTACCTGTTGATGTGCGTGTATTTCCATTTCAATTCTTCAGCAACACTTGAATCAACACTAGAGAACTGACACACAATTTTAGGAAGCTGGTATGTGCATAGGCTTTGAAATTAGATTCTAAGAGCTGAAGATCACCAAACACATAACAAGTATTTAATGTTAGCTATCTGATATAATGAAATAGTCTGTTTAATTCTCAGTGAAATATGCAAAAACCTGCTAAAACTTATCTCCTCGAGACAGTTTTACAATGACTTCATATAGGTAAAAAGAGTATATTTTCAGCTGAAGCTTCAGATGATTTTATCACCGGATTGTAAAGCTCTCATTCAGATGGTGAACATTTAGTCAAGAAATTCAAATTACTGACTTCAGTTGTTCATACGTGTGAACGGTGCTTATCTGGACTAAAAAGAAATTGGAGTAGCCCATTAGTAACACATTCGGTATCTTTCCACATTATAATTTTATATTTCTGTAAGAATTGCAAGGCTTATGAACACAGACACATATGTAAAGTTATGATGACATGAAATAATTCAGCTCTAAATTTTCTGACTTAGATTACTGCAATATATGAACTTTGTATTCAAATAAGCATGATGCTTATAACATAAACAGTAATCAAAACCCATTTACAGAGAGACTTAGCAAATGTTGCTGTGGTTTCATTCTGATATTACCTATTTATTGTTAGGGCTCTTTGCTGCTGATCTAAATGTGTCTTCTTGCCTTCCCCCATACCACCTTTATTCCCAAATGCTGTCTAATTGAAGATAGATCAGTCCAAGATGCTTCATACAGAGCTAATACCTGGCAATATTCTTGCTAATAATTGTCACCACTTAAACAATCATTCCAAATACACATTTCATTGGGCTTTATATTAGCTCTTATCTTGAGCTTTTAAATACTGAACCCTTCAAAGTCCATGACTTTGGAATTACATATATTAATGGAAATATTTGGAAAATGGTTATTATTACATAATCATTTAGTAGTAGGGGTTGGAAATTTGAGTTTGTATTTACTCGATGTAAAATAGTGAGGATAAAGCAGTAGTTCAAAAAGTAATGAAGGCATATGATAGAATATGGAGCAGAAGAATACTTTTTTGAGTGAATGTCTTCAGTTATTTTGTCAGATAGTTACTTGGTCATTCTACACAGGTCATTCTCTGAGTGGACCTCCAGATAAAAAGGCAAAGTGTTACTACTGGTGAACGAAGTGGATTTTTTAGTTACAACTGTAGCTACTTGAATTAAAATGTGTTTATAATTACATTTAAAGATACAAAGACTAGTATACGATAAGAATTGCGATATACGATTACAATATATGATACGATTACAGAAATACAATAACTGGTAGAGGGAAGAATCTGTAGCAGTGGCATGCCTAATTTGTGAATATTTACTTAAAAATATGCATATGCACATATTTACATGTGTTCATTATATACATTTTTCCCCATATTTTTGTAGTGTTTGTTGATTTGTTCAACTTAATATTTGGAGATTCAAGATATATCACTAGATATATCCACTAGATATATCTTGAATCTCCATATATATTTTTGAATCTCCATATATATTTGTAGATATCAAGATACACCACTAGTGATATATCTTAGTATCTATGAATAAATAAAATTCTGTGGTTATAGGCCATAGCAAGGCCTATCTGTAGAATTTTTTCAGGTTTACCCTGAAAAACAATAATGATGGAAAGGCAATTTAATGTGTGTGTCTATTGCAAAATATACAGCATACAGTATAATTTGTTTGCAAACATAGGAAAGTTGGGTGAAAAAGCATGTAAGGGAGAGCAGTCTCAGAACATTCCATGACCATGTTGATGGTAGTAGAAGCTCATTTGAAATTCATATCATGTAGTTAAGGTTTTCTGATACATTATGCTTGTTCTTTAATATTAAGAAACGACCTTCTGATTTTCCTTTAGCCCAGGGTTTGTAATATGCAGTAAGCTATTCAGTTTTCTATGTTAGTGGATCCTGGGCAGTATTTATTTAAAAGCAGCCTAACAATTTTGGATGGCTTTGTAAATGTCCTAGAACATAGTTCTGCACTAGTTACATATAGCAGAATATAGATGGAGCTCTGATGTAAATGAGGACCTGCAAGTTTTCCCTACAGACTAGTAGGCAGGAGCTTTGAAGAATGCAACATCTATATTTGCTGTTCTCACAGTTCTGGGAGAGTTTCTTATTAGCTATTTCTTACTGTTAGAAAAAACAGTTATCATCTGTTCCATTTTGGAGTGGAGCCAAACAATTTTTGGGAGATGCCATGTTTTTATAGAGAGACTGCAGACTAAGATGATGTGTTAGTGAGTATTCCGCAGCCAGACAGATACTTCCCTAAAGGCAAGCTACAGGAGAAGTTTTTAGCTGGTGTCAGAATCAAGAAGTTTAATTATCAGCTGTCTGTGCACAACTTTATTTTTATGATATATAAAATGCCAGATTCCAGGTTATGATTGGTCTTCAGCGTTTGCTTTAAATTGTTTTCTTTCAATGAAAGCAGTTCCTTCTTACAAATAATACAGTAAGCTCAGTTGGTACTAGGGAAAAAAACGATGATACTCTGAGAATATTTCTTCATTTTTCCTTTGAATTTTAACATGTAAGGAATGAGAGAAACATTAGAATTCCCCCAAGAGGTTACCGTTGTATTGGCACTGCAGGAATTTGGCACTGGAGGACAAACACAGTGGAGTGTCAGATCATAGGTGTACATCCACGTTTCCCATGTAGGTGAAAGACTATTAGCTCTTTTAACATACTATGTGATTTATTTTGATGGAAGTAGGACCATATGAATTCCTGTAGTCAAAAGCATAGTATTTGAGTTAATTTATGAATACCAATTAAAGGCAGCAAAATTTTACTGATGTTTGTATGAATGAGGTATTTACAAAGTAGGTTCACATGTTAGTTAACCTGAAGGATCTGTGTTCTGCTGCCACATGATGTCACACCTGAGTTGGAGACCCACTCATCTTCACAGAATCACAGCTGTGTGTCAGGAATGCTTCTGACATAGAAAATGTGGGGCTTTAGCAAGAACATTTTCTCAACTACCCCTAAGTTTTAAAAATCCACTGGCTGTAAAGAGCCATGTCCCTGTTCTAGACATGAGAAGTTGCCGCTGTACTGTGAGGTGAACTACTGAGGAGAGTGACGAGAGGAGTCAGTACAGCACTCTGGATCTCACAAGGATCACAGCTTAAAAAAAGTTAGCTGAGAAGTCCTTAACCATCTCTGCTTCCTTATTATTTCTTAATGAAATTAGTTTGTATTTAATAATCATGGCCGTGGCCTTATTTTTCTTTTTGCAGACTCAATTTTTGTACATTAAAAAATAGGACAAGCGGTATAGTAACTGCTGAACATAAAGTATACTGACACCACTGGGCTCTGTTTTGTAATTAAAGCATTGAAATGTTTAACTTCATAGCACTGTTTTGCTATGTTACTCTGTGGGGGCCTGAATTGCCAACTGTTAAACTAAATAACGTTTTACAGAAAGGTAGCTTAAGATGCACTTAAGGAAAGTTTTGATTATCATATTTTGTCAGGGATTATTTTTTTTTAAACGTTACTGTATTGAGTTTTAATCAGAAGCTATATATATACATTGTTTTTAGTCAAAAACCACAAACAAGACTGGAATCTGTGTTACAAAATATACAAATACATATAATTTTTAAATCTTTCAGTACGACTGAATTCCTTCATTCCTCATGTAAGTTCCATTTTTATAATTTTTGCTGTTGACTATATGAAACAAGACACTGAAACATGTTCGTTGGGCATCTTAACATAACAGCCTAACTGAGCAGCCTGTCTTTCACAACAGTGGAGGATCAGTGCCCGCAGGAAAGTGTGGAGCTGAAGAAAGCTGCAGTCGCACTCTTCCAGGACACTGTATAAGCTTCCAGTAATCTGTGCCCACATTTTTTGATTTAGACAGATTTTTCTTACATGAACAAATTGATTTTTTGAAGCTCTGGATCTCCGCAGCTTTTTGGACAGATGGTTCTGCAGTGTAACTCTTCCTTGCGTGAAGGAGCAGCTCATCTTGTTTGCTTTGACCCTGCTGCCTGATATTTCTGTTTAGGATGTGTACCTATCTCTTGCAATGGGAGAGGTGTTGGGCTGTCATTTACTAAGTATAAAAACTCAGCTGTATAATCAACAATAGTAAAAAAGCAAATAGGATGTTAAGATTATTATACCATGTGTAGCTAAGCTGTAGATCTCGTCACGTTACAGATAGGAACAGCTAGTTCAAGTGCTCAGCACTGTGCATGTAACTTGCACAGTCTCTTTCAGTATTTATGTTATTGTACATTTACTCTGTTTTATGTGTTCTTTTATTTCTCAGTCATTTGGTCATGTAACTCTTTTCTTAGTTGGATTTCATTTAGTCTTTTTTCATCTTTTTTTTTTTTTTTTTTTTTTTTTTTTACATATTTGAATACAATGAATAGGGCATAACCTGCTGCAGAGAATCCCTTTATTTGGAAAACCAGATGCTTATTCTTACTCTTTCGTTCTTGTCCTTTATTAAGTTATTAATCTGTGATGGGCCTTTCGTTTTCTCAGCCTGGCTCAGTTTCTTTACAAAAGAATCATCTAGGGAATTTGTTGAAAATCTTTTTGAATTTAAAGTTGATATATCATCAGAGTAGATCCTGCATGTGTGTTCATAGCTGTGACTGGTGAATCATGAGCTTGTGATATAAAAAACGTTTGACTTTTTCACATTATATCACATTTGTTCATATGGCTGATGATTTGGTTATTTAGTGTAGTTTCTGCATCTGGCTTACATGGAAGCCAAGCCTATTGGTTCTAGCTGGGGAACATCCCGAAAGAAGGAAAAGTTACAGGAAAAAAAAAAAAAAAGTCTGTAGATAACTGTGACCATTTGTACCTCTTATTTACTGACAGAATTTCTACCAATTTCCTCCTAGTTTATCTTATGCCGATGTGATGAAAGACAGATTATGCCAGCAAAATGATGCAAGATTCATATCACACACTTAATGTAGGACTCTGTGTAATCAAAATGTCACAGAAAGTCAGCAATAGCAAATAAGTTAGCAAAAAAAAATTAATACAACCTTTACCAACAGTTATTAATGTCAGTGCTGTTACTGTTTGGTTCTTGACTATATTTAATCAAAATTGGAATATTGCAATCTATGATTCAGATGAGAGACTAGAGCTTAATGGTACAAAATGCGCACTGAAAAAACAAAGGCCATTCCCCTCCTGCAATGACATCTTCATGTCATTGATAGAGGAATGAAACCTTGCTCCAGAAGGTGTTTTTATATTTTGTGTATTTCATTGTGTGATTCCAGCTTCTAATCCTTGTGCTGCTAACGAGGGCAGAGGTCCGTGTTCACACATGTGTCTGATCAGTCACAACAGAAGTGCTGCATGTGCATGTCCTCATCTAATGAAACTGTCTGTGGACAGGAAAACATGTTATGGTAAGTTTTTCTCCCATAACCTGAAAATTGCATTGGTTTTAGGATGGAGAAATTAGAATGCACAATCTTAAAAATTGTCTCTGCAGTGCATTGTAGTGATAAACTTTAAAGGGACCTCACATCTGGAGAATTGATAATACATGAGGTGTGTGGAGCTTTGATACTGCTACCTTCATCATTTTTTTCCTATTGCCCATGCGTATGACATGCTAGTGGAATTTATCTTTGCAAAACAGGAAGATTAATAGTGTAAAGAGCATTATCAGAAAATGATGAGTCAAGTAACCTGAATAACAAAAAGGTACTTAATGACTTTAATCTCTACCTGTTCTTCTAAAGTTCCCTTAGTTTCATTTTCAGGGATTAAGAACTAAATGAAGAATAAATATTAAACATGCTGCCTTTCAGGAGAGTTTTATAAAAAAATATAACACTTTTAAGCTGTAAAAGCCCTAGAAATGTCAAATAATTGTGTCCGTTATTTGTAAAACCTTGTAATAGAGTATTCTTCTCAGTGTCCATTAATAGTGTCTAGAAAATCTGAAGAAAAAATATTTTCTCGCATCAAAGGATATTAGAAAGAAAGAAGGTACCCTTTATATATATATTTGACCTTTGCTAAAATATTTTTAGAGGTATGAGGTAAAAAGTAGGGTTCTGTCCTGCCTTTACTGATTTAATGAATCACACTTTTCATTAGGGGATATCTACATTTGTTTTAACATTCAGTGAGCTTTCCTTCCCCTTATCCACTCCCCTTTTGCCTTTAACATTTAACAGTTGCACTGAGGGATTCCTGATAACTTTCGTTCTTTGGTTTTCAAAACATTCTTCTTGTTCTACTCTGTTCCCCTGAGATATTATATGTCGATTTTATTTTTATGATGTGCAAATGAAGCAGTGCTTTTGATGGGGTAAGAACGTTATTTTAAAAAATAAACTTTAAGTTTTTTCCTTAGATTTTTACAAGACAATATTGATAATTGACAGGAGTGGTGGCATAGTAACATCTTTTCCAGGATTAATATATTTTTTGTATGATTTTATACTCCATAACATACTTTGGTTTGTTATGAGGGTGCAAGCCTTCTGGAAATCCTGTGTCATTCATACACTTTTATTTAAGCATTTGGAAAGTGTTCTCATTAGACTTCATTTAGCCATTGAGGTAAGGAAGATGAGAACTGCTATTTTCCTGTTTCTCTACAGAAAAGAAGAAATTTCTTCTTTATGCAAGACATTCAGAAATAAGAGGTGTGGACATAGAGAACCCCTACTTCAACTTCATCACAGCCTTCACCGTTCCCGACATTGATGATGTCACGGTCATAGATTTTGATGCCATTGAGGAACGTTTGTACTGGACTGATGTGAAAACACAGACCATCAAGCGTGCCTTCATTAATGGCACTGGCCTAGAAACCATTATCTCAAGAGGTAAATAATGTAGTATTAAGTTTCAAATAATTAATCGGGGTAAATGTTTGTGTATTTTTTATATGCAACATGATGAGAATTTGGGTTTTGTTAGGTACACCTTTCACAGATCTTGGATAATTCATGTAAACAATAATAATAATAAAAAACATTATTTTACTTAGGATTATGGTTCATTTTATAGATACATTAATTTTTATTTAAATAAAGTTAAAATGTAACATATTTTGTAAAGAATTTAAATATGGAGTAGTGAAGAATTAAAATACTGTTTTCTGGGGAAGGTAGAATGTTTTAAAGACAAAAAGCAGAAAAATAACTGCCTGAAATCGCTTTGCTTTAAAAATACCATGTGGACTTCCTACATCCTTTGGCTAGCTGTGCTTTCTTACAGAAGTAGTTAGCCCCACCAGAACCAGTGAATGTTTGGCAACTGTGGGAGGATCAGCCCATGCTGTAGCTTTGTCATTTGCTGATCCTTGTGTTACCAGTTCACCTCCTGCAATGTGTGTAAGGTCCAAAGTGAATGCCATGAGACTGTTCAGGTCCAGTAGTGGTCAAGTGAAGCAAGTAAAGCAAGTATTTTTACTCTGTAGAACTAGAGCCTTTAATTTTGCATGTTTGTATCCTGAGTATCCTTCTGCTGTCATTGCTGCTTCAGTTACAATGCTACAAACAGGTTTTCCTGAGATTTTTCATCTAAGTAGGTTGCTTACGCCAAGGAAGGGAACGCATACTCCAAAAGGAGTGCTGTAAATGGAGAGTCACGCCTGGCTGCTTTTCTGCACCTACATTGTTCCAACACTGCTGCTCCCTGCTTTCCGTTCAGAGACTGAAGAGATCTAAAGCCTCTACTGGATTGCTTCCACCCTATGCCAGTATCTCCCGTGCTAAAGTGATGCTGTTTGTTGCCTTTTCTATATTGGCTCCTGTCCTGGCAGCACACAGTCTTCTATCGTTTAGCATGTGCTGCTTGCTTCAGAACAGGACTGGCTGACAGGAACTCTGTGGAGGAGTATGGGCAAATATGCAAGCTAAAGGAATTCTTAGATCCTCAACTATTGCATGTATATTTAACTTCCTGTATATTACAGAAAGTTAATGGATAAAAGTATTCAGTATGTATGACCACATCTGTTTATCGTGCATTGTTTCATAATTTCAACTAGCTTTTTATTTATGTAGTAAGTTTTGTATGTGTCAGATGTAATTTTTATTTATATAAAATTTACAAAATTACGGTGTTCTGACACATGCAAACTTTACAGGAGCTGCTTGTTATGTGTAAAAGATCACATTTGCTTACACTTACATTTTCTTACTTCTCATAAGAACATAAGAAGCTTTAGAAGCGTGTGCTACTGGATTCTCAGTGGATGAAGTATTAAGCCAGTGTCACAACCATGTCAAAGTCATGTTTTAATCTTTTTAAGAGTATGATGAAATCCTTATTTTCTAGTTCCTCCAATCTTTAAAAAAAAAAAAAAAAAAAAGCAGGAGTTCCGTTTAAAGTGGGTCATGGCTGCATGTTTGGGGTCCTTTGTTCCATTTACCAAAGTGGGCAAACTTCCCAAAGTCCAGTCACCATTTAACCTTCAGTATATGCAGGTCAGTCCACAGCAACTTCCCTTTTAGTTCATCAATGAGAATAATTCAGTGAAAGCAACCTAAGAAGAGGAGTTGCTGTACAAAGTGAACTGTGAGCAGTTTTGCAGTCTGCAGAGATGCTGGCTAATGCAGATCTTTGCTAAGGCAAGGCAGGGCGTGCTGGTATCCAGACCTTCAGCAGTGCATTACACCCAGAATTTAAGGCATGGAGTGTGGGCAATACATGTGGTTCTGGTGAACATAGAAGTATTCCAGCAGTGTGATTTATTTATTTATTTATTTTTCACAGCATCCCTTGATCCTTTTGAAACGTGGAAGGTGTTGAATGCCTAGTACAGTACGTCACGTAGTGTTGTGCCGTGATCCATGCTTTTTCCTTTTTCATTCTTTAACCAGTACTGTGCCAAGGAGGGCTATCACTTGCCAAAAACTGTGAAGCTACCAAAGCAATCATACCTTCTGCATGTTTTGCTTTTTCTGAATACCATCCTAGCTCATGGATGGGCTCATCAGTGAGGACAAAGCATCATTTTCTAGTGGGATGTAACTTGTTCTGCATCATCATGTGAATGAGTAATAAATGATTTTCTTAGTAGAAAAATACTCTGAAAAAATATAGAGACTGAGTTTTGTTGTTATTTCCATGTTAATATTTGTTGCAGTATCTGGCGCGAAAATAAAAGCGATCATTGCTTATTGCACCTTGTTACAGTATTGTAGGAATTTGTTAACAAATAGCAGAAGTTTTTTTTTTTCCTTCCTGAAAGTCTGAAAATTTACAAAGTAAATCAAAAGAGCAACTGCTTTCACTTTTTGCAGATATTCAGAGTATCAGAGGTCTTGCAGTGGATTGGATATCACGTAATTTATACTGGATTAGCTCGGAATTTGATGAAACACAAATTAATGTGGCACATTTGGATGGTTCCTTGAAAACTTCCATCATCCATGGAATTGATAAACCCCAGTGTCTTGCAGTTCACCCAGTAAGAGGGTAATATATTTGTAGTTTTAATGTTACCATAAAGTTCAGCAGAAGCTTTTTTTTCATTCAGATTTTGAGTTTGCTTGTTCTATTTTTGTGCAATTTTACTAAATGCATGCATCTGAAAGATTTTGTACAGAAATTCTCAACTGAGTATTACTTCTATGCCAAAGCTTACTGTTAATTAAATTGTATAACCGCTACTTCTGTATTATGTACTTTTAAAATCTATATACATTTTTCACTACTGATGTATTAAAAATACTGTATACCCAAGGCAGTGTTTACAATATACTCTGTTTCTTTCTCAGTAAGCTTTATTGGACAGATGGAAACACAATTAATATGGCAAACATGGATGGCAGCAACAACAAAATACTGTTTCAGAATCAAAAAGATCCTGTTGGTAAGTAATACTACTTATGTATACCATGATGTTTCTCACATTCTGTAGGACAAGGATATTAATATGTTTAGAGGCATTAAAAACATCTGATATAATTTTGCGTTTTACTGTTCTAAGGTATTTTTGTCCCAGTTTAGTCGCATTGAAATCTACTATAATCAATCAAATGATGTAAGTGTTCATGTTTAGGATTACTGGAGATGAAATGGTACTCATACATCTGTCTTCATCTTTAGATTGGGGTAAAAATACAAAGAGTAAGTTTTTAATAAACTTTTTAATACATAGTTTAAAATATTTTTATATAAACTATGTTTAAGAAATATGTGGGAGGATTATTCTACCAGAAACATAACTGTCCTCATCAGAATGCCAGGTGTATGATGAAAAGATAACTTAAATGTTAACTTTCCATTCATAGCAAAGAGCAGAAATGGATAAATTAAATTGATATAAATCCATAACTCTTATTTTTAATATTTTATCATTAACATAGTTCATAAATTATACCACCTTACAAAAAATCATTCAGGTCTCTTTCCTCCTTTCTCTTTTTTCTTTTATTTTTTGTTTTCTTGTGATGCAATTCTCTCTAACTAAAGGAATCATTCTGATTGTTTTGCTTTTTTAATGCCCCATCAATAAAGTGTTTAAATTTTAATGTGTTTATTGTTTTTCGTAACTGAATGTTAGTGAGCCAAAGCAAAAATAAATGATATAACTAAATAATTAATTTGAGGTTAGAGCAAACACAATATGCGTTTTAGTCCTGAGATTGAAAATAGTTTTATAGAAAATATGTGATAACTCTTTTTTTTCTGATTTGGCTTTGTATCTCTCCACCTTAAGAGACATAAATCTATTTGGAGAAAAGGGGAGAAAAAAAAAAAGGGCCAAAGCTACTAAATTTAAGGTGAGCACAAAAAAAAATTTAAATGAATTGGGAAATATTAAGGAATAATGTTGTGTACAACAATTTGCACTGAATATCCTGTAATTGAGGACAGGGCGACAGAGCCCTGAATTGCAGTATATATGGTGTCTGTTGTGTTTGTTCTGACTATCAGTAAATCCACTGAGCCAAATATTTGGTAGAATGCTCTAAGCATTTCAGCTTTAAATGGTAGACTGCATCTGCCAATCCATATGGGTTTTGTGACTTCTTTTTCCTCATGGACATGTCTTACTGGTATCAGCTAGACTATTTATGTATTTAAACATCTCATTAAGCCATGTAGGCCTGAGGATTGTGAGAGAAGTGGAATTTTAGGGTTTGTTTTGTTTGGTATTTTTTGGTTTCACCTTCACCATAGAGCTGTGAGTGAAGCAAATTGTCGTTGTATAGTAAGGAACTAATTAAAAATTATTAAGAACTGATGAGACTTATTTGAAATAGCTTATATTCAGCTCTAAAAGTGTGTATAAAAGTATGAATAATGGAATCCCATTAGGAAACTAGAAAGACTTGATTGTTTTTTTCTATTCTTCTTGCCAACCTGAAGGTGTCCTACGTCATAAACTATGTCTGTATGTAGGTTTATATATGTGTGTATGTAAAGGCAAGGTAAAGCTGTCTCTGTCTATCAATGAAATACTTTTGAAGTGGTAGGTGTCTTGCTTAATTTTATTGTCAGACAAAATAGACAGGAATAAAAGCTGTTGAATGTCTTTCGTATGCCAAACTTGAAATATAAAATATATTAAATATTAGTCCGAATGTTTAAATTAATTCTATCATTAGAATAAGAAATATACCTACTGCTGAAGAGTTGGAAGACCATACTAAAAATTTCAATTCAATAATTCATTTCTTAATTACAATTTAAACAGTATTTCTGCATTAGTAAAAATTCAGTCCTTGTAATTTAGTGATACTTAATATTTGGGGAGCAATATGAATGATCTAATAAGTGAACTACCAAGAAGGTTATTGAAAAAGACAAATATGTGGCTTGCTGTGTTTAGATATCTTGACAATTTATGCTTTTGGACTTTTGAGACATAATTTCAACATTTAAAGAGTGAGAGGAAGTTTTCCAACCGATGACTTGAAATAATCTGATGGTATTTTCTCAGCTTGGATCATAATTAAAAGAAGGAAATTCTTTCAATTTAATTAGAAAATGTTTCAACATGAAGAGAATTTAAGTAGTAATTTTTTTTGTAACTGATAATTTTAGGAGGATAGATTTTAGTCCATTTTTATCTTAATTACCAGGTCTGACTTGTCCTTTCTGCAGTTCAAAAAGGCTCAATTATTGACATATATACACTGGTTGAGTAAAAAAGAGCTATTCTCTGGGATTTTATTAAGTTACCTTCTTAGGGATTAGGTTTTTTTAGTGCTTTGTTTGGCTTTTGTACTTTGTAAGGCAGATCACAACCAAACATCTATTTTATGAGTGCGCATTGCTCTCAAGTACTAACTTGGAACCTTTTAGTAGTTTTGACAGGAAAAAAAATATTTTAAGTAGAAACTAACATTTGAAACAATCCATTATTAAGCTAAAAGTTCCTAAATAAGATTTATTGCTTAGCTTTAATAAGTACTTGAAATAGTTTACATGTAATTGGATTTTAATTTGCCAATTAAGGCGAATTTCATATTTTTCTGTGATTAGTATAGTTTCTAAGTTTGTGTCAGTCTGTCTCCCAGCACTGAACTGCCTAATTTTGCTAGCTGTAGTGGTTATTTGCACTGTACTTACAGGCTTTTGTCATTCACAGATGCTACCCACCCAAAACATCATTAAGATGTTAAAAGAGTAGAATATCCATACAGGAGATAGTACATCACAACCTAGAGAATAGGTTGCCTCAATCATCTTCTGTAAAGTTATTTTCAAGCAGTGTAGGTTTTTGGAGAGCTACTCTTCAAGTACATGCGCCTCAGTACTAGTGAGTTATCGCTCAAGAATCCAGAGCACTGAGAATTGCCTAAGCCCCGAGTATGTGGAAAAGGCCTGTCTTCAACTGGAACATAAAAGCCTAGATCTTGCAGAAGCTAATAAAACAAAATAGGTAAATCTTTGTGGCTGGGCATAAGGTTTTGGTGAAGAAAACGCCAAACACACACTTCCCCCCCCCGCCCCACACACATGAAATTTGTTCTATGCCAACTGAAATTCTCAATGCAGGATACATGTCTGACATGAGATGAAGCTGCAGGTAGCCTGTATTTTCAATTTGTAGTTTAATTTTAGAAATCTCTTGGCCTGTCAAGGCCTGATCCTCATTCTATTAATTTGCTGCCTTTAGTCCTATGGGAAGGAGGAAATGCATATGACTGGTTCAAAGGTTGCACCAGATGAGGTCTATGTAAGAGCGATGGTGTGACAGAAAGTCACTGCTACGGCAGTTCTTCGACTGTATGGCAGAATGGTGATTTTCTTTACACCCTTTACTCAACATAGATCTGTGGGCTCACCCTCATTAGTGCTAGTTCATTGAAGTGTCTCATCTGATGACTGTCAGCTCTTTGAAGCTCTTGGAGTGTCTGCGATGCTTTGTCTCCCCTCGATGGACCTGCCTTCCTTTCCGCTCAGTTTTCTGAAGGAAAAACAGACAGTATAAATATGAGGCAGACACTGCTTGTGCTCAGGTAATGGCCGGTGCTTTCCAGGCAGTGTTGCAAAGGGCACGCAGCATTGCTCTACATAGCTGCGTACAAAGTCGGTAGACATTTCTTTTCTACAGATTTAGGTTAAATTAGACAACTGTGATATAAGGTATGAGCTGGTCAGCCACAGCAGAATGCATTGTGAATGTCTCTTGAGCTCACTAGCAGAAAATCACCTGTTTTCATTAGTAAATACAGAATAATTCCTGAAAAAAAAATCTATCTCAATAAACACTCTTTGTCGAGAATGAAAAATAATATGATTTCACAAAGATCAATAATTGCTGGTATAACACAGCAGAAAAATATTCTGGGAGGAAAGATGTGGTAGAGGTGGGAATAAGGAAATAGGAGTGTTAGTTTTGTCAGATGTGGGAGTGTGATTGGCACACCTGTGCGTACAAATGCTACAAGCAGGAAACCTGACAACGTTGGAATTGCTGTGCACGGAATACACAGCCCAGGATAGATGTGTCTGTATGAAAGTGGAGAGCAGCTCACTGGCAGCAGTAAAGAAACAGAGAGCAGCAAATGCTCTCCATCTCAGAGCAAGGAAACCTATTATTGAGGATTGAATTTGTAACTGTAGGAAGGTCCATCCAGATTTCCAGGAAAGCTTCCCAAGCTTACTGTAGATTCTGTGACTTCCGCTTGTTCAGTCCTTCCTCATTGATTAGTGCTTATTCTAGAAACATAAAAACAGTTAGGTGCAGAGGGATGTTGCAAGATCACTCGCTCCTGAAGCAACTACTCAGCAGCTTTCTCCTCTCCTGAGTTTGTCTGTCTGTTTTGGAGGGTTTTGCTTTTGTTTTTTTTAAACTCTCATGCCTTTAGGTAAACCAATTGCAGACAAGGTTAAAACTATGAGTTACTGGAAACGAACTGTAAAGCCGTTATTGGAAAGTTTAGAAAGTGGAAACCTCTTGGTCTATTATGTCAAATGTGTGTGAGAAGCAGTGGCCTGCTGCCAGCTGTAAGTAGTGGAGCACACAGCACTGCCTTGTCACATCAGGATTTTGAAAACGGATCTGGCTTTCCATGGAAAAGCATATTACAGGATGCAAGGAGGGTAATGTCAAATTCTTAGATTTTGACCTAGGGAGTGAAATACAGTATTTTGGGGGAAGTTGCTGGGTTCTGGGAAAAGTCTAGTACTGTGGCAAATTATTATGGCATATCTTGTCACCATGCCCAGCAAATTTCACAGTGGAAAATCTCCTACTAAAATTACCTGAACATTTTTGAAGGATTATAGAACTCTGAAATATTTATCTCCTTGTTACTTGCTGTTATTTCCAGAATAATGTATGCTTTGTTTATGAGGTAGAATATTCTGCAAGTATTTTCATTTCTACGCCTTTCCTGTTTCTGATGATGAAAGTTGATCGTGAAATCACTTTACTATGAAGTGAAATTAAAATTAATGCTATAAGTTGAAGCAACTTTCAAACAAGTAGGGTTTTTTTCATATTTTAAGGTTTGTCAGCATTCTAAGCAGGAGACTGTGTATGCGAGAACAGGTTCTTAACAAAAAATAGTTGTTTTTTAAGTATTCGTATATTCATAATTTTAGAATGAAAGTTGGCTGAAAGTTAATGACTTCTCCTAGGTTCTCAGTTCATCCAAGCAGTTGCACACTGCCAGATGATCAGGCAGCCACTGATTGATTTCTGTAGGTGGAAGAAGTATAAAAAGATAAAAAGGCAGGAATCTTTGAAAAAGTATTCACTATAAAAGGCCAAGTTTTGTATTTTTTTTGGATTGATAGGTAGATAGATAACAATAGCTCTTTTTTTTTAATTGCAGGTTTATCGATTGATTATGTGGAGAACAAACTTTACTGGATCAGTTCAGGAAATGGAACCATAAATCGATGCAATTTGGATGGTGGTAATCTTGAAATAATAGAGTCAATGAAAGAAGACTTAACAAAAGCTACAGCTTTAACCATTATGGGTAAGTCCAGTGGTAACATCTTACCTTTCAAGTGACTGGATGCTGATGGATTATGCATTATCTAAAGCCTGGAAATGGAAAACATGCTGTGTGAATGCAAACACATACAGTATGTTCACAAGCAGCTTGAGTGTGAGTGCATTGAACAGGCAGTTTACAGTCTGTATTGCAAGTATGTGCTTCTAAATAATACAGTCTTGTTTGTATATGCACAGCACAAGGTAGCAGCCTGCTGGCTTATGTTCAGTACAGGTACTCGCAAAACATGTTAGAAGGAAGTCTTATGATTGCAGAGATCTATCCAGGACTTGTTATTTCTGCTACTTGCTTCATTCAGAATAGCCCCAGTTTCTTGCCTTTTCTTGAGTCTTCTAAACCTTATGAATATTTTTTTGATAAAAGATGATAAAAATTGTTTACTTGGATTTTCAGGTGTCTGTTGTTTTTTCATGTATTAGTTTGTTTGCAAATAAGTAGTTATTTGTTAGACACTGGAATTATATTTTCAAGTTATAAAGATACACTTTATAGCATTTTTTACATCTTGCCGTTTAGAAATATTTAGAAACATTCAAATTTTCCAAAAATATCAAAAAGGGTAATGAAAATAAAGTTTTCTGTAAAACACAGGAAATCTTTAACTTGCAAAATTGCTGAATATCATGAGGAAATTGCTTCAAATTAACTTTATTTCTTATATGCATCTTCAGCTGTTCCCCATTGGAGCAGCAAGGATAGGATGCTCTAAGAAGCTCTGGTTTGACTCTGAACTAGTGTTTTATGTTCTGCTAGAGATCTACAATAAGATGCATTTGTATCTATTGTGTCTATTATGTAAATACGTGGCCAGTTTAGAACTCTATATGTCAAAATCAGTTGGAGAGAAGAGACTTTTATGCATGGATGTTAATATGGAACAACTGTCTTTCTCGGACTTGATTGTGGATAGAAATGTTAAGAACAAATGACCATTACTTCAGGGAATGATTGGAGGTCTTTAATATGAAATATAATTAGGAATATTTGTTCATCCTGTGAGAGAGATGTCCACTCTTTCAACTCTTTAACTGAGATTCAGATAAACTGCAGTATTGATGATCCATCTAGGATATTGAATTCATTTTGACTTTCTGAGCTCCAAAATTCCTCGTCTTCTGGTTTCTATTTCTGCTATGCCTTTCTGAATTTGGTATATATGAGGTGAAAAATATATTTCATTTGGAGTACAACAGTGAACACATGTAATTTTTTTTCCTAAGACCTTGTGTGAAATGTCAGTGACTACAAAATAGCCCATTTAAGTTTACTTACTATTTAGAAAAGTGTATGAATTTTGTTTAGTACTTCCCACTATTTATTGTCTTGCGTCTGGCTAACACTGATATTCTTCTTGCTACTCTACTACAAATCCATTTGATTTTGTTCAAAACTTCTGGAGTTTCATCTTGTCTTTTTATCTAGCAGACAACACTGTCGTCCCCACAAAATTGTCAACATTGCCACTGATACCATTTACAAATTTATAGCAAATGTACCCACTCTTTTGGAAACTTAGGATGTCCCAAGTGACAGAATCTCTGATTTTCCATTATGGCACAATTACACTACTTTCAAGATGGAAAAAAAAAAAAGATCCGTTCTACACTCTGTTAGTGTTTCACTGAATTTAATGTATCATAATCAGTATCTGATTTTGGCACTTCCCCGGGTGTCCAGTATGTGAGCATGATCAAATTGGAGATGCGTTTGTCATTTTCTATCAAGTTATATTACCTGACTTCTAAGTTATTTATTGAACATGGTTCTTTTCCTCATCTCATCCTGGCTGAACATTTGTGTGACAAGTTTATTCATTTCAGGACTAGTGAACAGAGTCACTGTATTACAGGGTTTGGTTTGCATAATGTTGTGAAGTAACATCAGATGCATCTTGAAATTGGCATATACTTTCTTCAATTAGGTACATTTTAAATCATAAACTGATAGAAGAGTATTATTAGGTTAAGTTTGTAGCTAAAAGGAGTATGTTGAACTTCTCTTTCGGCAGTCTTTTTGGGGATATTTCATTGGAGAAGGGTGAAGGAACAAACAAGTTTCCATGTCATACCAGATCCTCACAGAAATACAGTTTGCACAAAATCAGAAAATTCATGTCATTTTGTTAGAAAATAGGAGTATCAGGACAAGTCTGATATAATCTAATGAAACTGTTTTTTTTGTGTGTGTTGGTGGTATTTTTTAAAAAAGAAAACCAGTGGTAGAGACCTGAGAGGGAATATTCCTTGATGATAAATAGTAGTTTTTGTCTAATCATACCTCAATACTACAAAACACAGTAAGTCTATGTAGTGAATGATTCTTATCTAAGTGATGTTTCTGTTGAAATTTGTACAGAAGTTTTTTTCAGTTATCAATAAATGAAAATCAGACGTATGTAATACCTTTTGAAATGGGAGTGCAGATATTAGAACAATGCCTTTTGAAAACAGGCTGCAGTATAAACACAGCTATCAAGTTGTATTATCAGGCAGCCAAAATAGACAATAACAATTACAGTATTTTATTTTTTGACAGGAATGTTGGTTCATATTGCCAGAATATATTCATAATGCCATTTAACCCTATTTCTTGCAGTTAACAGATTTACTGATTATTTGATTTATATATTGGTCTTGATAATGCTTCAGAAATAACACCAGAATGGATTCCTTTAGTAACTCAAATGGTGGGAATTTTGACTTTGCTGGATTTAATTTGGAAGTGAAAGGTGCGGCTTAGTTCAAGAAATTTCAAATACATACACCTTAATTTTCCAAGCCATCAGTCTTCTAATTGCCATAACACCATTCATTACATTAGCATTAATATATGAAATATATCTAGGCATTTTGCCCAGTTCTAAGTACAGTGCATAGTTGTCTTCCATAAATACTCAAACAGCCATTAATGAAAACTAATGGCCCATCAAGATTTGTATTTGGAGTAGCGCTTGAAATCTCCAAAGGACTGTCCACAAAGCTCGTATAGCCATTTTTGGCATTCAGAGTTGCTGTTTCCCAATATGTTGCTGCTCTTAATGCTAATTACCCAACAAAATGGATAAATATAACAATTTTAATGTATATTATAACTGAGTTTCAGCAACAAGATTGTAATTAGTGATTGAAAAACATTCTTGTTAGCACAATCATGCAAATAAATCATTTAACTTTAGTTTGCTATTTAAAGATCTCAGATACTGCTGCTGGCTTTTTTCTTTTCTATTTTGTGAAGGCAAAATTGGTGAAGTCAAGTGACTTTGTAAATAATTAAGTATATTTTAAAAATAAAAACAGATTAACTTAACCTAATCAAAAAAAAAAAAAAAGAAAAAAGATGAATTGACTAGTGAAGCAATACAGTCTTTCCAAATCTTCCAGTTACTGTCAAATATAGCACTTTTTTTGTATAATTAAAATTAATTTAAATGACATCATTAAAACCTTTATTCTTTAGCTCTGTGGAATACTTGGCCAGATAGCACCATTTCATGTTTTTTGGCCCACAGTTGTACAAGGTTTGGCCCTCAGGTGCCAGGATTTCAGAATCTGATCTTTTTGTTAATATTGGGGTATCTAGGCTGAACCGTTGCCATGTGCCTTGTGGAAGATATCTCTGTAGGTATCTGTATGGAGTATTTTGTAGTTGTCACAGTTGCCAGTGTGATCTAAGTTTGATACCGTCCTTGGGCATTCCTAATTTATGAGTCTTGACTGCTGTCCCTGACAATGTGGTCGTAGCTGTGACGTGCAAGAGAGCTGGGCGATCATGCTGCTCTCTTCACCGAAACCAAAACGTGGCGTGAGGCCGCTGTTGAAGGCACTTCTGTGCTCTTGATGCTGTCCTTCAGAGCTGCTGTGCCCTTTTATGTGGACAGCTCCATAGATGGTTGCCAGAATAGTGAAGACCATCTCTAGGAATTCTTGTGTTTTTCTTTCATTTGAACCCTTTCTTTCTTCAAGCCTTAGAAATAGGGAATACAAATCTTCTTTGAGATCTGCCGGAAAGATTTTCAAAAGTACTCACTTCATGTCCTTTTCTTCTGTTTGTGTTATTTCCTCTTCCTTGATAGATCTCCTCTGCTTTTCTCTACTTTTTGCTTTGTGATTGATGAGACTTGTTCTGCTGGCCATTTAAACAATATCAAATGATGGCATGAAACACAGACTACTCAAAACTTACCTGCAAAAAGTGATAAACCTTTAACAGCAGGGAGTCTCATTAGCTTTCGCTAGATGCATAAAACGAACAACTTTAACTGAAGAGACTCTTTCATCAATCCAGAAAAGTCAAAGTCTCCAAGTTGTGTGACCACAAGTGACCCCAATAAATGTTGTTTTCATTTGTATTTTCGTTTTAGAAAATAGTTGTATTTTCTGAACAAACGTAAACCAGGCTAATGTTGATATTTATATGATATTAATGAGGCTTCAGAAATAACATTTTCTTGAAGCAATATTGAGAAATGAAATAAGAAATATATGTTTCTCATGAATTTTCAGTTTCTTGAAATTTCTTTTAAATAGCTTTGTTTACATGTGTTGTTGTTTTAATTGTTATGGCGAAGAATATCTTTACACTAATACTGACTTCTAGATCTTAACTTCCTTTCTAAAGGAAGCTTACTTTCCACAGAAACTGCTATGGTCACTGTTAAAAGATCAAACTCTGTATTTCTATACTTATATCACTTATATTTCCTGTCAGAATTTAAGTGAAATTTTCGTAACTAAGGCCATCTGAAATCCCACCCCTTGAAAAAATGTCACATATACTGCAGTTGTGCAGTATATGCAAGTGAGAATCCCCTGCCGTAACATGACATAACTTGACTGGTGTATTCTATGAGCATGAATTTGTGAGGATGATTTGAAATTTTATTGGATAGCAAGTTTGTCTTTTTTTGTTGTTATATTTATTTTTCTGACTCATGTAGATTGCGATGAAAAGTTTCATAATGTGGTAGTCTCCATTTCTTTTTGCATGAATGACAATTCTCAATTCTTTTATATGTTCTTTGTTGTACTTATTAATTTGAACATGCAGACCAAGTGCTGAAAACCTGGAACCTGGGTCTCATTCGTCGGTTCATACATAATGAATAGATATGGCAAAGTTTGAGAACCAAACATCTGATCTGTGACTACAATTCTCATGTGAAAAACTGCGATAGATATTTAAGATGAATGTAAAAGTTAATTCCTAAAGAGAAAAAAGTAAATAAATAAATGTGATCTTTCCTTCAAAGTAAAAGATATATGCTTGTATTCTTGGTTCTTTGAGCAGTTTTCATTATAGCTCAAAAGTTTCTTTTCCATTGGATTTCAAGCATAAATAATACATTAATGCAATCCTTTTTGCTCATAAAATTTACAAATTTTACAGATAAAAAACTCTGGTGGGCAGACCAGAATTTAGCTCAGATGGGGACCTGCAACAAAAAAGATGGAAGAAACCCAACTGTCCTGCGAAACAGAACGTCAGGTGTTGTACATATGAAAGTGTACGATAAAGCTGCACAACAAGGTATGTTACGTTTTAGGCATGTTTAATCAACTTTTATATTACATGTTTTCTTTTCCAGTATCATTTTCCAAACATGGCTAAAGTGAAATAATACTTACTTCGTAGTAAGTTGGTAATAAAATATTACTGAGTAAGTCACTGAGTATAATAGGATAAATGATTCGAAGTACCAACAAATGAGTATAGTTCAGGTTCCTGTGGGATGTGAAAGTTGAAAATTTGTAGGCAAAACAAAACCAGTTAATGTTGGCACCTCCTACCAAACTATTGAAAGTCTAAATAAATAAAGTATTATTTGAGAAGTCACTAATATTCTAAATTATCTCATTATTGTAAGACACTTTAATTAATCTAAATCCCAGAAGTGACTGTATTATAAATCTCATTGAGATATAGCAAAAAGCAAAAAATTAGGGAAATGATGGAGAAGAAATGGAGAGAAATGGAGAAGAAATGGGAGAATGGGTACATTTGACTGAAGAAAAAAATTTGTCATTGACATCTGTTCGTTCTTGGGTGCCTGTCTAAGTCAGTGGGTGAGTGAATATGTGTGATCCTGTGAGTTTGGGGACTCTGGGGGGAATACAGACAAGTACAAGAAGTGTCCTGCATTCTTCTTCACCCTGGAGAGCTGTACATGCCCCTCATCTCCGTACACACAGCTCGTTTATGAGAATATTCACCTAGCCTGAAATTCCTACTAATTTCAACTGTCCCAAATAATTTTGAGTTTAATGCCAGTGCTCAGGATATATATCCTGGGAGTCCAGAGAGTTCCAGTACTTGTATTGGGTAGCACTTGGCATTTGGTAGACAAATTCCAGTCCCGTTATTAATTTTAACAGCTATATTTTAAAACAAAGTTCAAATCATAAATTCAAATTCAGGGTTATTGCATGTAAGAGTAGTAATGACAGTTGGCTAAGTGTACCAACAAAGCATCAGCTAAAATGTACAGCATTTTGTCTGCAGTAAGCTTTCCATTAGATTGAATTAGAAACATTTTCCTGTTTATAGTTTATTCATGGAACATAATGTTCTATTTCCCTTGAAAGTAATGGTTTTCTCTGTTTTGGACTGCAAACTGTCCTGAAACAATTTGGAATTGTCCCGTGCCCTGCAAGGGCTAGCAGGGATTTTACTCTTCTTTTGCAATTGAAAACACACTATATTTTCTCTTTATGCAGTTATTAGGTTTTTCAATCCTTAAATTCTCCTGGTTCAGAAGAACTGCTGTATTGGTATTACCTTTTGATAAATTATTAATATCTGTTGATATCAACACATGTTTTAGTAGGAATTAGGTTGTTTCAGTTTTGTTTGCTCTTATCTCTTCTCCCTTGTCATGCTATAGGCAGTAATTCCTGTCAGCTAAACAATGGTGGATGTTCCCAGCTTTGTTTGCCAACATCGGAAACCACCAGAACTTGTGTTTGTACAGTGGGGTACAACCTTCAGAAAAACCGCATGGCATGCAGAGGTATAGTATTGTTCAGTTTTTACTTTAACTAAATTCAGATTTCTAGAAAAACTGAGAGGAAAAAATAAAGAATCTGTATTTAAAGGTTTAAGCAAAAAAAAAAAATAAAAAAAAGTAGGAACACAGCTTATATCCAAAATCTTACATTTTGCTTCAGTAATACAGAACAATATAAGTCAAACATCATCTTACTGTGCCTTATAGTTGTATAAATCTGCTATTATTTATCCCTACATGGAACTACTGCCTTGTCCAATTCAGAGTGCTGTTTTGGAAGGCTGCAAACCAGTTCTGGAAAACGATGTCCAGTACTTATTAATTTCTCAGTTCATGTTAATTAGGAAGCACTCCATTTTGCTGTCATTAACTATCTGATTTTCCCATAGGTATTGAATCATTTCTTATGTATTCTGTTCATGAAGGAATTAGAGGAATTCCTCTTGATCCAAATGATAAAATGGATACTTTAATGCCTATATCTGGAGCTTCATTTGCAGTGGGCATAGACTTCCATGCAGGTAAATATTCTGCATAGTTTACTGTATATGTGGTAAAATCCATAAAATTCTATGAATGAAATCATATTCTATAAATGAAATAAAAACACAGTTTTCAAAACTTGAGTAACACAACTACATGTAAAGCTAGTGGAAGTTGTGTTAAACTCTAGCTATTGATGAAAGATACAATAAAATAGATACTTTGAATTTATGCTGTTTAATTAAGAAGTACAATCAACAAATATTTCCTATGGAGACAGAGACTTCAAAAATACTCTGAGCTAAGTTTAAAAGATGTAACTATGAAGGTATTTTGCAAATTTATTTCACAAACTTGTTTCATTTCTGTAGTCTGCATTTATAGGGACAGACCTTTTCCACAACCTGCTTCCTTTCATGTGTTAAGGAGTAGAAACAAAATAGGTTCTTTCTGCATGGTGTTGGTCTGGTGCAAAACAAGTCTTAAAAAAATATGCAGGCTTTCTGGGCCTTTAAGGTCTGACTCTACTGTGATTGAAATCAAATCAGTTGATATTTAAATAAAAAGTAGCATGTAACTTTATATTAGAGTGATACAGTGAAGATGTGTAATGTTATAGATGAAATTAAAAAAAAATCATGCATGAAGATATAGATTGATGTTTCCCATCAGTATTAATTCTCCTCATTTCAGATTCCAGCAATCTTTATATAGACATTGAAGGCTTCAAAGTGAGCGTAGGTCATATTGCTGTCTGAAACCAGAGCTGACTGCAGGAACCAGATGCTGAACTGAATTTTCATGTCCGTTCTGTTGATTTCCAATAACTTCCAATATTTTGGGGAATAATAGCAGTTTGTTCTATTATTACATTGGCAGTGCTGCCTGACTGAGACAGCACTGACAGATCTGTGCAGTATCTCATTAGACTTGCAGTGTTCCCTTTGCAAGTTGAGCAGACTCTGTAACAAAATACAGGCCAGTTGCCTTATCTGAGTTGCCATTAGCAATGGGATGTTATTCCCTGAGGCCTCAGTGGTTGAATCCCACAGAGAATGTTATGCTCTACATGAACACAGAGAATTTGATTATTAGCAGAAAGAAGCCCTCAAAATTGCTGTCTCATAAAATGAGAGAGAAATGTGATTTGGTCACACCATCTGTGTCCAAATGCAATCTGAAACATTTAGTAGTGCTATCTGTATTTTAAACCCACAGGGATCCTTGTTTAGTAAAAGTTAATGTAGAGGACACTATGACAGTATAGGAAAAGAGTCTCTAACATTTTCTACTTTTTTTTTTTTTTTTTTTTTTTTTTTTTAATATTAAGGACCTGAAAATCAGTATTATACTTTCCAAAGTAATGTAGAGCAAAAGTTAACAAATGCTTGGCATTGCTATAAATAAAAGCCCTTTGTCGGTACTTCAGAAGAAAAATTTTTTGTTTGCCTTGGGACGTATTTTAAGAATTATATCTTTGAAGAATTATATCAAAATCTCAAATTGAATGTATGTTATCACTATATTTAAGGAAAAATTAATTCAGGATATGAAGGCACGTTAGACACACAGTGACATAATATGAGCATTTAAATTTTGTTTACTGAGGTTTAATATCGGTGTAGTAGTGGGAGATTTGACTTTACTTTCCAAGACTGAGTGCATTATTTATATCCAATTCTATTGTTGCCAGTGATTTAATATTCTATAAAAATTATGAACTAAGGTTTGCATTCATTGTATTTTGCAAAATATTGGAAATAAATATAATTTATGAATAGTTTTAATCTTCTAATATCTATCTTAAAGCAATTTATTCTTTTTTAATTAAGTCTTGCTAACATATGATAGTGTTATATATTTAAATACATTATTATAATTCATATAAAGCTACTGAAAGTCTTATAAGAGTTGTTTTATTTGTATGACACATCTGAGATGGTGTGCCTGTTTTGAAGAACTGTACAGTAGGAAATGGGCATGGAAAAAGAGAGAAAAATACTGTCAGCTGCAAAATTGAAACTAGGGTATTTGTTCATCATGGACTGCATGCTCAGTCTGCATCATTTACCTTTAGGGTTTCTTTTTAGAAGATGCATGCAGCATATGCTCTATGATTTTTCCACTTGCGGTACTGATCAGACTTTTCATCTCTCTCAAATATGATATTAGGAAGATCTGTTTCATCTCCAAGCTTTCAGCAGTTTGTTTTATTTTTCCCAAAGCACTGATTCTTACGCTTTTTGGAACAACAGTCAGTTGTTAATCCTGTTAATTTCTCTTGGAATATTAGGCAGATTTATTGTTTTCACTTGTCATTGAAAGGACTAAAAATGGTATCAAAGAAAAAATGTTTAATAGTTCTGAGAATCCATTGCAAGATTGGGAATATTATTTGAAATATCTTATACTATATCCATTTCTTCTGGCTTCAGTTGCTTGGTTCCTACCATTCTCTGTGGAATAAGTATTTTGTCTGTTAAACCAGAAATAAGTGCGAAGGTTCAGCAAAGAGAGGGAATAAACAGTCACAGTGTGTTACAGGCTAAGAGCTGATAGATCATGAAGTTGAATTTAAAGAAATAAAGTATCTTCACAACTGAAAAAGTCTAAGAGGAATAAAAAGGTATTGGTACTGTGAAGGACTTAGCTTGTAGCAATTGCTCATTATTTTGAGAAACCCAAAGCAGATCAGTCACTTATCAGTCACTTATAAAAGGGATGTAAAAGGAATCTATGATGAAGCAACTGTGATTGCTCATAGTAAAATGAGTTTGTCCAGACAGCTTCTTTGAAACTTTTGGCTCCTGCAGGAAAAATAACAGAGGAATGTCCCTATATCTGTTGATTCTTAATCTGCTGTTTCATACTTACATTGCCAGGTGTTTAATATCCTGCTCTACTAATCACTGTCTGTTGCATGGATGAGATGGAGAGATACTGAAGTAGTTTTTTTCCTGTAAGATTTATTGTAACAGAGAGATGCATGCAAGGGTTTCAGAAATCAACACAACTTAAATACAGAGGGGCAAATATCTATTGTGTGAAGAATGTAGAGGCAAGAGCATGGTCATCACCTGGAGGAGAGGCTGGCTGTGCAAAACAGATCACTGTTTGGGAGCATCTCAGCAGCTTTCATCTGTGAAACTGAATGTTCTGATCATGACCTTGTTTTTCCATCCTTTGTCCTTGGTCTGATTTATCTTGACAAAGACAGTGTCAGCAGTGAAAGTGTAACTTCCAGCAAGATAGAGCAAGTCCCCAAAGAATTGTGGTCAGCATTTGGGCTCATAGATGAGTTGCTTGAGACCTCCCAGAAAAGTGATACACCTTAAAAAGCTCATCTGTCCTTCAGGTGATGACTAATGAGGCCTCCAGTGCTTCTCCTGTCTTCCACACTGTATGTACTTTCCTATGTATTTATTTTTTTGCATTGCTTAAAGGCCCTGCATATGTGACCCTGTGTTAAATTAATTGCTTCACTATCTTTTGTATTACTAACAATACAATTCCAGGACTGCCCTTTGACAGTTCATTGGATGTGCCTGCATTGCTTAAGTTGACATGAATTTTAGTTTTCAACTGCTTGTTTTATTAATGAGTTAGGGAGAAGAGAAGATTTTTCTTGAGTAAACATGTAGTTTTGGAAAGAAGAGGTCTGGTTTTAGTTTTGAATTCATATATCTCCTTCGTGAATCAAATACCATGTACAGTGTAAAATCTGTTTTCAAAATATGGAGAAATACTTCAACTAAATGTGTAATCAACCCATCTCTCTCAGGTATAATACTTTGTACATATATTGTTCCAAATGTACAAGTTTTGATCCACATATGTCAATGTAGAAAAAGATTTCAGGAGTCTGAGTTTGTAAGGAAAGATTTCATTCAGCCCATCCTTTCTGTACTTTGATTTTTTTTTTTTTGATGTTTTCAGGTTTTGATAACCCATGGGTGTAAAATTTATGAAAATTACAAACTTCCTGCTGAAATTAAGTCTCTCAAGCTTTTATATTCTGTTCTATTGGTCCATTAATGTGTTAGTATAGTTCTTGTAGCATAAGATATTATTTACTTCCATTTTTAGTGTGAAGATACATTAACTGTTATTTTGGCAACAGTTCTTTTTATGCTACAGGTATTATTTCCTCTGACATACTGAGTATGATTAGGTTTCCCTGATGAGTTCCAGTTCCCAAACTACTTGCATACTGTTTCTGCTTAGAAATTCTGGTCGCTTTACAGGAACACTACCAACTAAATAAAAATGAATTTGTATTGATTTTAGATAGTATTCTCCCCATTGTTTTAAAAATGTGCCTGATTTTACAATTGGGAAGTGTTTTTATAGCTTTGGTGTGATGTACATGTACATATCTGTGGTTTTCTGTCTGCAGCCTCTTTTGTCTGTGTGCATAACCATTAGTTGCTTTCTACCTGTTCACATTCAGGTCAGGTATGTTGTGTATTGAGGAACAATATACATCCTTAATGGAGTAAAGTTAAAATATAGCAAAATACGGCACTTTATAGAAAGTAAATTAGTGTTTTAGAAATTCTTTTTGTGGCTGCTCTGAATAGAAAATAGAAAATAAAAATAAATAGAAAAAATAGAAATAGAATAAATAGAAATAGAAAAAAAAATAGAAAAAAAAGTATAGTGTGTGGTTATCTGGTAACCCATCCACATAGTTCAATTGTTTGCATTTTTAGATTACTGAGAAACACTACTCCTGTTAGGTTGGTTGTTGCTCATGTGGCTAACTGTAAAATGGTCATATTATGAGTACAAAGTGGTTTATTTTTATAAAGATGATTTACAGTCTCAATTGGCAGTTTTTACAGTTCACTAGGACTAAAGTAACTGAATCCAAAAATCCTTGCTATGTATTTTATAGGAAATGATACAATCTACTGGACAGACATGGGCTTCAACAAAATTAGCAGATCTAAACGAGACCAAACATGGAAAGAAGACATTGTTACCAATGGTCTGGGAAGAGTTGAAGGCATTGCAGTGGATTGGATAGCAGGTAGGTCTTTGTATTTTTCAGGAATTATCATGTTTTATGACAGTACAGTCTTGCATTGCCAGCCCTAGGCTAAATAGTTTGCTTTCAGCTTTAATCTCTAATACAGCAATTTTCTACATACTCTTACATGAAGATATAACACTTTTTGCAAATTTATTACCAACAGAAAAGAAACACCTTGGACATAATTTCTTACTTAGATAATCTTAACTTTGACGAACCATAAATACAGATTTCTTCTTTACAACAGAAGCCTGTATAGGACTAGAAATTGCAAATACAAGATATACAATTTAAAATACATCAATGAATTCCTGGTCCTAAATTACCCACTCTACGATTTAAACGCTTCCCAGGTAGCATTTTCTTGTTTTATCTTTCAGTAACTTCATGGTATTTTTCCTAGGTAACATTTACTGGACAGACCATGGCTTCAATCTAATTGAAGTTGCCAGGCTCAACGGCTCATTCCGATATGTAATCATATCCCAGGGCTTGGACCAGCCAAGATCTATTGCAGTACACCCAGAAAAAGGGTAACATGATTGTTGCTAATTGCATTTCTTCTAAAGTCTGGTGCTCTGAGAGAAATTGAGGTATTCATTTTAAAACATAAGCATTTAATAAGCCCCAAAAAGGTATTGGAAAATATTTTATTGAAACTCAACACAGTTTGAGGAAAATGTTATTCTTTTCTTTCTACATGAAATGCTGTCTTCCCTTTGCACAAATTTTCATTTTCTGAGGCAATCATTTTTGCTGAAGTTTAGACATCGTTTGGAAGCATGTTTCAGTGTGTTGAATACTTCCTAAGTTTCCACCAAATCCAAGGAAAGCAAACTAGCAAATGAAAAGCTTGCGTAGTGATGAAATAGTAGAACAGTATAATCCTTGATGGTCTTGAATTCATTATTGCATAATGAATTCATGTGGTACCTACCACATGCCTACCATTGCCTACAACAACAACCAGAAGATTTTTAGGATAACTGAAATCTACATTAGATGAGGCATATAGGTTTAAAAGAGAAAATAATCATATTAAAAAAAAAAAAAGGGTTGCCATAAAATTGTCTATCTTCATCCATCTGTTTGACAAGAGCAAGGACTATACTTCAAGGACTATACTCACCCAAGTAGAGGATGTTTTATACCCTTTGAGCTGCAAAACTGTTGTTAACGGATGTGTAAGTAAAACAGAAACAGTAAATTGAGGAAATATTTGCCATCTTTTGTCACTGAGAAATATGAAATGGGCTTCCCAAGGAAAAGGCATATGAACCGGACTTGGTGGGCTTAGCTGCTACACTTATCTTGCTAAAAGTCAGTCATATTGTGTTTAGCAAAGCCTGAAAGAAATATTTGAGCAGCTACCTGCCCAATAAGCTAAACACTGTGTGGCTTATTTCCCCCAGATTAAATTGAGTATCTCAGTATATTCAGGAAAACAGCCTCTGCGTTCAGTCAGAGAAATCTTCAGGCCTGGTGGTGAATAATTCTTCTAGATTCTCAGTAGGGCTGGATTGAAACCAATATATTTACTACTATGATTCCTGTTTGAATATTATTCACTCTTGTCATGTGAATGACAACTAGACATTGTTGAAGTGTGTTTCTTTCACCCTTCCTTTGCTTCCATTGAATAGCAGCTTCCGTTGCTGCTATTCCATTTTTATCATTGCTCTTTATTGCATAGATCCCTGGTCATCCAATCAAATATAGCTAATTTAAACGGCTTTCTACACAGGTAGTACAGTTCAGTAATGCACAGAAGATTTGGCAGTCTGTGCAACAGACAAATACATACATTCCACACAGTATGACGGTATTGTCTATATGTTTTGTTCACTTTGTGAAGTAAAATATTAACTTGTGTTTTGGTATGTTCTTATGAATATTTGCTCTGATAAATGCTTTCCTTCATGCAGCAGTACATGAAAACATAGTTGAATTGGGTTGTCTTAGAGGGAGATTTCTTGTTTGGAATGTACATGTATATATACATATATATCTATATATAGATACATAGATACTGAACTCATTATATATGAGTATATATGAATTTATTCCCAAATAAAATTCCTCTTTTGTACTGTTTCCCATAGTGAAATTTCCTATTTTGTATTTAAGATATTTCTGCTGTGTTCTCACAATGTTTGTTATCAGGCATTTGAAGGGTTATTTTGTGCTTAAAGTTTTATTTTTCTGTTTGTTTTTATTCCTATAAACTCAGAGCTGTACTCATGTCTGTTCTCTGAGAACAGAGTTGCTTATTGACAAAATCACTTTTTTTTGAGAATGACTTCATATATATAATTCAAAAAATATAGTCTCAACAAAATGTTCTATCAAATAAATATTGCAGTACATTTAATCACCAAAGGTAATTTTCAAAAGCGAGAGCCTTACTGTCTTTTTTAAATACCTATTTGATGTTAATGATATGTTAATTTTGTTTCCAGTAGAAGTACAGGCTTGCACATTTTCAAATCTATTTTCATGATAAATTTTAATTGGTAATTTCTGCAACATTTTAGGTATTTATTTTGGACAGAGTGGGGACAGACTCCTTGCATAGGCAAGGCATACTTAGATGGATCTGAAAAGGTTGTGCTTGTGAGCCTGGGGATCGCATGGCCTAATGGGATTTCCATTGACTATGAGGTTAGTCCTCTGCCTTCCAGTATATATTAAGATGCACACTATTTTTATGTTTCATTAAAGGATATTGGTATAGTCTTAATAACTCTCAATAAAACACTTGGACAAGTTTGATTTTTTTTTAATTAATCTTTAGGAAAATAAGTTATATTGGTGTGATGCTCGTACCGACAAGATAGAAAGAATTGACCTTGAAAGTGGAGGAAATCGGGAGATTGTGCTGTCAGGGAGCAATGTGGATATGTTTTCAGTCGCAGTGTTTGGAGCTTACATCTACTGGTCTGACAGGTAATTTATTTTTCCATAAGCATTTGAGTCTCAAAATGTTATTTCAGTCCCAGGTGCTTCACCTTTGTAGGATTAGTCCTTCCTTAGCAAGGTCACAGAATGGATCTCAGAAAGCTATGCAATTTGCAATAAAAAGGCATTTTTGATGCTCAGAGCTGAAGCATATGAGTGTCATAGAAGAGAGTAGGTTTCTCCACCTTCTCTTAGGGGAGCTCTCCAGTGCCCTTCAGTCATTTGTTTGATTTGAATTAGTTGAGGATTGTTGATCAGACATCTTCAACTTTTTTGGCAGAGCACATGCAAATGGCTCTATTAGAAGAGGCCACAAGAATGAGGCCACGGATGCTGTGACCATGAGGACTGGCCTTGGAATAAACCTGAAGGAAGTGAAAGTCTTTAATAGAGCACGAGAGAAAGGTTAGCTGTTCTTAAGGATGCTATTAATTGTTTTAATATCACCTGATACTATCAATGTATATTAGAGTATAAAGAAAGTTAACTAATCACTGATTTGTAGCAATAGATTCTATTATAGTTCCACTTTTTAATCTTGAAGTTGCTTTTTATATTTTTTATTTTAACTAAATTCATGTTATTGAAGGAAATATAGAGTACAGTTTCTTCTAAAATATTTCTAGGTGATTTAAAGGAGAAAATCCAAAACCAAATGATTTTCTGTCTTTTCAGTTTTTTTTTTTTTTAATAACATTAAATGTATTAAAAAAGAACATACAAAAAGTCTTAGAAATGAGATGGCTGTTGAACTGTGCTTTAAAGAGCAATAAGCTCAGATTTCTATTGGAAAGCAAACCAGAATTTTGTTCCACAGCTACAAAATTTATTTCCCAAAAATCTTTGACTTGGATCCTTCCTTTTTGATGTCAAAAGTGATCTTGTGGACAACCAAACTTGATTTGTATTCAATCTGTTTTTCAAAGTGCCAAAGAATTTTAACTATCCTCTTTCAATTTGCAATATCAATGTTTAAATTTTATTTTCAATTATCTGCCTAATAATAAGCTTGATTTTTAGCGATGTTTTTCCTCCTAAAGTTCAGTTTTGAGGAAACTTTGAAAGGCAAAGATGATTTTATGAGAAAAGACAGATAGAACTTTGTCACCGTTATGAATACTTCTGTTGGTTTCAGTGAGCGAAGTATCTGAAAAGTCCACCAACAATTAGGGGGATTTCCTCTGAACAAACTGCTACCATGCAATCCAGATGAAATTTTAGATATATAGCAAAAAAAAAAAAAAAAAAAAAAAGGTAGGGGGAGAGGAGAAAAAGAAAAAGTTACTGAAATACCGCTTGTCCTTTTTAATACAGAAACACCTCCAGTGTTGGTAGTATTTAAAAGATGCTTTAATCCACAGCATTGCGTATTTGAAGATCCTCTTTCTTTTATTGACTATACACTTCATATTCAATGAAGTTACTTAGGAAAAATGTAAAATAAATCTGCTTTGTGAAAGGAAACATATTAAAAATTGAGAAGAAAAGCAATCTATTTTCTTTTGTTTTTTTCAAGGGAATTTTAAATATTTCTGAAAGAAAGACTGTATAGAATTGTATATATTTTAATTAGATTTTAATGAGAATTTATGCATGTAATTTCACAAGTTTTATGGGCATAGTATTTTGTGATTTAAAAAATCTTCACACAACTTTATATTTTCTTTTGCCTGGGCTAGAAATACTTAATGTCTGCTTGCTTGGAAGGGCATTGTATTGTAGAATTAGGAGAACAGAACAATTGGATAAAAAATGCTTCTTTACATGTAATGATTTTTATTAATATCTTTAAAGACTTGAGTGCTTTAGGAATATGAGAAATGGTTACTGAGGCTAAAAATCTTTTGATGATAGTTTAAAAAACATATCTGAATGATTTTTAATACATTTTTCAAATTTTACTAGGCTACAAATGGTTAATGTCTTTGGGAGGGGCTGTCAGTGAGCCAGGAGGACTGGGAAAAAAACAGGTGAAAAATATATTTTTGGAATGTTCTTATATCACTCTAGCACATAGCTTTTTCTTTTCTTTTCTTTTCTTTCTTTTTTTTTTTTTTTTTACACGTTTATTGAGGTAGAAATAGTTAAAGCTGTTTAAAAAAAAAATAGCTGGTTTCCTGACCTTCTGACATGAACTAAAACCTATGCTGACTGACAAGTGATTAATCCTTTTTTTTCAAACACCTGTTTTACCCTTTCTGATGACCCAATCCTGCAGTACAATTTACAAGCATATTCCTATCCTACAGTACTATTTTACATGTTCAAGAACATGCCCGGACTAAACTGTTTTTAGAACTGGCCATTTTTAAAGATATTTGCATGTGGTAAGCTGTGGAAGCACAGAAATTTTCAGATATTTTACAAACTTGAGAATCTTACTCATTTATTTCAATTCCTCTTCTCAAACACTCATCCTTCCAAACAGATATTAACCTTTCTAGCCTAATAAAAGATCCTTTAAAAAGAAACAACCAGCAAAAACATGTATACAGTTAACTCTCCAAAAGGTTTTAGATGGCTGTGGAGGAGCATTATTCGTATAATTTTGTGTAGGAAAACAAAATTTAACTTCTTAACAAAATTTATCTCTAATTCTAAGAGCAACTTAAACCCTGCCTCCATCACCATTATTTTTACTTAAAAGTATCTTCATCTTGAAATGTAGCAATTAGAAAATGCAAATATTCAGCAGTGCTTTCAGATTGCTGCCTATTCCCTGAAAAGAGAGCAGTCTATGTAGAATGTTTTAATTTCCTTCATTATGGGGAAAACTTCAGAAGCGGGAAAATTACTATACTGAAAGAGCTGAATCATATGGAAGATGCTGTCAGAATAAGAAACTAATTTATCAAAACTAACTACACTAGTATTTCATACAGAGTTCAAGAAAACAAAGGAAAATGGCTTCTAATTTTTCACAATTGCTGTAACTTTGAGTTGCTGGTAACAACTCTAGTTAAAGTCATTGGTGTGACTAGTCTGACACTGATTCTTTTAAGCTATGGATTTGTCAGGGAGTTAGTTTGTAAAGTTGTTTCAAGAGAGACTCACAAAATGGAAATATCTTTACATTAGGAAGAGGAAACTGGATCAATACCGTTTTATACCTGTTAATATATATATATTTATTTTGATAGAAAGTGTCTAGAAACAGTAGCATAGACTACTGTATATTGAGTGTATTAAAATTGGACTCTTTTTTGCCAGTAACAGGTGTTTTAAAAAAAAAAAAATCATTCAAAACACTTGAAACAGCTCATAACAGTCTTCAGCTAATTAATTATGGAGGAGAACCAATTTTATCATTTTATACTTATAAAGTATCCACTTTTGTGAATTGGAAAAGACATGAATTATACTGTTCATAGATTATATTCTTAAAATTGGCTGCAGGCTTTGATTAAAGTTATATTCTCTTTTGCCCTTTGTTTTACTCATGAATAAGTAGAAATAATTTACATGAAGAATTCTTGATATACATTAAAAAATACATAAGAAATAAGTCCTAATTTAATTAAGTGTAATATTATAAAAGCTAGATTTCTTTCTTTTCTTGCAGGTACTAACGTTTGTGCCAAGAACAACGGTGGGTGCCATCAGCTTTGCCTGTACCGGGGCAGCGCGCAGCGGACATGCGCGTGCGCGCACGGCTACCTGGCCGACGACGGAGTCACCTGCCTGAGACATGAAGGCTACCTCTTGTACTCAGGAAGGACCGTATTAAAAAGCATACATCTTTCGGATGAAACCAATTTAAATTCTCCGGTGAGGCCCTATGAAAATCCGGAGTATTTCAAAAACGTGATAGCCCTCGCTTTTGACTACAGTCTGAAAGGAAGAGGCACAAACCGCATATTCTTCAGCGACGCACACTTTGGAAATATACAAGTCATTAAAGACAACTGGGCAGGCAGAAAAGTGCTGATTGAAAGTAAGTAAAGAATTGACTTCTCCAAACACTTGTTTTCTTTAATTAACCTTCCTAAATGAAAAGTTGATATCTTGTGATTTTACGGGGTAAAAATAACAGTACAGTTATGCCGCAGTTAGCACAATTAGTGTAATTGATCCCAGTATGATATATTTTAAAACTGTATTTTATTATTCCTTCTTTAAAACAAATTTTTAACAGCCATATGACGTACGAAGCGTATTCATTAAAAGCAAAGGTGATAATGATGTTACTCAATTCATATTGCTGTGGTTTTGAGGATCTATACTACAGAAACAAGACCTCATTGTACAATGTCTAGACATGAGAAGTGCCCTAATGCAATGAACTTACTGTTTGCTTATTTTTTTGTATTTGGTAGAGGTATTGTCAGAGACTGCAGCTGGTGCAACCAGGTTGTTGAGTGTTTCTATTTATTATGTTTCTTTCTCCTCTTCGCTATTTCAGATTACAGTTAGATTTTTCTCAGGCTGCAGTTTGTTTCAGTAGCTGTTCTTCGTGTCCGATGTGTTTTATGAGGAGTTATTTTATGTTGTGGAAAACACTGCTTAATTTAGCTGACTGTTGGAATCAAAGAAAGTACTTCTGATTTTTCCCATTATTTTCTTTGTATTTTAATATAGAACATTTCGTTGTTTTTATATTAGTTATATAAAGTGCATTTATATTGAGTGGGTTTAGAAAAGACATAAGCTAAACAGTTACAAACTGAAGAAACTTGATTCTACAACTTGCACTGGATAAACATGTCATTAAATACATCTGTGCTGTGGTTACTGGAAGGTATTGCTAATCAAGATGACTGCTCATACTGACGACTGGAAAAGGATATTTCACGCATATGATAGGAGCCCTTTATTTTGAGTTTTTTAATGGTTCATTTTTAGAAATTGATTTTATCCACATTAAGATAAAGACTAAACAAGCAATATTGTAGAGATGTTCTCCTTACTGCCAATGACGCATTAAAACCCAGGGTTTCAGAGCTGAGATAACCTGCACAAGAGACACAGCTCAAAGAAATGTGCAGTGATTGTGTACAATCAGTATATTAACTCTGCTGTGGTAAGAAAACATGAAAAGTGTGAAACGAAAAACACTACAGACTTTTTATATTTAAAACAGACAAAAAGAGAGGAATACTCGTGAAGCAGCAATGCAGATACAGAATGGATTTTTAAAAGAACAATAAAGTATTTCTCATTACTTTATAATAGGCTGTTGCACAAGAGCTAAAGACATTCCACAAAGCATATTTGAGAATTATAATTTGAAAAAAATTGGTAGGTAGTGTTTTATACTTGTAATCCTAATATGCTCGATTTCATTTTTCATTAGCAGAGTCAGCACTCTGAATAATTGAATGTCAGATGGCATTTTTTATCCTTGCAAAAAATTAACTGTGTATGCTTGAGATATGTTTGTGAACAACATTGTTTGTATTGTAGAAATGCTTTGGTTGTGTTTTTGTTCCAAATGAGAAGGGATATCACTTCCCTGAATATACTCTCTGCTGCTCTCTTTTCTGTGTTTAAGACCTTTTATTGATGTTGAGTCATTCACTTAAACTGTATTTTTGTACCGTTGATTCTTCTTCTCCACAGGCTTTGTACTTGATTCATTCCTCTCAATGCAAAACAGAAATTGTTATATGTAATCAAAAGTATTTCTTGGTGCAGCTTGGTGTAGTGCAATTATTTGACTAGGAGTGGAATCTATAAGGGAAAAAGGAACGGTGGGATTAGTTGACATTAGTGTTTCCATTTGCTGTAAGACATTTAAAATTCTAATATTTTCTGATTTCCGTCTTGACTATGTGTGTTTACATATAAATTGTTCAGTGGAAGCCAGTTGACAGATTTCAGTAAGAATATTTCTTTACATTGTTAAAAATTACATATTTGGCATATTTTATATTTCTGCTCCAAAATTATTGATAAACATTTATTGTAAGTTTTCTTTCTAATACAAAGAAATATGAAACTGCCCTAAAATAACTTGTATGGTTCTATCAAATGTAGCCCCGTTCTACCTCATTAAGCTCATGCCTGCAATTGACGCGAAACATTACTCAGCATTTAACTCAAATAGTGAAAATAGAGTATGTGATATACAAGATACCGTTGTCACAGATTTCTGTTTCACTGAATGCAGATCTTCTGCTCGTAAAGAATCCATTAGCCGATGGGTTTCTACCTCACTGAAATCAGATATGCCACTCAAATCAAACATATTATTGAACTTTTCTGCCCACTAAAAACAGAGTTATGATACATAAAGAGTCCTTTATTAAACAGGTTTCCAGTTCACTGAAAACAGATTTACAACTCACGAGCAACCCATTATCTAACATGTTTTTAGCTCACTGGAACAGATTTACTACCCAGAAACAACCCATTATCTAACATGTTTCCAGTTCACTGAAAACAGATTTACAACCCATACGCAAGCTATTATCTAACACAGTTCCAACTCACTGAATATTGATTTAAAATTCATAAACAACCCATTATCTGACAAATTTTCACCTCACTGAACAGATTTGCAACTCATAAACAACCCATTAGCTAACACATTTTCAGCTCACGGGGAAGTAGATTTACAGCAAATAAACAACTTTATCTAACTTGTTCCAGTTCACTAAAAACAGATTTAGAACTCACCAAGACCCGAGTACCTGATAGGATTCTGTCTTCATCAGGGAGGAAGACCAGTACAAAACACACGTGTAGTGTAGTGTACACAGAGTGCCATAACTTAGCACCTTTATTTTTGTGTGGCATAGATTTTTCCTACCTGTGAACTGTGCTCATAAAATGGGCTTTATTTCCTTCAGTCAATGAGAAAAGTTTTGATGATGATGATGATGAGTAACTGGATGGAATTAATCTTTCCTTGTCTTCACCTGACTGCCAATTTTTAAAAATACTTTTGCTGTAGTGACTCACGAAGTTCTATTTTGGGTGATCAGTTAACAGTTGAGTATGCCTTGTGATTTTATTGCTATATATAGCTCGCATATGATTTAATCCAGTCTGAAGATGTCTTTAAAATTAGTTTAGCATCATAGTGCTACCCAATTTAAATGTGCTAAGTGACATGATTACTATTGGTGTTGTGTATCTTGGCCTGTTAGCCTTGTTTTCCAAAGCAAGCATAAGAAATTTTCATTTAATTTTCCTTTGAATAGACGCCTCCAGAAACACCTATGGAGAAATGGGTACATATGTGGCTAGGTGATCCTATCACTATTCCACTTTCAATGTAAAGATTAACTGGGCACCTCGTAGACTTCACTGTACACAGATTAGCTTACTTATGTGTCAAGTCTGTTGCTTAGACTTGCTGTACATTTGTGTGCTTTTATATACCCTTGTGTTGTGAAAGCTCAGTGAACCTGTTTAGAAAAAAGCTTATGTATTCTTACAGTCCCAGAAAGTCCAAGGTGCCTTTTTTTCCCTCAGAAACCATGGAGAACCTTCATGGTATGCTGGTTTTCATAGTTAATGATGAAAAAACACAAAACTTGGTCAAAGGGATTATATTTGGAAAACACATGCTGATACCTGCTTTCTCTGCTCTTCAAGTTTGAAGAATCCTGCAGGACTCCCTTTACAGAGAGGAATATTTTTGATTTTGCATAAACTTTCCTGAGTTTTTGGTTGTGAGAACAATTGCCTTGACAAATCAAATCCTAATTCATTCACTACAGGGTTTGTAGGAAATTGAAATAACACATTAACAAAGTTAGGGGAAAGTGACGCTGAGTTTAAGTTAATACTCCAGGTTGACCATGTCAGAATGCTCCCTTTAGAACTTCTGTTCGACCCTACGTGAAGTAGAGCACTAAACTGCTGCCAGCCTCTCTGGGAAGATCGATTACTGAAAAATCTAGATCAAGACGGGGGAATAGAACACTATACAGAAAGAAAATACAGAAATAGTAGCATTTAAAGGCAGAGAGTTACATGAAGAGGTATTTGGAAATCTGACATATTTAAAATTGCTACAGATTATCAGCTTTATTTGGAGCAATAGGCTCTGTTCTCCTCCTAAAGGGAGCCCACAGGACAATTTTATTCGTATTTTCTACATTGCTAATCACTACTAGGCAGAACAGTACTTGTATTTCAAACTTGTGAACCAGTTTCTGGAAATAGTTTTACATGTGCAAAAAAAAAAAAAATAAAAAAATAAACAAAAAAGAGAGAGAGAGAAAGAAAAAAAAAAGGAGGGGGTGGGAGAAAGAGAGGAAATATTTTCCATCTTTTGTAGACCTAGTAGTGCGATGATCTGAAAAGACGTCACTCCCACATGGAACTGGAAGTCTCTGTTTGACCCAGAGGAAGTCAGTGGAAGGACATTATTTCAGGCTCAATTCGTTGTGGTTTTGCTAGAGCAAACAACTAATGGGAGTCTGAAATAAATTAAAATCATGATGATTACCAGTATCCTACAGTCTGTCTTGGGCTAACCAAAATTCATTTCCAGCTAGGCGTGTTTACCAGAGTGAATTGGTCCATTAAGCCAAAATTGAAGTAATTGGGTTGAAATAACCCTTGCTCTCATCTTCACTTTTGCCTCCCTCCCTGTGTGCCTGTCTTAAGCAAAATCAAGAATCAAGACAAAAAATGAATAGTTTGGCATACCCATACATTCAGAAAACTGGTTCTTCACTTGCATAGTGCAAAGTTCAAAGCTGTTTTCATTTTTGGAACTTTTTTCAAAGCATTATGTTCATCTAAGAAAAAGTTTTGTTTTGTTTTTTTTTTTTTTAAAAAAAGGTTCTGTATCTAAGCTAGGGCAGTATCCCTTTTATCATGAAAGTTTGGGATAACATAAGTCCATTAACTAAACCTGCCTCAGTGGATCTTTGGGCAATAATGAAGTGTTTGAATAATAAATTCATACTCTGTTTAAGGTAGTGGCACTGGTAAGTTAGAAGAGGAGAGAAAGGGAGTAAATGAAAGGAAAGGCAAAAGGAAGCAAATGAGGAAGAAAAAGAAGTTTTAAGATGAATTACTCTCAATGAGCTCAGTGTCTTTTTCCCATTATATAAACAAGGACTAACACATTTGGCCAGTGTCACATCTTTCATGGTACAAAACAAAGTGTAACACAAAAATTCTGCTTGGGTTTTGAACTTTAGGTGCCGGTGTCCATAGAAGGCAAAAATCTATTCACTGCTAACAAAGTGTCAGATCCTGTGATGTATTGCAAGGCTCTTTAGAGTGTGAATCTTTTAAAGGTGTTTCAATGTGTGCCACTATTCTTTCTAACTAAATTGGTCCAATTTAGCTGTCAAAAAGGCATTTATGTTCCCATTTCTCTTACAGAGAATTAAATTTAGTACACTATGTGAAGTCCTGTTAATTTTTGAGCTTTGTCTTTCAAGAAAGAACTTTTTGATCTGATGAAAATAAATACTTGAAAAGTTATGGTTGCTCTTCTATTTGTAAATAGGTTGCATTTATTATTATAAATATATATGCATTTGTTATTATAAATAGTGAAATGTAGTTCTATAGACTTTCAGTTTTTAAAGGAGGAAAAAGTAAGAGGCTAATATAAAGCTTAGGCTATTTTAATTTAAAGGAAAGCTTATTATTACAACTTCTATCTTGTTAGGAAAAAAGAAAAAAATAAACTCATTTAACTCAAATAACTCAAAATTTAAAATTGAAATACTGCTCTTAATTATCTTAGTTTGAAATCTAGTCTCTTTGATTAGACACACCTTTTGCAGGTGTGCCTAATTCTACTTCAGACTAAAGGAATGCTATCCAGTTATATCCATGGAGATGCCTTTGGTGTCTTGAATTTAAGATGCTTTGTTGCTTTAAAGAACCGGGACTTGTGTTTATGCCATTTTACTGCATTTCATAAGGTGCTTTTTTCTCTTTCGTGCCATAGCAAATAGCATGGTTTAGTATTATACAGCTCTTGAAAAGTGATACAGGCATTTGCTTGCTTAATAAAATAATTGATTGCTGCAGTCCAAGTTGTTTATGCCAAATTTGATATATTCTTTTTGACAGAAATTTTCAGTATGCTGGCCTAGTGTTCCATGTGATTGATGATTGAAGCAATTAAGAAATAAAATTTACATCTAATTTTTTAGACAAATGTACCTTATCTTGTTAATCATTCTTTAATTATACATTTTTATTGTCTCCTCAGAATTTTATGTGCCAAAAATAAGTTACTACTTTATAGCCACTTGACCCAAGTAGAAGAGTAAAGACTTAATTAAAGTACTGATGCAGTTAGTAATTTAAAGTCTTTGGGTGTTTTATGGCTTTTAAGGCATTCTTTTTGCCTAAGATCAAACAGTGACCACCTGCTGTCTGTCAGCATAAAGTTAAGCAAACAGATTGACAGAAGTGTCATCTTCTATGACCAATCTGGTAAAGACATTACAGGCCCTTTCCTAAAAGGTAAGTGTGTAATGTAGTTGGGAGAGGATGAAATTAAGTGAAATTAAGGAGATGCTTGTGCTCAATTTTGCTGTAATGGTTTTCTGTGTAAAATGACAACACTGTGGTTCCATGATGTTGGAAAATCTTTTCTCAGCTTCTCAAAGGAAATGGAGTAGGTGAGAACATGAAATCAAAGGAAAGAGGCAGTTGAACTGATGCTGTCCTTGTTAAAATTAGGAGTTTTGACTGTAACCTTTCTAGGGAATTTTGGATGAAAGGTAGAAGATCAAAACCTAGTGACTTGAGAAATATTATGTATGCTACCAAAAGTCAGTGGCTAGAATTATTAGATGATTTAAACATTATATTAAGCATTTTTATTCTATATTTGCAATAACAAGGGGGCTCTAATCTGAGCTTTTCAGTTATTTATTTGTTGCTTGTCTGTTCCCCAGGAAAGTCAGATGAAGATCAGCGTGACAGTGTTTATAGGCTGCATCTCATCTGTGGATGCAATCCATCTTCGTTAAGTTCAGTAAAAGTGATAGATGGCATTTGGCAATGTAATGATGTGATCACTCTACCATTGCCTTAGTAAATCATAAGCTGTTGCATTCTCTTGTGTAGATATTTAATCAGTTATACACCCCATTACTGATTTAATTCAGAATGTCAGTGGCAGGTGAATAATGTGAGTATTTGTATATTAATATCATATTGTATTAATGTTCCTTTCATTTAAGTATGCTATTCATGTGAAAATCATAAACTGTTGCTTCATGGCTAGAATAAATTTAATCTGTGCTGTAGGCATCTAATGCCATCAGTGTTTTAATTCAATCTGTCAGTGAAACAAATGTGTTTCTTTTCATTTCCAGTTTCTTTATGCTTTACTAATTCAGAATATTTTCTGATGCTCTGAAAATATGAAGCTCAGAGTAAACAAATCACTGATTTTCGTTCTGTCAGTAGATTTGGGGATGAATCTATAGCACCAAAGAGCATTGATGATGTATTTCACGTGTATTGAAAGTAATAGAATGTCTGTTGATAAATGAATTGCAACGTAAATACATATATATGCTCTAGAATATCCCTTTAACAGTATGAAATAATTATAAAGTAGATGTAATGCAAAATAGCAATGGAAGGCATTGGCTTTGAGATCTCCTCCAGTGTCAGGTATTTGAAGTTGATAGAAGATTTTAGTTTTAATGTGAGGTAACTGAACAAGAGTCTATTTCTGTCCCCAGTTGCTGTGTGTTCTTATCATTGCTGGCTGTTACACTGTAGAACTATTCATATGTATATTGGGGTTTTTGACTATAAATCCGAAGTGTATTTTAACCTAAAAAAGAACATCAAAACTGCTAATGCAAATACAGTATTAGCATGGATAATGAGTAATACTGAAGATAAGTCATCCAGTTTAGAGTAGACACTATTAAGAATAAAATTACTGGTAATATCCATTGTATTGTCTATCTAAATCTTGGATCAGTTTAGCACTTATTCTGTAGGTCCATTGTCTTTAAAACCACCTTTCCTTGCAGATTTATGCTTTTCAATGAAATTACTGTCTCTAGTAATAATCAAATGCTGAATTTCTTAAGCGAGCAATGTGATAAAACTAGAATTTTATTGAAAAATAAGACAAGAAAGTGTGAGGGAGGGCACTTCACATAAATGCTTCAAAATATATATGTTAGATATAAGTAACCCAATGTACTAGATATATGTTTGCAGCAGAACAAATTATTAGTTGCCTACTGTGTCTTATATCAATGGGATTAGATTGATCTGAATGATAGATTTTTAAGCAAAGCATATTTTTTTAGCCCAAATGCATTCGAGGTATGTATGAAAATATAATCTATAAGCTTGTCAATTAGACTTCTTGGTGGTTCCATATTTAGCTCTCTCAAAGATCGTTTAATAAAGAAGTGCTCTCTCTTCTTTCTCTCATATTATTTTTTATTAAAACAAGCAAACAAAAAGATTCCATCTTCGACTGTGTCCCCAGATAACACAACTTTGCATTACTGTTTCTCCTAAAAAAGATAGAAATTGCTGTATTATAAAAAGTATTGTTAAAGCTTCTTCTGGCATAATGTACAGAGCTTGCTTTGGAGTTGCAGTATGGTATCTTCATCTGATTAAGAAATATAATAAAGTGGATTTCTCTCTGTCGCTTAACTATAAAAGTTATCAGTAAACTTCCGTATGAAAACCTTGTATTTCAAGAGCATTTTCTTCATTCTAGTTGTGGCCGGAACAACGTGATTATCTTTCGCCTACTGCAAAAATGACTTTAGCTACATTATTTAACAGTTACTTTAAAAATCCCTTGTCTGGGATTCAGACAAGGAATACAGCTAAAGAAATACAAGAGGCTACATGAGAGGAGAATGGAAAATTTTCTTAAGTTGTTTAATGAGAAATATGGTTTGCAGCAAATCTCAGCCAAATCCTCAGCTCCTTGGGGCCATGTCTTTAACCATAAGCCAAAGAGAGAAAGAGTTGTTTTTTTGTTGTTGGGATGATTCTGTAAGCAAAAGGAACAAAATCTGTTGTGGTCTTGTTTTTATTGCCCAAACGGAATTGCCTCAGAAGCAAATTATCACCAGAAGCCAATGAAGATTTCATCTCAGAAGTAATTAATTAGTTCATTCCAAAAGAATTCCCTGGGATAAAGTAACACGCAAGTGATTTGAGTGATTAAGGGTGGAATACCCAAGAATAAACTGAGAAAATGCATTACTTGATAGTATAAGAGGTACCCAGAAACTACATAAACAGTAATTCATTCAATAAACTTGCGTTCAGGCATATTTTAATTGCTTTTAACATGTTTAGGTAGGTAATTGAATATCCCTGTCACGACATTTCAAATAATTTCTTATCTTTGCCTGCAGCAGATGATGGATAAAGATGCATAAAACAAAACAAAGAAACCCTTGTTGTATTTCAGTGTGTGTTTTTCGTGCTTAAAATCCAAGTTAAGACAAATAAATACTATGCTTTAAAAAAAAAAAACTTGTAACCCATCCATCTTTTTCAAAGACAAAGCTCTTATCTAACACAACACATTGCAGTGGTCAAAAGAGGGTTTTTTTGTTTGTTTTTTGTGGTTTTTTTTTTTTTGTATTTTTTAAGTTGCATTCAATGCCTTTACTAAACTTAGGTTTATTTACATGTTTGAGCTATTTGTAAATGAGCTGAATACATCTCTCTCACAACTTCTGTCAGTAAAATAGGGAAACACTTTTTATCCTTTCACCCCTTTAAGGAGAGACTCTTATTTTTTCCTATTGATGTCATTCTGACTTCTCTGCAGATATAGCATGAAAATATAATCAGAAGATTTCAAATACTTTGGAAGGAGAAATTAGAAAACTGTTAAGAGGTGATTTGGCTTGTGGTTCTGATTTAGAGTTAGCGCCTTCAGTGTGGTCAAACCAGTTTTGGAACTTTGTCTTCTCCATATATGAATTGCAAGCTAAAAGTTGCATCATCAGCAAGCCAAATGCAAATTGTAATAATCAGCATACTTATTTCAGCATACTTACTTCTAGATTTTGCCGTCTGTAGTTCATTAATTAGCTGTATGAACCTTCTGGTCTAAAATTATTTGTTTCTAACAAAATAATAAGTGAAGTTAATCAACATACATTTCTGTAATTGGAAAAACGGTAGTAAGAAATAATTGCTCCTGTTTCTCACAATCTGTCACTTTTATTTATTGGAATCAGCAGTCTACAATTTATCTTCTCTGGACATTAAATATATACTTTAGATGCCCATTAATATAATTTGTTTCTAGCTTACATTTTTCATATGGAGTGAAAGAGAGTGGTATTGTGGATTACTAAGTCATGTACTGATGATAAAACCTATGGTGGCTTTTTTGTTTTTTTGTTTTTCAGGATTTTTTCAGGTGCCTTTTTTTTTTTTTTAAAAAAAAGCCTATTCAGCTGTTAATAAGAGGCCAGTTTTGATCCCTAATGTGTGATTCTAACAATGAACAGGTGAAACTATAAAAGAATTTAAAAAGCTAGTAGACTAAAATAGCTGCACTACATGATTTTGCAAGATCAACATTGAAAAACAAAATCCCTTGATAAATGCATTCATTTGTTCTCTTGTTGCTTTTCAGATGTTGGTTCTGTGGAGGGACTTGCTTATCACAGAGCTTGGGACACTCTTTACTGGACCAGCTCTACCACATCCTCCATCACAAGGCACACGGTTGACCAGCAACGCCGAGGAGCTTTCAATAGGGAAGCAGTAATAACAATGTCAGAGGACGATCATCCACACGTGTTGGCTTTAGATGAATGCCAAAAGTATGTATTGAGCTTTGCTAATAGCTCATTTATTTATTTATTTTAACCTAATGTCATGGACACAGCAGCAGCTTTTTACTTCAGAGACAGCTAATTCGAACTGTTTTCAAGGAAAAAAAAATCAGCTAATGCAAATTACCAACAGAAAGGATAAATAATTGCGATCACTTTAGTCATTTCCTCTGCTTGCCCAAGTGAAAACGATGAGTTTAGGACTTCAAGAAAGAGAATTTAAGTTTCTAGTCTGACAGATTAGAAATTTGTGCTGTATTGTAAAATATGAGTTATCTAGGTATCTTGAAGAAGCAACTCAAACACCAATGGAGATTGCATTGAGGAAGAAGCCAATTCTTTGTTATATATGTTATATCTATCTATAATGGTGCATTAGTGTAGAGATATAGTGATCAAAATTAACAGACCTGTGAAAAGAAAGAACTATGTTCTTGTATACAAGTTCATGAATCAGAAACCTACCCTAATTTACAGAATGATTTCTGTCACATTTTCTTATTCACTACTGATTATCACAATTACTTACAGATGCCGTTCATAATTATCTAAGAAGGCACATAAAAGTAATTAAATTACAAAATGTATTTTATGATATCTTTTTATTGTTGTTGTTATTTGATTTCAATACAGTTTAATGTTTTGGACTAACTGGAATGAGCAACTCCCAAGCATCATGAGATCTACTCTGTCGGGCAAGAATGCACAGGTTATTGTTAGTACGGATATTCTCACACCAAATGGGCTCACCATTGATCATAGGGCAGAAAAACTCTACTTTTCAGATGGCAGCTTGGGAAAAATTGAGAGGTGTGAATATGATGGATCACAGAGATATGTAAGTAAAGCAAAAATCTTGCAAATATTCGTTATATAGCTGTATGTTCCATTATATCTGTTAGCTGCTGTTAAACAAAATGCAACAACAGGACCATGAGTTGCAGACGTGTCTCATAATTAATGTTATTGATCTGGTGAAATAATATTTCCAGGAGAGCAGTTCCTCTTTACTGGTGTGCTGTCCAGCTTGACAAGGGCTCTGGTTTCTGCAAAATTATGCTAATTCAAATAATCATCCCAAAATTCTGGTGATCTGAGATTTTGCAGGATGTTTCAACAAGGTGCTGGAATGAGCCACCACTGAGGAATGGTTACAATAGAATTCCTTTTTCCTCCCTCTCTCTGTTCCGTTGCTTTCTAGTTTCATTTTGGTTAATAAGGGTAGAAGCTATGTAGTAGAATATGAACTGCTCATGGAACATAGTGGATTTTCTTTCAGGTAGCAGCTTCTTTCTCTAGTCTACTCACAATAATAATCTAGGAAAAGGAAAATCTCAAAAAAATTAATAGTACTGAATTGTTTCATCTGAAAAGAATGTTTACTGGGTTTTGTATGAATTTGATAGATTTAATGCTAGCTTGTGGTTGCAGTGGTATTCTTTAAAGTTCCGAAGGATCTTTTTGGTCCTGAGGACATATGCAGCATTTTGTTTGAACCAGCAAGATCACTGCGATAATGAAACATTTCTTATCTCTTCTGCCACATCTTCCTTTTCAAAAAATAAATGTGACAGTTACCTTTTGTAATGCATCATTCATCTAGAGTACAACTGTAAGTAGTAGATGGAACACTGAAAGCTTCTTAGCCTTGCAGTTTGCTTCTCAGTGTCATAAACCCGTTCATTTCTAGAACGGGTGGATTATGATATTTACAATGAACAAAAACCAAAAAACAAACAACAGCAACAACAAAAGAGGTACTCTTCTAAATTATGACCAGATGAAGTTGCATTGGCACATATGTTTGGACTTTCTGTTTGGAAAGATGCTTCGTGTTATTAGTAACTTGAAGCATGTTCATGTTTTTCAGTAGGGTATCATAGTGTTGGGCAAGAAAGGCTCCTTATCTAGCTTCTAGTTTCTGTTCCCATGTTCTGTTCTGTTTTTTGTTTTGCCTATTAAACAAAATCATTATAAAAATAACATCAGTAACAACCAAAACTAGTCTGAGCTAAGTGTTTGTTTTCAAATGACTATCTCATGTACATAAGAGTCACAACTTGCCAAAATGAAGGTTTTTTTCTCTTCCCTGCCTGGACAGTTCATTTGTGTCTCAGTTCCACATAATCCTTTTTTCTTTAGGATCCTTTCTTAAACTTATTTAAAAAAACAGTAAGCAGTAAAGAATAATAAATCTGGCATACTATGTTATATTTTATATTTTTAATTTGAAATAATGAGATGCAGTAGGTAATTTTAGATTAATGTTGTGCTCTACATTATGATACAATAACTTCTTGTTTCTTGGTAAAGGATAAGTCACTTCTATGAGACTTGCCTTTAAGATATTCATCTAATATTTATTTTTAGGCTAACGGATTTATTTAATATTTGTTCAATTATTTTATTAGGCAATTGGCTTAAAGTTAATATTAGTTTTAATCTCTTTAAGTGTAATTTTCTATACTAGCTTTTGTCTTTCTGTTATAGATCTGTAAGTAGACTTCTGTATCTTTAGAAAAGTAGAGAGCCCTTAAAACCCTTTAAAAGCTTTATTAGATTGCTGTGCCCATTTAGTAAGCAATTTCAAAGAGCCATATTATCAGTAAGTCATTTGGTACAGTTAAAAATTAAAATGCATAAAAGCATCTAATCATATAAGCTGATTCATTACCTGCAGGCATTCATTTATATTAAAAAAAAAAAAAAAGTAAGCTTTACCATGCTAAGAATTGTTTTGGATCTAACTCTTACATATACTCAAATAAGGAGATTTATATACATAAATTATAGTATTCTGTGAAGAATTCATATCTGCCTATGCAAGTTACAGATATCTCGGAGCTAGAATAGCTGTACGTTATAACAAATGTTGTCTAGAGAACTGAAGGACTTAGATTTATAGTTAAAATTACATTCGCATTGCCCCCTTCCCCATACTCTTATGTCATTGCAGGAAGCAGAGAGGACTGTCACTATTTAGAGCTCAAAATCCCCTCTTCAGCTCTATGCCCCATCATTCAAAGTAGTGTGAAATGTCTTCTTACCCACTTTTGCTGGAATAGGCATAAGTGGTAGCAATCTCTTTTATTAGGTTCCCTTAATGCTTTAAGGGTCTGCATTCCACTTGAAGTTGCGAATTTTTATCATTTTAGACATATTATAAAATACATCAAGACAAGGGTCTCTATATGACAAGTTTTATTTTATACATCAGAAAAAACCCTTCAGGTTTCTCATGCAGCCCATCAGTGCTTTGCCTTTTTAAACTATCTGCACATTCATTCAGTGCTGCATTTCTCTCAGTTCTGTGACCTAAACCGTTGTTGATGACTGTGATTTTTCCAGCTTTCTTCCTGTTGCACAATGTGCTTCTTGCTGTTTTTGTCTTTTGCATTAAATGACTGAAATGCAGCACTTACATACTTTCTGGCATTGAATGAGTGTGGACTTCACAAGTTAACCCCCTATTACATTGTAGTCTGTATTTTGATCCCTTCTAGAACCTTTTTAATGTGTGCAAAGCAATACTAGGAAAAAAGGAATTTCATATATGATGTCTATGGAATAGTGATGCTTTTGAAGCTGTGTCCTTTGTCCCTTGCACCCAGCGCAGCTAAGACGCCCTTGAGTGAACACCAGGCAGCACCTACTGCACATGGGTGCTAAACTGACCTCATGCCTGTGGTGATTAGCTCCGTGCTTCCGGCTGGGATAAGACAGTTTTCCCTCGATTAGCCCTCAGGGGGAGTGTTGAGGTCATTTGCTTCTATCTAGTCACCAGTTTTATAAAAACTTACAGTAAGTTGGTTATCTTGGAGTCTTTACCATTCACTTGTTTTGTTTTCTGACTGACTGACAACTGCAAAGGATATTAGAGAAGGAAATGATGGGTGAACACACAATCTCAGCATGCTTCATTTCCTTACGATATTGAGCTAAAAACTGTTGAGAAATTCTTATCCTATGTATCTGTTGGATGGATTTGAAATTAGTGAAGATTTAGATCCTACAGAAATATGGTCAAGTCGAAAAACCTTTTCAGTTCTTGGTTTGCACAGAATTCAGTACATAGGACCAGTCACAGTAAGTCAGGCAAAAGGGCACAGAGGGACAGCGGGTGCCTGAGGAAGAGCATAGGAACAAGGCAACTTTTATCATTAACGTTGTCCTGTGGCAATGACATCCACTGAATGTTTTTGAAGGACATTTTTTCCTTCATTTTTAAACTGTCTCTTGCCATTTTTCTTTGATTAGAAGAGAAAAAAAAAAGAAAAAAGAAAAGAAAATGATTCCCAGTCCTTCTCTGTGCTGCTCGTGGCTTCACAGCAGATTCCTGCTCAGCTCTCGGTGAGCAGTTTTTCAGAGAACTGTCGCTTCAGTGACCTCAGTGATATTTTGCCCATGTACATCGTATTACCTTCATGTCCACTGAATTTCATTTACTAGTCACTTCCCAGTTGGTGTTGTGAAATACTTCTGAAGATATTTACTGTTGCTCCTTATCTTCAATCCTTATGAATATTCTTATCCTTATGCAAAATTCAGTTTTGACGGCAAGCTTTGTCACTTCATCATCTAGTCCCTTTTCATTTATAAATATGTTAATCAGAATTATTAATGATTTTTTCCCTCCAATCAGATGTAGTGATAAGTATTTTTGCTTCTGTATTTATCCAGGTGGAAACAGAATAATAGTGAGTAACATATAAATTTGCAGTTTGAATATAATGATTTTTCTTATGCTTGAGCAGTGTGCACTGATTCTCCATTGGCTTTCCTTTCTGTTTCGTGTACATGGGTATACCCTTTTCCTGAAGGGATGCAACAGCCTTCTTATGTCTTGATACAAATCAAATTACTATCAATAACTAAGAGGAATAGGTTTACAAAGTATTGACTTCCATCATTATTTTTGTTGGAGACAAGCAATCTGTAAATTAAAAATGGGCAGACTCTTTCATGCTGACTACTTCTCCCAGACCATCCCGCATGAGACCTGTCTCTGTCCCAGGATAGCTGTAGACACTCTTGAGATGAATGAATGAATATCAGCTTTATTAGATACGAACCTTAGAAACAGAGATGACAGAAAAATTTAGAGCAGACACAGGTCTGACAGTTTGTTCAGATACAGCAAATTTGCTTGACATTGAATCTTCTTAAATAGGATATAATTACCTGATTAGTATAAATAATTTTGACACAATATCTACCTAAGATCTATATCTAGATGTCATGTGTACTCATGTGTACTGGAATGCAATTAGGTACATTAGTAACCTGTCAAAACACTCTTTATGCCTGACCTTGGCCAACTGAAATAAGCACTCTTCCCACACAGTTCTTGGGTGTAGTTTGGTGTCAGCTCAGTCCAAGGTCTGTGCCCCAATAGATGGACAGAGAACATTTAAGTTCTAAAGCTTTGAAGTGTAGTTAAGTAACTTAACCCTCATAGCATTCTTTTAAAATATTTTAAGTGTTTATCTTCCTTTTCCATTTGCTTTAAGTATAAAGGAGTGCTTTGTCTAGAGCTATGCAGTGAAATGAGTCAATGTTTGCACTTTTGAGATTTCTTATTCAGAAACAACACTCCTCTTCATTTTTCTCTTCTGTACTTATGTATTACAGGTAATTGTCAAATCTGGACCAGGCTCCTTTCTCAGCCTGGCTGTGTATGATGATTATATATTTTGGTCAGATTGGGTGAGAAGAGCTATTCTGCGTTCCAGTAAATATACAGGAGGAGACACAAAAGTCCTTCGTTCTGATATCCCACATCAGCCAATGGGCATTATTGCAGTTGCCAATGATACTAACAATTGTAAGTTACAAAACCAGATACGTTATTTTGTTAATTCCATTCATTTCAAGATTTCTTCTTAATTTTAAGAAAGGTAAAACATTTTGCTGTGTTTTATAAACTTTCTCTTTTTTTGTAGGAACTCTTAGCAAGAGATGGGGTATAACCTTTTCTCCAAATAAATAAATATTTTGGAATGACCATGAGCATTCTGCTCATTTAATGGTGGTTAAATAATATATTTTCAAGTATTTACAGTTTTTTAATGTGGTGTGTGGTTTTTTTGTTTGTTTTTTTAATGACTATATTGGCAGTAACTCCATTTATTTATTTTTAATATGTCAGCCTCTGAGGCATATAAACCTTTTTATCTGTCTTACAAAACTAGAATTAATTACAAATGAATCTGAACTATGGCGATCTTTGCTCTCTCAAAGACATTGGTCATCGAAATCTAATAAAATAGTCCATCTTTGATGGTTTATTTTTCAGGTGAATTATCTCCTTGTGCACAAATGAATGGAGGTTGTCATGATTTATGCCTGCTGACTCCTGATGGACGAGTGAACTGTTCGTGTAGAGGGGACAGAATACTGATAGATGATAACAGATGTGTGAGTAAGTAATATTATCTGACGTGGTGCTTCTCTATGGCATAATGCTGTTGGGTATAATAGTCAAAGACAGGTTACCTAACCCATTAGTTTGATTCTGTCCCTCTACAGTAATAAGGTGGAAAGAATTAATGGTAAATATAGATGTAGTGGAAGGTAAACTTTAAACATCGAGTTTCAATATCAGATAAAGGACAGAGCCAAGAGGGACTTCATAATTAAACTGGAATTCAGAAATTACTTTTTTTTAAGAACACAGGTGAAGGAGGTACTCAATAAAATTGATAGTAATCACAAGATAATAAAATAAATCACCTGCCTTTTCAAAGTGTAATTAGCCTGTTGCATTTTTGCCAATCTCAAGATTTTTGAGACAAAGATTCAGTAAATTTGAGTGAAGAATTGGATGATTAAATGCATAGTAGGACTACTCAGACTACTTGTTTCTGGTCAAATAAACAGCTTTGAAAGGCATTAAGATGCTTTCTTTCTGAAAGTTGGGGTTTTGCCAAAGTTTGTATTTTGACTTTAGCTGTGCATAGATTAGACTATAAATATATTTTGATATTTTTTGCCTGCTTTCTCTGAAGATGACTGTATACTGAACTACAAATCTAATCAAGAATGTTGTTTCCTAAGACTTTACTTCTCATAGTGCTTAAAAATGAAATAGGGGAAAAAAGGACAGAAAAATGATTAATATTTAATGGGTTCTGTATCATCTTTAGAATGTCCTTTCCTCATCCAGAATCCATATTTTCAGCATTTTATTTTTTTCTTCATATTGAAACTAGTGCAAAAATGGTTTCAAACTGTATTTGCTTCTGTATATTTTGGACATAAGTTCTTCCTGAATTCATGCCGCAGTAATGATATTAGACATGAGCAGACAAGTGTAATTACCAGGTTTCGTTTCTCCATTCTTCCTTTAGAAATGTGCTGTATATTTCTTCTTTCATGTTTGTTATGTCATTTATAACATATAAATCAAATGTGCTATAACAGCGTTCACAATAAAATCATTTTGGGTAAATATTATGATACCTTCTTAGTTACTAACTAGATAAAAATCAATATACAAAAGAAAGCAGAAGTCAGAAGAATAAATACTTTTTTTTTTCCTGCTGTAAAGCAGTAAATAGGAGAACACCAAAAATTCACCAATTCTGCCAATTAATTTTTAAGAATAAAAACAAGTAAAGTACAAACAACATTTTCATCATTGAATGTTAGGTCATAACTTCAGCAATGGATGTAGTACATTGATCATGGTGAAAATACTTGCATACACACTGAACAGCTGTGCAGTACCACAAATCAGAGCTTGAATTAACTGCTGGCTACTCATAGATGTTTGCTTCTTTTTCCTTGATGTACTATTTTGAAGACACTTTTAAAAGATCATTAAGAAATGATTGCGTACAACTTGGGTGTTGTGTAGAGACCTATTGGGGAAGGAAAATTAAAATTCTTAAGAGAATCAGTGCTTTTCACTCGCTTCTCTAAATGTTCACATTCAATCACTGATAATTGACTGCATACATATCTTTTATAGAATCCATCGTACCTTGTTTTGGAATCCAACCCAGCGTGGCAACATTTTTCTCATTTTCTTCCAATGTTAAAACTATTAAAAATTACGTGTTAATATATTTTATTTTTAGGCAAAAATTCTACTTGCAACATTTATTCCGAGTTTGAATGTGGAAATGGTGAATGCATTGATTATCAACTGACTTGTGATGGCATTGCTCACTGTAAGGACAAATCTGATGAGAAACTTTTCTACTGTGGTAAGTCTCTAACTTTTCTACTTAGCTCACAGGATGTGCAGAAAAAATCACACATTAGGAAAATTACGTTATATGGATGGAACTACGTACACTGAAGGCACTTCCTTGCAGTTGTGTTCAATTACAAGCATCCCAAATGCTTGTAATATGTAACACGTCTGTGTTTAAAACAAAAATAAGGGAAAATACAGATAGCTGCTTATTTAAAGATGAGAAATTGATTATTTCATCTTTAGCTTAGGAATACAGATTTATTCTTTCCATATTTGGTAAGAGTTTCTCTGTGAATAGAAAGCACCGAAAAATAAATATTATAAAACACAAGAATGATTGTATAATAGATATTTTTCCACCTTTTTCTTATTATTCTTCCCATCGGTCTGTAATTCACAAAGGTTTTGACTTTCGTTTGTCTACTTTTAACTTTCATATTCATCTCAAGTGTTTCTACCCTGCCCTTTTTGTCCTTATAACCAACAAGTGGATGGCTATCACTTCATTTTTTGCTTTCTGTGTCCAGCTGAAATCTGAGTTTGCCAGCTTCAGTGTCTAAAGCACAGTTGCTCAAAAAAGAAAAAAGGTGAAAGAATTTGTTTCCTGAACACAGAGAATAGAAGTGGGCAAAATACTAATGAGAACAAAATGGGAACAATGGTAATAATAGGTTTTTATATAGTTTCTTGAATTTTTTTAGGAAAGTAGGTTGAAGGAATACTAAGAAAATCATCTGGGAGCAAATTAGAAGGAAAGTTGTAGCTGGAGAGGGATCTCAAAATACTGTTGCTTGGAATTCCGGAGAAGTTGTGTCTATCAGTCTGAGGTTTGCTGAGCTGTTAAAACTATTCTGTGCTTTATTCCACAGTAACAAAAAAATACAAATGAAAGATCACAGGATTAGTATTTTGATGGATTTGCCATCTAATCTTACGAAGTTGTTATGTTAATTTCCAGTATGACAGTGCTTGAATGTAGTACCTGAACATTTGGCTACAGAGCAGAAAACTAACAGGAAGAGGTGTGGTTCTGTCGTGCACTACGTCCTAGACCCCTTGCTGCCTTCTGAATCTGGATACTATGTTCTGCAGGACACTTCTGTGGACACTGCTGAATTAAAACCTTCTCATTATTACTTTTCAAATGAATATTACTTTTGAATTTATTTATTGTTGTGGCACTTGTACAATGATTTGGGCTTTAGTAAATAGTTTATGAATAATCCAAATTCATACGTTCCTCAACAGCGTGACTTCTACCTCCGTTAGCAGAACATTTGTAATAGTAGTTTTCAGAAATTGAAGCGTATGTATTCCATAGATAGAAAGATGTCTTCCATGTCAGACACTTTGCTGCAAATATTTTTTATTCTTTTACTTTCCATATGATCAATTACGTATATGTGTCAGAATTTCTTTTGCTGGACATTTTTTTTTTTTTTTTTGTGATTTAAAATGAATTTTCATTCAACTTTTTTCTAATGTCATTTTTAAATTTAAGGATGTTTTTCCTATATATGAAATATCCAAATGCAGTTATGTCCTTATACCTTGTTTTCCAGAAAATAGAGGCTGTCGGAAAGGTTTCAAACCATGTCTTAATCGCCGTTGTGTTTCAAGCAGCAAAGTGTGTGATGGTGCAAATGACTGTGGTGACAACTCTGATGAATCTGACTGTAAAGGTAAATGGTAGTTGCTTCCAAGGTGATTTTAAAATATTGCTTGTAGATATTTAGTGTGTGTGTATATATATATATATACATATGTAGACGTAGCTAGAAGTTGCCTGTAATTCTATGGGAATAATCAGGAATTATATGCCAGGGAATATATCAGGGAATTATATTCCTGAATATACATCAGGGAAAATATCAGGGAATTATATGCCTGAAGTTGAGCATATAGAAAGCATACAGTGAAGAACCCCAGCAAGGTGTTACATGAAGGCAAGCTGAGAGATTTATAGATAGTGCTTTTGTCCTCCTTACATGGTGATTATTTCATAAAGAGTTGAATGAACTAGACATTTTTGAGCTGAAGATTCATTTGAAATAAGAAATTTAAAAATGAAAACATTATGCTTTCAAGTTTAGGCTTCATATTCCTGTTGAAGTTCTAGCTATGGAATGGACTATGCATTCTGGATCTAAAAAGTAGAACCTTTAAACATAATACATGTGATACATATCTAAATCCTCTATTCAGTACATAAATTTGTTTCCTCTATTACTATATATTATAGATTCAGCATGTGCTTCAACAGAATTCCATTGTGCAGATGGGGTTTGCATTGGAAAATCAGCACGGTGCAACCAGGTCATTGATTGTGCAGATGCTTCAGATGAAAAGAACTGTAGTAAGTTCATGTTAGTCTGTGTTTCATCTTAACATCCGTTCTTCAATTACTCCTTGTCAGTCCTTGTACAAGCTAAAGTTAAAGTAAGCTCAGTCTTTTAGTATGTATTAGATGTGTAATTTACTGTCTCTTTCCAGATAATACGAATTGTGCTTATTTCTATAAGCTTGGAATAAAATCTACAGGATTTATTAGCTGTAATTCAACTTCGCTTTGTATACTGCCAGAATGGATATGTGATGGATCTAATGATTGTGGAGATTATACTGATGAACTAAAGTGCCCAGGTAACCATGAAAAGCAAACAAAAATATTAATTTATGTTTCTGGATTTTTTTTTAACTATATTGCAAAATGTTTATTTATTCAACACTATTTGCTTAACATAGAAATACAAATAATGTGGAACACCTTTTTTTTTCCATCAGTATTGTGTTTTGTTTATCAGATCATGCAAAGTATTACAAATTGATGATGCATTTCTTTGAACAAACCTGTAATTTGTAGCTTTCTGTTTCCTCCAGGTTAGGTCTATCATTAATCATTTTTATTATTTAAGTTAAACTTCCATTACAAAAATGTCAACCTCATCAAGCTTCAGCATAATCACTCAGTAGGTTTTAATAGCTACTGTTTTAGTGGATGGTATTTCTATTCCTGTTTGCATTTTTACTTTCTTTTTTTATTTCTTGAGGTAGTTAATGTGGACTACCAGGGTAGATTTCAGGATTATTGCTTTTGTGTTACCTTTCTACTCTTGTGCCAGGTTCTAGCACTAGGATATCATTGTACAATTAAATTCCAGTCTGGAGTTGAGCTTGTAGGCTTCCATAAACAGAAGAGCTGTTTACTGCTGGTGATTGCACTACTTCTCGTGCAAACCTATGCCTGGGTTTTCCCTGTTCCTGTGCTCTTGTTTACGAAAATGTGCATCCCTATAACATCTAGGAAGGAAGAAAACATGATCCTAATGTCTTGGCAAAGCAAGCCTCATTCAAACAGGGATGAACAAACAACTAGTAAGAAAAAGCTGAAGTTAATTTACTGTTTCTTGCATGAAACAAGCAAGCAGCAAAAGTATCAGACTTTTTTTGAACTTTGATTTTTCTTTGTATTTCTCATTTTTTGGTGAAAAGCGGAGTGCTAATATGTTATTAGAAATACTTTTTCAACATACATAGATATCATAATGGAAATCTGAAAGAAAGCCACTGAATTCATGGGATTTATTGACGTAACTTCTAGCAGAATCACCGGAGTAAGTGTGAATGAACTTCAGAAAATAGCAGAATGTTTTTAAAGTTTTTAAATACTTCTCCCCTCTAAGTCTGTTTAGTATCAAGAAGAGAAAACTTTCAGCGGGACTTTTGTTTATACTCATTCATTCTTATGGAAGGACTTTGTACTCTTTAAGTAACCACATCCTTAATCATCTTTACTTGCAGTGGCAAAAAATACAAGACAGTTTAGCATTTTTCTCTCAGGGTAGGAAATCTATCTGTGTCATCTTAATTATCTGAATTTACATCTCTCTCAAACACACTAGGCCAATATTCTAGATGAACATTTTGTCACTGAAAAAGACTTTCTTGATGCATTTTTAAATTTTCTTTGTTCATTTTCATGGTCTTCCTTGACCAATATCTCTTTCTTCTCCTGAAGAATGATTATTATTAATCGTTAAGAACAAAATCAGGAATTTTGTGCTGTTAAATACCATCTAACTCTTGCTAGCCTAGTAATCTATGACATCTGAATATTCTCCTGAGCATTCAGTTTTTCTGTGTGAAAATCCCAATTTCACGTTATCAAAAGTTTGGAAGTCTTACATGTTTTTGTCAACATCATACCTGATGAAAATATTATCCACGATCCAAATTGAACCTGGAAGAATTTCAATACTACCTAATTCAACCTGACATTAAGAACTTTCATTCTCACTGTAAACCGGATGCCTATTAATTTGCAATTTTTATACTATACTAAGATCCATATTCTCTGGATTATTTTATCATTCTTTATAATTTGTTGCATATAGTACAGCTCAATATAGATTTACTGCATTTTCTTTAGAAAAGAAGATTTGGAGGGCAGGTTGATATAACTTCAGTAAAATAACATTGCATCCATTTGTTGCGTCCATTCCATATTGTTGTGTCCATTTGTTTCTATTACTTTATCTTTCAAATGTGTGCCAAAAAATTCCATAATTTTAATGTGTAACTATGTGTCTGGACCATTCCATTACCTCATAATTGTGATTTCCTTTTCTGTGTTATTGAAAACTGACACATTAATTTTTTGAGTGTTTTCTGTAATATGCCTATAGTAATTCCCTTTAAATATCCTGAATTTTCTCAATGCCCTTTTTCTTACAGAAAATTAAGGCAGAGAATTTACTTAGAAGTGACTATCCAAAGATAATCTTTATGGTATCCAGTCACCATAGACCTACTTATTTCTATATTCTGTTTTTGCATTCATACTGCTGTCAAAGCCATAAATAACTTTTTTTTTTTTTTGAAAGAACAAGAGAGACAAAGGGGAAGAAAACAGTATAGATAACCCTTATATATTAAGGGAGTAACGGAAAACTTGACAAAGAGTTCCAGTGATTTCCAGTGCTTGGAAATAATGTGTGTTTCCTGTGTTTTCACAGCCAACATGCTTGTTTAAGCTTTTGAAAGTAATGTGTGCCACTCATTTACTAATATTTATTTGTATTTATGCTATGAAGCTAAATCTATGTGATGTTTTTGCCTCTTGCATTTGTTTTCTGAGCATTTATTACAGCAGACTCTTAACCCGCTACAAAGAAAGAAAGGCAATGAGAACAATGTTTAGCTTTTTGACAAAATTTAAATCTCTGTCTGCAAAGTCAGTAAAACTCCCCAAGAATGTGGAAAAAAAAAATACTGCCACAGTTTGGTTATCTTGTGGGTGCTGGCAGATTGATCAGAAAGAAGCTGGTATCTTCAGCTGGTTAAATTCAGAAAGCAGTGTTGATTTTATTGAGCTCAAAATCTGTGAACTGAACTACTTTCCTCTCTAGCTCTTTTTAATTTGGGTTGGAGCTGTGTTGTGTGTTTTCTCTAACTACATGAAGTATCACAACTTCCAAAAGTACTTAGCTATCACTATTCACTAATATATTAGAGCAAAATTCAATAATAAAAATAACCTTTTGCAAGCATAATCATCTTGCTTTCACTAGTTTTTAGAAATTTAGCAGAAATGTAATAGGCTCCTAATCATACTAGCAGACACCATTTTACATTACATTCTTTATTTTATCACAGTTCAAAACAAACCCACATGTGAAGAAAATTATTTTGGTTGTCCTAGTGGAAGATGTATTCTGAACACCTGGCTTTGTGATGGGCAGAAAGACTGCGAGGATGGAGTAGATGAATTGCACTGTGGTGAGCATTTTGTCTTAGTTATCTTTCTGCAATCACTGCTGCACTTCAAAAAAAAAAAAAAAAAAAAAAGTGTTTATTTATACATCAGGAGTGTAAAAAATGCTTACTGCATTTTAAATTTAATTTTCAGGGTAAAATTCTATTATTTTGAGTTTCTGGTGTTTTAAGCCCCATCTACTACCAGAATGGAAACCCTATTAACCCTTTTTTGTCTCCTAAAGAATTGTTTGTGTACAGACTTTCCTATTGCTATACTGATTACACTAAGTCTTCATTGTATTCATGAGGAAATTTTTATAAAGATAATGTGCTTCTTTCAATACAGTATGATTCCAGGAGAAATTAACCCAAATAAACTGTAATGAGCTTGCTTTTTATCAGAGGCTATACATGTATCATTATTTTAAAGTAATGACAAAATTCATATTTGTGAGTAAAATACAGCATACACTGTGAACCAGGTCTAAGACTGTTCTGTCTTAGATCTCTTAAGATTTTTAAACACAACCTAATCAAAGAGCAAGGCAGTGAGAGCAGATCTTTTCACTTCAAATTTCTGTAGGCTAACTGAACAGATGATTTGTAGAATAAATTGTACAGCAGAATCAGTATCAAGTCTTCCTTTTTCCCATTTCAGTGAAACACGAAATTTGTATACTTTTTTGTTTTGCTCTATCACATACCTGCATGAAAGAAAGTTATATTCTGTTCTCTTCATTACCCAGGTTCTATTAACATGCACCCATGTTTGGTTTGCAACTCAATTTCAGTTTACTTTTTTGATGTTAGACTTAAAATTTAGGAACTGCTATACCCTATGAAATGTAGAAAATTTTGTCCTCAGCACATTCAGGTCAGCTTAATGCTGACATTTTGAAGTTTTTGTACATACATATGTGCTTCTATACAACATTATAAAATATTTTAGGCAATTGTTCTTGGGATTTTAAATTATTTGCCCTCATGCTGCTATCAAAACATCAACAGTGTTAAACAACCGGTTACAACCTGAATACAGGTATAGGATTATACCATATTTAAATATATTAATACACGACATCGGGAGGAGAGAAATGAAAGGTTAGGAGATTCCTATTCTTATGCTAAAGGTGAAGTACCTAACAAATGAAGTGGCTGGTGTCACTCCTAGATTCATCCTGTTCATGGAATCAGTTTGCCTGCTCTGCACACAAGTGCATCTCGAAGCAATGGACTTGTGATGGTGAGGATGACTGTGGAGATGGCTTAGATGAGAGTGATGCTATCTGTGGTAAGTTAAATATCTTAGTTCCATATCATGTCACATGATAAATTTTGAAAGAAAGTGATTCCATGTGGTGGAAAGTGGTGGAAAGGGAGCACAGCATCTCAGAAGGCCTTATGTTTTAAGGTTAAACATTATCCAACCCACACTGCCTTGATGCTGTTTTATTGGTATTGCATGGTTTGTGTATATGATCCATAAGTGAAGAAATGAATGGCACGCTGGCATGGGCAAAATGAGAATCCAACTCTTCTGTTCCCCACCCCTGAGATAAACTCTGTATATCTCTATTTGAGCTTTGCATTTTGGTACTAAGTGCCTAAGCAGTCTTTTTTTTTCAGCTCTTTCTTCTATTCCCTTTATTTTTTTCTAGATACAGTCATAATCACGATAGCATAATATTCCTCTCAAAAAAGCTCATAAATGTGAGAGAATTCAATTTTTTTTCCTTTTATTCTGAAGCTTGGTTGGGTGGGAATGTTATAGTGAATTCTTTTAGAAAATCCCCTGATGTCAAATAAGTCATACCGTCATAGTTTCATGATATCTGCACTCACCCTTATCTATGTTATATTTCATTTTTCTTTAAAAGGTCCAACTTTGAATTCTGAAATACACATTCATTTAAAAATCATTAAAAAAACAACAAAAATAGTTTACTGTACTTGTCATATATGATACCACAATAACAATACTATGTTACTAATTATAATTTTAATAAAATGAAGTATTTTTTTTAAGTAGACTGAAAATAAATATCCTTGGCTCACTTTCAGAGACGTGGTTTGTTCAGTTAGTATCCTAATCAAACATAGATGTAGAAATGCCAACAAATTAAGAGGATAATGGTGGAAAATACAGTACTCTGTGAGCAAATATGAATGAGTTGTTAACTTTAACTTCAATCTTGCATCCGTCTGTAAACCATTTTTCATAGGTCAGGCTGGAGGCAACGACTGTTTGACAAGGAAGGTCATGTCTGTCTCTCCCCGCTAGGAGGAGGATCAGAGGAGAAGGGGTGAAATGTAAAGGCAAACATCTCACCTAGGATTACTATAGAACACTGTAAAATCCTAAGAAACATCAAAACCTTAATCTTAATTGGAAATATAGAGCAGGAAAATAGGAAAAGTGAGAAAAATAGGAAATATCTAATTACTGCTACGTTACTACTTTCTTTTCTTTTTTTAAGATCTTTCAGGAGTAATTCCTTTGATCTTGGGACGTACAGTAGGTTATAGATTTCTTCTCAGAAGAACGCCCTTCCATAAAATTGTAGGGCATCCCTTGAAGAGGGAAATAGCCATACCAGTTATGAAGCGAAAGCTAAGGCTGCATTTCTTCTTAGGATTCTAAATTGCAAGAAAAAAAAGGAGAGCTCAAGATGACTTTGAGTTTTTCATTCTTGAGAAACATACCAAATCAATGTTTATTTAACATGAAGTTTAACTTCAGAAATATCCACAAATGTCAAATGAATAAAAGTAAAGAGAAGTTGACCTTCGTCTTGAATAAGTAATAAAATGATCAAATGCAGTCTTTGAATTTTATTTTTTCATTAATTTATAATCAAAATGAGTGGAAATAAGAAGCATATTTATGAAGTAAACTTTGGCTTATCCAGGAGAAGATACTACTTGATGGGTTCTGTAAAGGTTTATCTTAAAACAGAGTGAAATAAATCCCAGGGTGTAATAATCTGGTCTGTCAATCTACACATAGAGTGTTTGCTCGAAGCTGATTTGTGAAGTTGCTCGGTCGGACAGCTTTCATGAAGAATGGTAAATCAAGTGTCCTTGCATAAAATTCTTAAGAGACTGTCAAGTAGAAAGTTTTGTCAAAATTTTAATATAAAATACAGAATTATCCTGTTTAACACGCTGTGCAGAACAAAATCTTCTTTCAGCGTTGTTGTAAAATAGAAACTCCTTACCCAGTCTTTACCCTTTAAGATAAACAAAATGAGGTTGGTCCCGGTCGTCCCTGACCAGTGCTGTTTTCCAGGTGCGGTGACCTGTGCAGCGGGCACGTTCAGCTGCTTGGGTTCCCATGCCTGCGTGCCTCAGCACTGGCTCTGTGATGGTGAAAGAGACTGTCCTAACGGAAGTGATGAGCTCTCCACAGCAGGCTGTGGTAGGTTTCCTTGTTAAAAATGTCTGGTGTTCCCTTTTCTAGTGCTTTTGCCTAGAAAAATTATACCACATTCTGTTTGTGTCTGCAGTATTACACGCATTTACTGTCAAGATTGTTAGTCCAGATTGACATGTACATGCTTACGTGCCCAGATCCTTCAGTGTTTCAGTCAGCCAACGTCTTCGGTTTTTGTTAATATGTACTGATGCACACCAGCTGAAGTGTATTATATATTGATGGGTGTCACTTCATATCCATTATTCCCGAGGTTTACTAATGAAAATTAGCATGTTGTTATTGACAGTGCAGTTTTCTTCCTGAAGAAAAAAAATGATGCTGCGTGTCAGAGACTGTACATCCCAAAGGCAGAGGCAGCTCAGTCTCCAGTTTAGTCTGGCTACTTGTTCAGGTCTTGACATCTCTTACACTATAGATTGTTGCTTCCAGTCTCCTGAGATGCATGCCTGTTGAAGGTGCCAGGAATTCAGTAATAAACAGTTCATTAAGTTTTGGGTTATTATTAGGAGGTTCTGTTTTATCAATATATGTAAAATATTGAAATAACTCTTTCTCTAGTGTGTATATATGTTGAATTTGTATTCTGCCATTTATGACTTAGTCTGAACTATTCAGAGAATATGGAAGTATCACAGAGTTTTTTTCAGGAGCAGAGTAACCCAGGAAGAACATCTGTATGTTCAAACATTCTGTTCCTTAGAAGCAGAGCATACTTTAGCTGAAGACAGCATCAGCTCTGAAGCCTTTCCTGAGGTTACTTGAGATTTTAGTCATCTTATCTCCTCAGTAGCTTTTCCTAGTATCTAGCTGTGTGACACTCAGTATATGACTCAGAAGTGATGGTTGTTTACTTTGAATCCGTTCAGACTAAACATTTACTTCTCTTTTCATTTTTCTATAAGAAAACAGCTATATATCTTACTGCTGTCAGTTTTATTTATTTTATGTACTGTATTTTCCTTAGCTCCTAATAACACTTGTGACGAGAATGCTTTCATGTGCCATAATAAAGTCTGCATTCCCAAACAGTTTGTATGTGACCATGATGATGACTGTGGAGATGGATCAGATGAATCACTGGAATGTGGCAAGTATATCCGAATTAATGTAAACAGAAAAATTCAATTATTGTTAACTGTAGGGTATTGTGCAAGCTCTGTTACTTTAAGTCACTACTGAATAAGAAAACTGCTCCTTTTTTAAAGTTGTTTTAGTGGCAGCTTTTATCGTGTGCAATAATGAGTGCAACTTAGTATGAACTTGGACATGGAACTGCAGTGATAAATTATTTGCCTTCATTTTTGTTATAGCTGATGGCAATCTATATTTAACAGAATTAAAACAAAAAGTATAGTCTGTGACTTCTCGTTCTCTATGTTTTCTGTTTTTGTATGTCTATTTTTGTCTCCATCTCTGCATGCATTCCTTCTGTCAAATAATGAAACAACTGTCATTATTTTCACTGCTCTTAAATAGCATCAACTGAAGACGTGCAAATGTTTCATCTTCACCATTCTTTTGAATTCAGGAATGAATGTGAATATGTGTGTGCAGCCTATCTAGGCAATACTCAGAAATGTTCATCTCCATAAGTAAGGTTTATGAAAAATAGAAGGTAGATATTCTGACCAAAAAAAAAAAAACACAAATTATTATTATGCCTCTGTTTGTGCAATTGAAATTTATGTAATTTATGTACTCTGAAAAATATCTATGGAAAAGATCTATTCCTGTGATGAATTGACCAGTCACCAGATTGTTCCCTCTGCCTTTGTGCTCATCAGGAGGAGGCTGGTGCTTTAGAGGCAGAAGCACTCCTGGGTGCTCCTACATCATATAGGTCAAGTGGGGAATGCACTTCTAAAGTGAATCTCAGAGTTCTCTGCACTTGCTGTTTCTGGTTTTTTTTTTAAAAAAAAAACTCATTTTTAAATAGAGATAAAACAAATGAATAGATGAGAAGAAGGAAGAGTTTGAAGGAAGCTGAACCAGGTGATGTGCTCTGGCTCTGGCCAGCTGGGGCTGTGTGTCTGCAAGAACAGACTGGGGCTGGTGGAAACACTACAGGCTTGAGGGAAAGCTGTAGGCCTATAAACCCTGCCAGCCAAAGGTATCAAGCCAACCTGCCTTCTTTCAAGCATCATCTATGTAAAAAGAGGGAGAAAATTTTAAAAAAAAAATCCTGCAAGAAGCCACTGAACTATTTTAAATTCAAAGTGATGATTATAATTGATGTGATAGCATACTCTGCTTTGAAAGTAGTGTATTAACATATTTCTAAATGACAACCATGGCTACAAAGGATTGAAGATCTTGATGTAGCGGCAGTCAAATGTCATGTCTCCATCTGCCAGCAGAAAAGAAAAGCTATGCCACATGGCAGGGGGAATATAGTAATTAGAAGAAAGGACAAATATTAACTTTCTAATTCTCTTATTTAACTCTTGTCAGTGCTCATTTATGATAGTTACAGATTAATCAATTTAAGTAGTTACTATCACTTTGGATTGATTTCTTAGAAGAATCAAGTCCAAGTTTTTAGAGCTTAAAATCTGCATTTTTTTTAAGAATGTCAGACCTAACTGAAATTGGTTATAGAAAAAATGTTGCAAAATCATTCTTGAGTGCGTGTGTAATTCCTGTTTTATTCCTGTTTTATAATCATTTTTACTTGGTATTTTTATAAGTCTTCATACTTTGCTTAAGTTTATTTGTGGGATTTTCCTCGGTGTGGGTTACGGCTCTAAAAGTATAAATCAAATGAAGTAAAAGATTTCCTTAGCAATTACGGTAGTTTAGCAGTAGTGTGCATATTTAATACACAAAAATTTACCATTTACCCTTTTCTCCTGACTTCTTCCATGCTCGTCTTTACCATATGCTTTCCATTTTTCTTGGTTATTTTTTACTTTCTGTCTCTGATCCCTTTTTCATAATTCCCCAGCATCCCCCTTTGATTTTGTATGGGTTATTTGAGTTTTAAGTTAAATTTAGAGTTGCTTTGGGGGTTCTTTTAAAAGGGCACAAATTATTTGAGGTAGAATTTATAAGAAAAAATATAACTTCTTTTTCCAAACAGAAAGGTAACTTTAAGTAGTTGTTTTGGTATAGTAAATCTTAAAAATAAAACCTTAAAAATAAAATACGATTATTCACCTGGGAAATTTCAACTTTTAGTTTCAAAATTGAATAGGAAAAAATTTGTTCTGACTTTCCTAAATTTCTGTGCTTTTTTTTTTTTTTTTTTTTTCTTTTAGCAGCCAGATTTCAGGAAGCAAATGCTTGCCTGTGGTTTCCTTACTATAATAAATATTGATATTTTATGTTAGGAAACCTATTCAATTTTGAAAATGTTGTAAAGTTGATATATGTTTATTTACTTTGTACTTTTCAGAGAATTTAGAAAATAGTATGACCAAAGTGGCTAGTGTTCTGCATGTTTAAAGGGAAGGAAGTGTTAAGCTTGTTGTCGAAATACTGTTGAGTATAGGAACTTTCTATAAAGTCTGTCAGCTATTTCCTAGAACAGCAAAACCTTTAACTACATTTAAAGCAAAATTAAGAATTGCAATTGTATATTTTATATAAATGGGAATTGTTTTGGGCCTCTATTGTGCAGTGTAAAACATATTTGATTTCTCTATTGTCAGGCATTGCATAAGCATATAGAGCTTTAAATCTGTTTACACAACAAGATTCATTTTTACTTTTTTTCCATTGTCTGTGCAAATTTTTATTTCCAAAGTATGGAACAAAGTACGAACTCACTGGTGTATTTCTAGGATATCGTCACTGCCGTCCTGGAGAGTTCACTTGTGCTGATGGAAGATGTCTGTTAAATTCTCAATGGCAGTGTGATGGGGACTTTGACTGTCCAGACCATTCTGATGAAGCACCTACAAACATAAAATGCAAAAGCTCAGGTTTGTATCTCATTTTTTTGTGTGTGTGTAATATGTAAACCTACTTTCTGGAAAACAATGATTTGGGTTTGTAGATAGACAAATGGAAAATTTACTAGCGTAGAGTTCTCCATGTAACATTCTTGATGTCTTGCAAGGGCAGTGTGCTCATTGTTTGTCAATCCTGAGCAATCAAATCCTCAGCTAACAGCTCAACAGATCATCAATGCATAAACTGTTAGCACTAAATGTTAATATTATCTTAACTGTTGTCACAATATATAGTAGTTGGTCTGTTATCCTAAACATGTTCAGCATATTAAACATATATACACAGAGCTGAGTCATACAGTAAACTCAATTATATCTTTATTAGAAGATTACTAACTGGATGTGGTTGATTTTTTTGATTTTTGTTGTTGTTTGTTTCCTGTCTGTAGAGTGGTAAATGAATCTTGGCCTGTGTATAGGCAACCTATTCTGTGATTTCTGAAACATTCGTTTCTTCTGCCTAAATCTTAATCTCTTTATTACATGGTATGAGTTTGGTCAAATACTAGCAAACTACACAGAGAAAAAGTTCCACATTCTCTTTTTTTTTCTTTTCCAGAGCAGTCATGTAACAGCTCTTTCTTCATGTGCAAAAATGGCAAGTGTATTCCTCAGCGGGATGTTTGTGATAACAAGGAGGATTGTATTGATGGATCTGATGAGAAAAGCTGCCATGTTAACGAATGCCTTAGTAAGAAAGTTAGTGGCTGTTCTCAAGATTGTCAGGATCTTCCTGTTGGATACAAGGTAAATAATTACAGATTATGATGCAATGCAATGTAAATTCCTAATTTTTAACGATTTCTTAACTATTGCCTCTTCATAATAAAATTTTGAGTTTATTGTACTTCCTATAAAGAGTACATTCTAATTCCTATATCCGGCAAGTAAGTCACTGCTAATTCTACAAAAACTGGTACAATGTACAATACCTTAGTCTATGGGTAAAGGACATGCAATATATTAATACAATAAATCATACTGATGTACAGAGTGCCAAAAAAGCCAACTGCTTTTCCGCTGTCAGAAAGAAAAACACCGGCAGTGATTTGCAAGAGTAGTAGTTTTCTCCAATATTTTCCCTAAGTCAAAGGCATTAGTGTAAATAATAGAATGAATTGTCTTAGTTCCAGAATAAATTGATATTTACTTACTCTTCTCACTTCTTTTTCTCTAGCTATATTTTGTTTTACTCTCATATTTGATGTAATCATCTTATCACAGTTATCATCAGACCCCAATAAAAGTCCATTTCAGAGTTCTAGTTCACATTATTTGTGTTACACAGAATGCTAAATGTCATCGGTGTTTGAAGAAAAATTATTAAAAGTTCTACAACTACCTTCCCAAGAAACATACGTGCACCTTAAAATAAGGAACACTAAATGTCTTCATAATTCTTCATTATTTCAGTAGCAGAATCCTCTCCATATTTCTGAAAGCATGTGTTTCATGTGTTCTCTGACTAAAGAGACAACATTTTTTATTCTGCAGGACAAGGTAGTTTGGGAGGTTACTTACAATCACACCAGCTATAATTTTAAAAGAAATGTTAGTGTGCCTTCCAGTAAGTGGAACAATAGCAATTTAATTAGTCATGATCTGAAAAGCAGATGAGAAAGTTTATGGTGCTAAAATACTCAGAAGAAGGTAAGTAAACTAAACTAGCGAGCAGAATCAACCAGTCATACAAAATGAATGTGTGTGTCTTTCCCAGTGCAAATGCTGGCCTGGATTCGGGCTGAAGGACGATGGCAAAACCTGTGTAGATATTGATGAATGTTCATCTGGATTTCCCTGTAGCCAGCAATGCATCAATACATATGGAACCTACAAATGTTTGTGTGCAGATGGGTATGAAGCACAACCTGATAACCCAAATGGCTGTAAATCTCTCTCAGGTATCTTTTTTTTTCTTCTTCTTTTTTTTTTTTTTTTTTTTAATCCACAGTTGTATCCAAAATAGTTTGCACAATGCCCTAGCTCTGATGTCTATGTTGTTCCCTGTTCATGCAAGATAAGCAAAGTTACTTGGAAGCACATTACTTTTGCACAAACACTAGGAATATACTTCTATGTCTGAATGTGATATAAGTTCTATTTTTAGTCTGTGTTGTGCTCACGTATTTTCTGGTGAATAGTTAACACTGGGTTATGATAGTTTGAATTTATTGACTTTCTTAGAAAAGATATTGGGAAAGTTGGAAAAATAACCCGATTTCTACTTTTGAGTCATAAGATAATATTAATATGTTTATGATAAGTATTTAGAAGACTGCTGCTGTTTATTTTGTCAACTTCAGGATATTACACCGTCCTTTAAAAGTCTCAGTATGTTAAATGCATAGGAAAAGGCAAACAGAAAAATATTACAGAAATTACTAATTCCATTAATCCCAGAGCAGTTAAACATAAAATCAGCTACTGATGATTTTATGCACAGTAAAGTTCAAGGTACATAATAACAGTGGTTAATTCCTTACACCTCTCTCTATTTTACTCATATTTATGTATCTTAGTCTGTAGAATTCCTTACATCAGGAGGATAAAAACGTCAGCAGAAAAGAGTTAAAACACCCTTATTGCCGTCTGGATTTTTTTCATAATGCAGGCAGTTATCTTACAGTTTGAGCAATCTTCTTATTTGTAGTCTTGTACAAACTGTTTTTTTTTCTTTTTTTTTTTAGTATAAATATTTAAACTGGTTCTATTTCCAGCCTAACTGACAAGAGGACTGGAACCTCTGTCTGCCTCAGGTTCCTGTCTGAGGTGCTTCACTGCCCGAGTGAAGAAAACACAGGAGACTCCCAGGATCTGATTTATTTTTCCACCTATCTCACACCTTGCAAATCACTCATACATGTAGAAGCTGTAGAGGAGTGGCTGGAATACATGATAGGACACATCTATATTGGAGCTGTGGTATATAAAGTTTGAAAAGTGATACTGGCAAAGTCACATCTGTGCTGTAGCAAGGATAGCTGTAGTGAAAGTAGGCAATATGTAGTGGCTGATTTCATAGTGATTGCTAGCATAAATTGCTCTCAACTCTTCACAGTATCAGTGCAGCTTTTCTCTACAGCCCATTAAATTAGTCTGACTTGAGGATGATGCCTCAGATCATGTAAGAACTGGAGAACATGAAATGAATGCCAGGCGACACAAAGTACTCCCTGGAAGAGTACTGTTTTTTGGAGCACGCATCACATTCCAGAATGCATGAGCAGTAGATAGGGAGTCCATGATGGAGGGCTTGAGTATCAGGAAGAATATTTTCAGATAAACTGGAAAAACAGGGTAAAAAAAGCCGAATCTGTCTGAAGTTTAGTGTTAGAGAATTTAACTTTGGCAAGATTGCCCTGTTCTCTACTTCTAGAATGTTTTGACTTTTGAAATTTTAAAAAGCCATGGTCAAAATGTTTGGTTTGCAGCAATAAATATAATAATCTACTTAATAATAATAATTTGAAAGTGAATGTTGAATTTTAAAGTATATGAATGTGCAGATTGCATTTATAGTTAAATATCAGTTTACGCCTTTAGAAATTGTTAAAAATAATTCAAGAAATTAGAAAACCTTCGTGTTTATTATTTATCTAATAATTTCTAAAAAGTAGAATGAATGGTGTGAAATATATTTCAAATATGATCTCTGGCATTCCATTACCGTAAAATTCAGTATGATTCCCATATTACAAAGGCAAAAAATTAAATTACACTGAAAGATATACTAATTGATTGATTTGTTCATTTTTATACTGCATCATTGATCTTTCTTGGAACATTTAAATGTTTTAAATATTTCTTTCATCCATAACATTGATCAGAGCATGTAACATTTATTTTTCAAGCCATCTGTATTTCAGCATTGTATTCCTGATTTTCCATAAATTAACGTAAAAGCTAGTCTAATATATTCTTTCTTCTGGGGTTTAGATGAGGAACCTTTCTTAATTCTGGCTGATCATCATGAAATAAGAAAAATTAGCACTGATGGATCCAACTACACTTTGTTGAAACAGGTATAATCATAGTAACATGCTCTAAGTTTAACTCAGTACCTTTATTCTTATTGAAAATATGCAGCTAAGAGAACTGGCACTGTATGCGTCAGAGAACAACTGCAGTACCTTCACATTTTTTATGATATTTTAAATTGATTGTTGTGTTTGAGTTTGATATGATTAAGGCTCAGGCAGTTGTTTCTTCAGTCATTCCACAATCCAAAAAGATAATATGTGTTATTTGTGATCCTCTTCCATCACAATGTGTTTTGCACAATTTCTATAATGTTAGCTTTCAAAATATATATATATCTTGACATGTATTATTTGATTTTGGGGGCTAATTACTATCAGAATCCAAAATCTATTTCTTTTTTCAATTTAAACATACAATTCCAAGTTTTATTATATGCACAACTATATATCTTGCACTAAACTTGTTTTTTTTCTTGATTTTTCTAAATTATTATAAATACACCAAGAAATAAAACTTTGGAAAAAAAATATTAAAAAGTAGATAATCACCTAGTGAGTACAGAGCTGTTGTTTTAATATTTCTGCTCTGCTTCTATGCTTCACCTAAGTGTAGTTATCTGCCATAGATTATATTTCAATAATATGTTTTAATAAAGATACCTATTTATTTGAATAATACTTAAACAATTATAGAAAGACTAGGAAATCAATTATGCCATCCAAAAGCATTAGTTATTTTCTGGCTTCTGTGTCAGTAAACTATGCATCTTAATGTCCTAAGAGATGTGTTCAGGTTTTCACAACAACAGTTGGAAAATTAACCATCCTACATTAAACATTTGACTTTCTTTAAGCATAGCAAACATTATTTTAAAGTCTGTCTCTTTTTCTGAAATCCTCCTGATTACCTCTCATTTCGATCTCACTGCCTTTCTCCTCTTTTGCTGGTATATCTACTACTAGAAACCTGTGAAAGGAGAGGAGCAGCACTCACTTTTCTTCATGGTTGATGCTTGCAGATCTGCTCGGAGCTTCATCAGTGCTGAATTTAATGGGCCCCTTTTCACTGCACTGGAGGCCATGTAGCTCCAGCCACTAAGGAGAAGCTGTGGTTTCCATATCAAATCAATTCCCTGGTCTAGGAATTACCATTGCTGTTGGCCTTTGATAGTACAAATGAAGCATCTTTTAAAAACATGCAGTTTGAAAGCAAAGAGGAGCTATACCAGCAGAACAGGTGGGCTGCTTTTCTCATGAGGACACCTTTTTGTCCTTGTAATTTTGTGATGGATGGGGTCTAACCCTCCTTACACATCTGCTGGATGAAGGCAAATGCCAGAACTGCTCTGGCTCCAGGGCAAAAACTCCCTTCTCCATGTATTTGACCCGTGCTTTGTTATTCTAACAATTGTTCAACATAAACTCAAAATAGAGGAGCTGAAAGTAGGAGATGGTTCACTCTCCTCTGAATTGTTGTGTGCTAGGTTTCTCCTCTCTCTCTCTCTTTTTTTTCTTTTTTTCTTTCTCTCAAATGTATCTAAACAGAACCACTGTTTGAATTATGTACTTCATGTATGTTCCTTTGCCATTTCCTTCTTTCATACTCATCAAACAGTGTTTTCCTAGAGAGAGTAGACAGAATCTGCCTCCTCATAACTAGCAATTTTAGCTGGCTGGGTGTTTTTTTGTTTGTTTTTGTTTGCTGTTTTTGTTTTGTTTTAGTCTGGGTGCCTAGGAACAAATCTTGACCAAGGACAGTGTGCCACATGTAAGGGAAACAAACACACACACACCTTTGAGCTGAGAGACTTAACACAACTGATGACATCTAAAAGTTTCACTGTTCCTTATAAAATCAGATTACATAAGAAAAGATAAAGAATTATGCTAGGAGAATTTAAAAGTGGCTAATGCAGCAGGAGGAAGAAATATTGTCTGGAGAGAAATTTATTGCAAATGTAATTTTACCTGCAGTGGATGTTCTGATGAGTATTAGAACTAAAATCCCAGGCAGTTTGTGGTAGAAGAAAACTGGAGTGTGCGTGGATGTGTGTGTTTTGAACATGAGAGTGATCCTCCAGCACTGATCTGTTTGAGGCTGTCCTTAATAACGGTCTGGGCAACCTAATCTTGCTTTTGGACAGATGGCAAATTTACCATATGACACGACGGTATAGTTTGAAGATCAAACTGCATCTCAGTTTCAACACATTTAAATATTCTTAGTAGTATATTTTGGAGTTGGCTCCTCAGGCCTTTTCCTGTAAAGCTACAGGCTTCATTAATGAGGGAGGTTGTCTGACAGTAGGTTATTGGGTTAATTATAAAATTAATTGAAATGATATTGTGGCTATCAAATGATTCCAAACTATCTTTTCTTTTTAGCAGTGTTGCTTCATCTTTGATATCATCTTTGTATAATTTTAAAACTAGCTGAGATTTTAGTACATGGTAGAATGTTAAAGAGATTATAGAGCAACTCAGACAAGGAGCAAAGGGTCTCATTTGAACACATTCAGGATCAAAACCTGGCTTAAGGCATGAGTGTAGAAGACAGTCTGCTTAATCTCTAGCCTTCATATTTTATTTGGTGCCTGTAATAGGTCATCTGAAAGTCAAAATTCTCCTTATTCAGGAATTTAATATTAATGGGTTTTTTTAGGTTCATGGTTTTGAATTCCTGAACAATATATAATAATAAAAAACTCTAATGATAATAAGTATTGAGTTGATAATAGTTGTGAGTTTATTTAAATGATTTTTTTCACATGTTCCAAGGAGCTGTCATTCCTATATAGGAAATCATTTTACTTCCATTCCTAAATAAGGTGGTATTCTAGTGCTTACATTTGATGGAAATTGTCACATTTTTTTTCCTTTTCTCTAATTTGTCAAAATAATGTCATGAGTGGTAATTAATTAAGAAATGGGATAAAGCTGGAAATAGTTACTCTTAAAGCACATTTTAATATTTGAAATGAAAATGCAGGAGTTTCATTTAGTTTCATACATCATTTGCACTTCTATATAAGTTCTTTCTAATCAGATACTGCTGTTAATATTTTTTTCTTATTCTGATTGTTTACAAGTAATATATGGAAACAATCAAAATGTGTAGACGATAGAACAAAATATTCTGAGTACTACGTGAAGAATATTTTGCATTTTGAATATTATCAAATATTTTTTATTCATTCAGGTATGTTTCAATAAGTGGACCTATTTTTTTCCCCATTTTTAGGGGTTGAACAATGTGATTGCAATAGACTTTGACTATAGAGAAGAGTTCATCTATTGGATTGATTCCAGCAGACCAAATGGCAGCCGTATAAACAGAATGAGCTTGAATGGAAGTGACATCAAGGTAATTGCAGGTTAATAATGTCACTCCTAGAGTTAAATTTAATGGAGTATTTTGTGAATTTCTTTTGCATAGTTTCAATCAAAATTATGAGATTTTTTCGTACATGCATACATATACACAAAATGATCTAGCAAGTCCTCATAAAATATAATTACCTTTTTATCTTTCTATTTTTTGTGAAATAAAGATGAGGATAGAGAGAACTGTGTTTATGAGCTAAATTGTGTATGACTTAACTGATAGTTCACTGAACTGGCAGTTCAGTATGGTTTACAGCAAGCCAAATAAAAAAGACAGATATAAGTATGTAATCTGCATAAATACACTTAAATGTATACTCTTACAGTCTTTGGTTTATGTTTGTCTCACCTGCACTGCACTGGAAAAAAAAGTCTGAAACAGTGAAAAAAAACCCTCAGTGTCTTTGCTATGAACAATCCAGGGTAAAACAGTGTTGTCATTTCTGCACAGCCTGTCTGTTCTGTTTCTACAGTGGAGTAAGTTCACAAATTTGCTGTTATTAGCTATTATGCCTGTTTGTTGACTTGCATGAAAATTTTTGCTGGATTTGTGATAAAAATTAAAAAATTCTTTTTTACTTGCTGTTTTATATCTGACTTTCATTTTACTGGTATCATGTTGGCTTTTTTCCCAGTATTTAAATGGTTAATTTCCATAATTTTTTGTTTCCTAGATAATACACAATACAGCTGTTCCCAATGCTCTGGCTGTAGATTGGATTGGGAAGAATCTCTATTGGTCTGATACTGAAAAGAGAATTATTGAGGTGTCTAAACTCAATGGCTTATACCCTACCGTTCTCGTGAGCAAAAGGGTGAAGTTTCCTAGAGATCTGTCATTAGATCCTCAAGCTGGGTATGAAGCAACTGTTTTGCAGTAAAGAATTATTTATTCCTCTTTTTACATTTAAGCTATTTCTGGAAAACGAGGAGATAGGAATCATTAGTTGTTTATTAATCATCTGACTTTTAGCTACACTGAATATTAGTGATCTAAAGTGCATAAATGGTGTTTATTATGCCATTTCTTCTGTAAATGATTAAAAAAAAAGAAAAAAAAACCTTACCTGGTAGATGGAAATGCTCTGGAACTAAACTAGTTATGTATTATTATTGTTGTTATTGCATCTACAAACAAGTAAACTATTTGCTTTGTTTTATAGATACTTATACTGGATTGATTGCTGTGAGTATCCTCACATTGGCCGTGTCGGTATGGATGGCACCAGTCAAACAGTTGTCATAGAAACACAGATATCTAGACCCATGGCCCTTACAATAGACTATGTTAACCGTAGACTGTATTGGGCTGATGAAAATCACATAGAGTTTTCTGACATGGATGGAACTCATAGATATAAAGGTTGGTCAAATAGCTATTTCCATTTTCATCTTTTCTTTGTAGCTTTCGTTTGAAGATGTTTAGTATGCTATTTATAAATATGTAAAAAAATACTTTAAAATGAAGCATTTTGAGAATAATGTAGGATTGGAAGCTTATTGCATATACTTTTTAGTTTTTACCAATATTTTTAAAGTCATTTTTCATGTTCCTTCTCTTAATATCAGTCATGTCTGTGGAAAAAATTATCAAGTGTAAACTGAAACTCTAGAAACAGACTCAGCACTCAGAGACGGCCTTGTTAATTCTGTGTTCTAGTGTATGTGCATAACATGCTGTTCTCGATCAAGTTATAAAGCCTATTAAAAGTAGAAGATAGCCTATTAAAAGTAGAAGATGGATGTTCTGTGTGCTACATGTCAGAAAGTAGCTAAAAGAAATCTTTACTCCAGACAGAGGAAGTCTTGAAATGCCCATTTGTCTGCTCATGTCAGTGTAGTAGTATTACAAATGTAATTTTGAACTTTCCTGGTGCATGGATAAAACAACTTTGAAAATTCTAATGGAATAAACCAAGCTTTATCACTAGGTGCTGTTTCTCAGCAACAGAGGTAATTTAAAGGTTACTGTCCACTACCTCTAAAGTGTTAAAAAGAAGGTTTTTTACAATGATTATTGCTTCTCATATTCCAGATAATATAACTAAATAACTTCTACTTTAATGAAAATATTTGACATAATCGGTATTATTTCTTTTTTGTCATTGGTCAGATGAAAGTTGGTATTATGTGAGCTCACTTTTCCTAATCTATCCTGGTTTATCCAAAGCTCCAAACTGCTCTTATCTTGGTAGAAACCTGATGAACTTCAGCTTTTCTGGCTTTTATCTCATACTGTGTGTTTCCAGGATTTCTATGAACAAGAGTTCATAAAACTTGTTTTTTTACAGTTTGGAGCTTCCCTTTAAAAAAAAAATAGAAAAGAAAAGAAAATGTTTTCTAGCTCTTGTGAGCATGAAAAATAAATTATAAATAGATATGAACAGTTCAGTGACAGTTATTTGAGATGGCAAGTTGGAGAGACTACAGCAATTGCTGAGAGGGTTGCATTCTCGTTAATCTCAGCATTATCTTCCATGCTTTTGTAACAAGGACAAATAGTTTAATAGTCTTAACATCACTTGCCTAAGGAGAACTTGTGTAGACAACCTCCCCTGTACTGGCTGAATTCCTCATGACAGTCTCTCTTTCTGACAGAGGAAACAAAACCCCTTTCTCTTCTGGGCATTATTCCTTGTGTTGCTGTCCTGGTATTTCGTTCTCATACACTTATCCTCTATTTGCCCTTCTTTATGGATTTTAGCCCTGTGCTGCTTAAGCTTTTCTTAATTTTTTCATTCAACCTGAATATTTCAGGATTCCCCTTTCTCAGAAAATGTCCTTGTATCAGCAGATTTCTGAAGATTCGTGCAAAATTCAATTCATCCTATCTTTAGTTTCCAGTGACTTGCTCTCCAACCTGTAGATTTGTATGTAGTCTAATCTTGCCCAAGTGGGTGAAATCAGCTTAAACTGCCTTTACATTTACAGAATGAATGTCTTCCCTAGAGGATAAGTGAACCTAGGGAACAAGAAAGCTTGTCACAGGCCCACAGTTGGTGCCAGCGTAGCACAGTGACACATATAACAAAGACTCTTTCTTATTCAACAGAACAAAAAACCCTCCTACCTTTTGACAGATTAATGTGTTCAGGACTGCTTACAAAGCACGTCTGGTTCTCTAGATATTACGATGAAAATATTAGACATTCTGTAGGCTTTTATTTCTGGCAGTTTTACCATATCCAGTAATGAATGGAAATAGATAGAATACCTTTTGGGTATTTGAGACAAATTTCATAAGTGACATTGTGTCCATTTATTTACAGCTCGTGTCATGATACTTTTAAGTCGTTGGCTTTTTAAAGTAGATTGAAGCAATAAGAAGCTTTTTCGGGGGCGGGGTGGTGGGGGGCAGGGGCAAAGAAAGATCCTGGGGTATTTAGATAATATGGGAGGAAGAATTTCTTCTTAGTCAATACTGTTTGTCATTATCTGTTATCAGATACTTCTCTCAAAATATAATTATCAAATCAGAGTCAAGGTGTAGAACAGTTTCTGTGGATTTAGATATGTGGATTTAGTGATAGAATTCTTGGTGTCTGAAATGAATCAAAAAGCAAAAGCTGCTCAGTCAATCATGATCAACTGTCAGCCATGGTCAGTGGTCATGGTTGATGGTCAATCTGTCTTCAAGCAAAATCTTTCCCCTCTACCTCTCCCCTCCACACTGCAATAAACTAACAAGTAAATTCTGCATTTCTTGATGTTTTCCGCACAGAATTGGAAATATTTCTGATAAATAAAATGCAATCATTACTACTTAATAGGGGAAACTAGGGGAAATAATCAGCTAGGGTTTAGAGTAAGTAAAACTTTATGATCTCTACTACCTTTACAGTATGAAAAACTTTGAATCTGTGTGGGTAAGCACTTAAATAAGAAGGAATGTTTTCATGTCTTGAGGATAACTGTGTTTCTTGAAGACATACTGCCCGCACGGACTGTATGATCCATCTTCCTTCTGTTGTTCCGAGATACTTTGTTTTGTCAGAGTTAACTAATGGATGGTTGATCTTTTTCTGTTGTTTCTGTTTTCAAATGGGAAAGGAGAAAAAGGATTAAAGCACAGATATGTCAGGAAGGTCCACACTGATAGAACAGAAAAGAGGACTGACCAGGAGTCATGTCAGCAGTGCAATCTGAAGTACTTCTAGAAAACTAACTACATTTTCATCTCCTTCTGTGGCCTTTGATGAAATGACTAACTTGTTGTGATCCTTTTTTTTTTTTATGAGAATATATTTATTGGGTCTAAAATTATCTGTTGCCAAAGTGTATCATCAAATGCCACAGAGACTTCACAAGACTCAGTAAAAAAATCTCTTGTCAAAATGAGCAGCTCTAATCTATATCATAAAAAAGATATTATCATATAAAGTAGACCCTGAAGTGTTGGTGCTTTGCAGTAGATACTTCATAAAGACAAATGAAACAACTTTAGGTAAATTAATTACATGGTGAGTGTTATATCCATGAGTGCTTTTTTTTTCCATGCAACTGCAGTTTACTTGAATTTTGGTGATTTAGAGCTTAGTAGAAAGAGTTTTTGCAAGAAGCGTACTTTTTTATTTCATTTTTACAGATGATAATAAAATCAGACAAAGAGAATATTGCTATTTTTCTCTTTGAAATTCCTTATTTTTTTCCACAGAACAGTAGGCTTCTATAATTGTCAAGGCAGTCCAGTAAGAACTTCGCAAATATGCTAACTAGGCCAGAAATCTTACAGGACTTTGGAGCTGTTCTTGGTGCTAGGGGCAGCAATGACCTTGCTTATCGACTCAGAGTTTAATGCTTGATTATGTAAACTGTCTTTAGAGCTTAGCCAATTTAACACTACAGCATTCACAAACGCTATGCATAGTAAACGATTAAGCAAGCACTGAAGCACTAATCTGGCTAAGCACTAAGCTGGTTTACGTCTGTGAGCTTTAAAAACATTTAAGAATTTGTCAGACTTAGCTGCTTTTGGTTCCCAATGCCCAAAGGAGATGCAAGCTTCACAGTTCCCCAGCTACCTGATTGCTTCACGCAGGTTTTCTATGCTTCGGAGCTCTTAAAACCCAGAGGTGCCTACGTTTTCCCTTTTCACTCTTTGAAGAAGAGTATTTCACTGTAATGAAGCTATAAATGTTGAATCAGATAGTCCAGTTTAAGAAGCTCCTCTGAGCTCAGCTGACTCCTTAAGTGTGCCGAGTTCTTTGATGTTTTAAACTGTAACAACAAAAGTTTAGCACTTCATTGCTTCATCTTATATGGGCGTGAAAATTAAGCAATGAAGTCTTGAACCGTGAATGAATAGAGTACTTGTAAATGACTATTTCAGTGAAAATATAGTTATCAGAGAGAAACTTATTCTATACAGTATCTTAATTTAAAAAAAATGTTTTCTTTGGAATTGGCTTGTGCCTGAGTCAAAGGTTATTTGAGATTATGATAACTTTTTTTTTAATTTAGCTTCTGAAATTTCAAATATTGCAAATTTTAAGACTTTTTGGGTACAGAAAGAATATTTCTCTCTAGTTCTAAACTTCTGAGTTTTATAACCATGTAAATCCAATTATTTATGGAATTACCCTAATGTAAAAGCAATGTAACAAATTGCAGAAATATAGTTCCAGATGATATTATGCTGCAGTATTCACAGCTGAAAAATTAGAGAACCTTGAAAAGAGGATTTCTAATGGCAGATGAGAAATATACAATATTCAGTTCTAATACTGAAACAAGTGTTCTCCTACTTGGTGTGAAGTCTGTAACATTACTCATTATAGCCACTACTGATAGCACAAACCAGTACCGTAAGTACTTGACTTCTACTGCTGCATTCTAGGTTCCATTCTCATGATTGTTCAGATAAAAATCGCCAGCTTGTATGTCCTTCCAAACTTGATTATTTTATTGTCTATTTTAATGGCATATTTGGGAAAAATACATAGATTGACATATATTAAAGCCCATTATTTCTGTTATGTTACTCCCAAGTTCCACAGTTCAGGGAGCACAAAGACTGATAGCAGATTGGTTTCTCTATCTTCAACCATTGTTCAGGGTTAATACACCAAAATTTGGTTAGATTATAAGCAACTGAAAATAATATTTCTATATACTCATTAAAAACTTCACAGACGATGGCTAGTAAAGTCCATGAAGTTTCCATATGTGCTAGAAATGCACGAAGACAAGTTTTAAAGGGCGGACGTTAGTTTCTGTGTGGTTGCTTCTGTCAGAAAGCTGCTAGAATTGGGCACACAATACGCAGTCCTTGCTGTGTTGCAGTGTCTCCCCTGGTCATACGAAAGCAATGCCAAGGGGAGGTGAGAAGCAGCTTGTCGTCAGTGAAGCAGAGTGCAGAATGCTCTGCATTTTATGTAGTGGTGGTGGAAGATTTTGAAAGTTTATTCTTCTCATGGTATCATTTTGAGTCATATTTAGCATTTTGCTACCACTTATGCCTTGAAATGTTTAGATTTTATCTTAATTTCAAATATCCTCCTGCATATATTTGGGGACATATGACAGCTTTTGCATTGATTCTTTTTTTAAAATTATTTTATTTATTTTTTAAAAACAGTGGTCTGTTAGTGGACTAAGGTCTGTACAAATTTTAACTATTTCAGTTACTTTTTTGACTGGCAATATATCCTGCTGCTTAATGCTAGTACTTTAATTTTCTATTCTCCAATTTGGATGAGTGATGTATATATTACATGCACAGAAAGAAGTATGTATACATGCACATGTTCTCAGAGATATCAATAATATTTTCAGTGTTTAAAAGGCTTCCATTAATGAAATTTATCTATATATTCTATTAAAATTACATTTCAAGAAGTTTGGCAAGGTGATTCAATATTAAATAGTAGATTCAAATTAGTATTGATTAGAAAATGTTATCTACGTGTGTTATCTTTTTAAAAGTCAATATATTTAGTATAACTTACATGAGTTTAATTTGTGAAAAAATATATAAAGATCGAATATAATCGGTACATCATTATTCATAATTACTTTCATTGTCCAAGCACTTCAAATCCATTATCAAAAGGAGCAAGTAGATGCAAAAGTACTGTACAGAAATGGAAAGTCTAGAAACTGCTCAGTGAATTTAGAAACTGAATATAGAGGTAAATGGGAATAAAGCAGGTGTTGGTATAGGATTAAAATATAAAATGACAGGAGTATCATCCAGTAATTTAAGCACAGTAAGGGATCCACTATTTCCAGGTTTGTTTGTTTTTGTAGATTAAGTCATTGCATTAAGTGATGTTTTTCTTTGATTAGTTCCTCCTGGAAGTTTCACCAAGCTGCTTCTTAAGGTTATGCCCAAATTTCAGTCAGCTTTGTCTTTTTCTCTAATTTTTTTTTTATTTTGTGTTTTTCTAAACCAAGTATTCCAAAGTCAAAATTGCCTCTACATATAGGGGCTATCAGTCTAAAATAACTCCGTTATTCTCGACGTTATTCCTGTGGGTGTGATGGCTGTAAAAGCTCTGTATGTTTGTATCATGTTAACAGATTTCTATTGATTCCTGAATGGCAGCATGAAAAGAAGCTCCTTAGCAAAAGGGTCATAGATATAAGTTGACAGAAGGTCACACAGGTAAACTAGGTCTAATTTAATCCAGATTATTGGACAATAAGACATAAATATATATAAATGATAGTTTATGTTTAGCTATTTCAAAACCAACTATGCGATGAGAATGTGAAGTTTGAAAGTACCATTTAAAGCACAATTGTGATGAAACATGCTGTAAAAGGTCATTTGCAGCTCAGGAAATTAGAGCTTCAGAGAGTGCTATACAAAATGCTACAGCTGGTTACAGCTTCCTCACCAGTATAAATCTTCTTCCTCTGGATGCTGCAATTCCTAAACCGAAACCCCTCCAATGCCCCCGAGGGAAGAGAGTCGGGTGAAATGTCGCTGAACAGAGCCACAGGCAGCCCTTAGCTGAGCTAATGTATGGCAGGAATATTTCAGTCCTCTTCTTGCTGTAATTTTTTTTTACAAAGGCGTTGCCAAGTTGCAGTCTGTTCTCTGTGGAAAGTGAATTAAATCCAGGTTTGAGAAGGTGAAGTTATCAGACAGCTTCAGCTCATCTGGGCAGGATTAGGGAAGCGAGCACCAAAGAAAAGGGAACCTGAGTGGAGATGATAAAGTTCAGGTGGATTTGTAGCATTTCTCGGTTAGAAGTCAAGAAAGTTCCTTTTTAAGGACATATTTCCTTGGCACACAGATTCAGCCAGGTGACAGTGAGACATTTTTTGCCCATTGTTAGTTAATAGTATTTTTGCTTCTACTTTTGGAAGTACTGTACCTTGTCTTAAGAATATACTGTAGAGAAGCATTCATTCAAAATCATGGCCTGAGGTGGTTTTACAAACCATTTTTATTTTGCATAATTCCAGTTAAGCTCTTTAGTATTTACCAGAGATGCATAAAATGAGAGTATTGTTTATGTTTCAATGAGGGCTGAGTTGGCCTGATCACATGTATGACAATATGTGAATTTGTATTCTTGGATGAAAATCATGGCCAAAGGTGAGACAGCCATAGCAGCTATCAGTGTGCAAGTACATGACAACAGTGCCCAAGACCTGTGGTAGTTGGGCAGTTATCCCCTTTCTGATTGAACAGTACTTGAATTAAGCCAGTGGAGATTTCTTCTTCAGTTGAGAGAGAGAGAGACACAGAGAGAGAACAGGAAAAATGAGAGAAAAAAAAAAAAAACACTGCTCTAAGAAAATGTTCTTTGGAGTTCTAGAGCTCTATCCAGTAGATTATGGAGTAGATTTTGTATTTTGTTTGTTAATCAGAAACTTAGTTTTGCTGGATGCTTTGAGATGCAGATAAGGCTACGGAATACTTCAACCTGATTTTTGAATGTTTCATAGAAGCCATAGTGTGACATAGTTATGAGAAACCTTAAATGGAAAAAATCTGTTGAATAGATAGGTAATACTGGAATAAATTAATACAGCGGTTCTAATGGATGTGTGTTAAAATGTCTAACTATTTAATTCTCCCTGAATTTGCTGGTCTAGATCTGACCTTTCATGTCAGGCTAGTGCAATTTTTGTGTTTAACAGTATATATTACTCTTACTAATGGATTGGCATGTAGACATCTTGATTAAATATTTTCAGATAGGTAATAATGTCAAAGCAAAGGTGCTTATAATTATAGTTCTAACCTGTTTTTAGTCTAAATTTGCAGAAACTAGTCCATTTTCACGGTCCTTGCTACAGTAAGGAGAACAAATAGTCTTGATTTTCTGTTTAAAACTGTGATTCAGACTAGAATATGTGCAATGAAATCAGTTGCTAGTATTGCAGCACACAGCTAGTGTGTGTCACTTCTGAGGAAATAGATGAGTATTGCAGGTAGGTTCTCTTGAAACGGAAAAACTGAGGAAATAAAGTGGGCATTTCCTCAACTAAATATATTGATTATCAGTCAATAGCTGTAAGTACCTATGATCTTGGAAAGCCTAAAACACTGAAGTTCTCAAAGGGAGAGAAGAAAAGGGAGAGAGACTATTTCACTCTTGCATCAAAAAATAAATTGTAAAATTACATTTTGTGTTCTTTTTGTCATTCACATTCAGTGTGAACTTTAGATTTTATGATCTATTACATGAAAACAGTTTTGATGTTCTGTTCTTTACAATATACTAAAAGTTAATGGAAAGAGACAAAATACAATTCAGCTACTGTGGAACTACTCTGCAACCAGCAAAATAAATCAGAATTAGCTGTCATTAAATGACTTATACCTGTAACTTTCTTTATTCTTATTGATATAATCAACTGGAAAATAAAAAGTACACTCATTTTTATGATACTCTTAAAAGAAAAATTCTTACAAAAATATTTGAATCTATTGATATTGTATATATTTTATATATATATTTTTTACCTTATGTATATATTCAAACTCTTTTATTTAACATAGAGGCTATTCATCGATTCTTTAAGAGATTTTAAAATAATTTTCTCTTAGTTTCATAACTGAAAAATTTATAGCATTTACAGCTGTAAATCATGTAAAATCTGGAAAGAACTTTCATCAAGTTTGTGTTGAGCTTTGTTTAATGACAAGTTGACTTTACTGCAGCAGCCCATTAAAATTTTCAAATTGCTCCAAGACCAAAAAAATCCAAGGGAATGAGTGATTTATAGTACTGTGCCTTCCTACTTTCGAAGCCACATCTAGCAGCCCCCGTCCGGGCAGCACGCCGTAGCGCCTCGCACATGTGGTTTGATGGACCTACACTGAACCAACTGATTTCTTGATTCTTGTATTCTGGACAAAGATACTTCAGTTTTGGTTACATTCTGGCTTCCTTCTGCTTCCAGGGAACAGGTTCATCTCCACCTGAAAGCAACTTTGTCCCTTGAAGGAATGAGGTTACTTCTGGGGAGAGATACCATAAAGCTACCCAGGAACTCACTGAGGGCTAAGCGTACTGTCCCGGTGGCCTGGAGCTGCCCCGTCAGTGTGTAATACAATCCCGAGTCAGCTAGTGTTTACCTGTTTATGGCCTTGGGGTAGGAGGTAGAATTTGTTCTTTAAAACTCATCAGTGAGGAAAATTTTAGAGGATAATCTCCACAAAGAACGTTTTGTACACTATTTGTTCCCCTTGTTTTCTCATCAACGAACTTATAGTCAAACTAAGGAAAATGCTGTAAATGTTAACAGCATAAACAGATGTATCTGAGCTCTGGAGTGGATTTACCAATAATGGAAAAGTATCTGTAATATTTCAGGTCAGAATTGCCTTTAAACTCTTTCACTGTAATATAGGAAATAACTCATTCCTCACTCAGCAGCTTCATGTCCTTCATAGCAAAGACTCCAAGAGGAAACTCACATGATAAAAAGGACTGATAGGAATGAGGACTCATTTAGCAGCATTGATGAAAATAAGATACTTTTTTTCTAATGGAGCTTCAGTTTCTTGCCTTCCATATCAAATATCCATTTGAACTGAACCACTCTCAAGAGATTTCATTTCACTTCACTGTTCCTTAGAGGCAGCATCCGTTCTGCTCTCATCGTAAGTTATTCTGGAGAATGAAGCTCTTTAGAGGTCAGATACAGAAAATGCCAGAACAAACTACAAGCTTACTCTGAGAGCATTTAAACCAGTTTCTGGTTTTATACTGCTTTGGTAATGGAAAGACAAATTTTTAGAAAGCAATTCAACTGTCCATGTACTCTGTCTTACTTCTTTTAAAAAACCTGAAAAAGAGAAAATAGCATTTGTTACATTGTGGATTTGTTTTTTGCATTTGTTTTGATCATAAGATTTCAGCTTCCCAACCTACTCCGTACAGAATTGGCTTATAATAATCAAAGTATACTTGAATCAGTCAACATTTTTTTTTCTGAAAGGCTGTGTCCTGATTGTGCTACTTATCATTTTATCCCACCCGTTAAGCTTAGCTTACCTATTAATAAGGTATGATAAGAGAATTGAAACAGTACATGGTATTTCACTGAATCTTTTCTATTCATGAATATAAAGTTTCATCTGGATTTTGATGTATGCATAATCCATTAAAGCTATGATAAATCGCATACTTTGATTTCTGAATGGATTTTGTTTCACTGTGGCAACCCACATATTTAAATAGAGAGAAAAACAAGCATTTACTTGTATATCTATACTCAGGATTTACTGCCTACTTATAATTACTGGATTGCCAAAAAAAAAAAAGGATGACTGCTAGAGGTGTTTTTCATTGGTGAGGAATGTTACAGAAGAGCAAATAAAGATAATTGACCCTAATAAATCCTCTTCATGTGCATTAAGCATTTTACATGCCTATTTATTCAGTTTTGAATCTCAGCTGTGATCAGAGTAAGAGAATACAGGCAGAGGAAAAGGAACATTTGTTTTATTTAGAAATACTAGAGTGATATTTTTGACATCTTAAATTGATGTCGAAAGAAGCAGCAAGGGTCATAATTTATATGAATAGATATCTTTCCAGAACTCAAGCAAGAGAAAAATAAATAGCTTTATGGCTAGCTTCGGGGTTTCATTCCGGTAGTAGCAGTTTCTCTTTCTGCTGTTTATTCTATCTTGTTCTGTCAGCCTAGTTTGTATTTCTCACTAGAAAGTCTTCTTTAAGATCAATAGGAATATTGTTGTTTTCCAAATGTTCCTAAAATCCATGATGGTCTTTCAAGTTTTCTGCTATGACTCAATCATATGACTCAGAGGCTTCAAGAATATTTACAGTCTACCTGCAATAAAAAGTCCTGGATAATGTGCCTAGGTTTATGGACAGAAAGATGGCAATATGGATGTTAGTGATTCAAACAAAAAGATGTTTCTCTTCCACAGTATTCTTGCACACAGATAATGACTAACTTAGAGTTCATTCATAATTATAATTTTTGTTTCTTTCCAAATGACAAGTATGTTTAAGGTCAATGATTCCCTATTATTGTAACCCGTCAATAAACAGAGGATGTGAAAATTAATATTCTCAACTGGTTATGTTAAACTATATATTACATGCCATTCCTATACGATAAAAAGTTGCTTGAACTCCTCAAAGATGTATACAAAGCTTAGGGAGTCTCTCAAAAAATTAGTTCAGTTCATACAATGTGTGGATACAATTAACCTATTGTAGTTCATACAACTGGGTGTTATATATAAGTAGGTGAATATGTGCGTGTATATGTGTGTGTACATATACATACACATCATGCAGTGGGCAGACAAATCCTGCTCTAGCCTTTGGCTATTCTGGGCCAAAGGATGTGAGAGGCTGTTCATGCAATTTTTTCTGATATATCCCGGCATAAGAGAACGTCAGCCAGAAGGGAAAAGAATCAGTATAACGGACTTAGATGTACTTGTAGTTCCTGTGCTCTTAATTTCTTGTCCCTGAGTTGTTACTTTGGCAAAAGTGAAAGTCATGATACTTCAAGTAATCCTTCCTTGAAGAAAGAGGAGCAGGACAGCAATAATCAACTAATCGGCACCAACCCCATTTAAGTCCCATCCAGGTAGAAAGATGAAGCTGTTTTCATCAAAGAAAAAAGGATGAAGGTGTCAAGGATACGCTCGTTAAAAATGGCAGACTCAGCTTCTCTGGTTTGCCTTCTCAGCTCTATCAGTAATTAGGTTGGTTCAGTGATAGAAGAGATTATGATGTATAAATTGACTGATGTAGTTGGATATTTCTCCTGTGACATTTATGGTGTACATAAAAACAGTAGATTTAATTTTACGTTTACCAGGAGCAAGTAGCTAAATGCTAAGGAGTATGAAGGAGGATGAGGAAAGCTTTTTTTCCCAATTTGTCCTTTATTATTTATTTATTTTTTTTTAACAATGCTGATAACGTATTTTGTGATATTAAAACAATGAGTATCATTACTTTGTATATTCCTAAATAAACCATTGTTTTGTTCTATTTATTTTAATTTACAGCTGCTTTTTTCGTTTCTATTTTGTCAGTATATTTTGCCAAAATGAAATGCTAATAATCTACTTAAAAGACATTGAAGACATTAAATAAAGACATTAAATAGAACACATAGATTTCATTTTGGATGCAATCCATGAGATTGAGTAACTTCTAAGAGTAACTACATAAAGAGAGGAGATGAATACCGAGCTTCTGTAAAGGCTAAATTAAGTTTTATGCATGTTTATATGTTACATACTTGCTTAAAATTTAGCATGCTGTTACTAAGAATCTGGAGGTGATTTTTGTTACCTGAAACTCTTTCATTTCCTTAATACTGGTCAGGCCAACTAGTGCTCAGCAAGCAGAGCCTCATGTACCTGATCCATCTTTATCGTAACTAGTAATAAGGAACCGTCCAGGCTTGACACATTGTCAAGACAATTATTCTCAAGGCATTACATAGTAGTTGTATCTGTCAACCCATGCAGTATGGAGTATTTTAACTGGCAGTCTTCCAAGAGCGAGCATTAATCTCAGCATCTCTTCTTCCAGTCCCTAATCAAGACATTCCTGGCGTGATTGCACTAACATTGTTTGAAGACTACATCTACTGGACTGATGGGAAAACCAAGTCACTCAGCCGTGCCCACAAAACCTCTGGATTAGGCAGACTATCCCTGATAAACTCATGGCATGCCATAACAGACATCCAGGTGTACCATTCTTACAGGCAACCTGATGGTAATTACTCTTCCTGTGCTTTCCATACTCCACATTTCACTTTGCGGTTTCTAATTTAATGGCAGGTTGTTGTGTCTAGTGATTTTTTTTGTTGTTGTTTCATTTTAAATTTTGGAGGTTTTGTATTAGCAACACTAAGCATAAATCTGTCATTAATGTTGTAAATCTATGTGTTATTAAATAAATGTGATGCATCTTGTTCAGTGGCATGATACAAATTTGGACTCTTAAAATGAATCTAAAGACCTTGTTATACTGACCTATACTGACCAGAAGTGCATAAATGTAAAATTACAACATGGTTCGAGTTACCAGCTGTCAACGTGGAAACAATATATTGCAAAAAAAATTTAAAGTTATTGTCGTAGGGGGTGTTAACATTACAGAAGAATACTGTTACTTAAATACTTGCGGGACTGAATGGCAGAGAATTCAGGTGTTACAATTGTGCCCAATCTCCTGGTGTCCATTGGTTTAAATTGTAACTGAAAAAAAAGACTGACTTAATGGAGCAAAAATTTGCTAATTTATCAAAAAAAAGTGTTTTTTCCCCTTTCCATTCTTTCAGTGTATGAATCTACATCCATAGCAATAATTAATTTTTGCAAACAAACAATAAATAAAGGATTTATAATTTAAAAGTAAAGAAAAAGGTTACCTCTTACCAGGTTTTGGTTGTCCCAGTAGAAAATAGTCATTTAAAATTTTTTTTTTTAATAAATCAGTGATGATATTCTTTTCCTAATCTGTCCACAGTATCTAAACATCTGTGTGCCCTGAACAATGGTGGTTGCAGCCATTTATGTCTCCTAGCCCCCGAGAAGATGCATACTTGTGCCTGTCCCACAAACTTTTACCTTGCTGCAGATAACAAGACCTGCCTGTCAAACTGCACTGCCAGTCAGGTGAGTGGGAAGGGACTATGCTGTATTTTCTCCCACTTTTCAATAATGAATTCTGGTGTTCATGAAATTAGGAAAAATCAGGTCAAAGGAACAGAAGACTAGGTAACAGTTGGGAGCATGTGAAGTTTCAAATGTTTTCTCTTAAAGACTGATAATTGAAAGTAGATTTGCAAAATGCCTTTTTGTTTTCCAGAGAAAGCAGAATTTGTTCCCATTCCATGTTGATGCTTCTCTAAGTCATAAGAACAAATAAAATTAAGGTCATAAAAATGGCTTTGAAAATATATTCTTATAAATTATGAGATGTAAGAATACAAAGCATAATGTATGAAAATGATTTGGGAGTTTTCATGCATGATCAAACTATCCATAAACACAGGAAAAGGGACTCAGTCCAGTTACTAGATAGAGTTGAGAGGACCGAGTAAGAGAACCCAGAAGCTTAAAGGGAAATGGCGAAAGGTGCAATTATTTAACAATTATATCAATTAAAACATGGAATTCTTAATGTGAAGCAGCTTCCCCATTATTTGATATTAGTATGTGGTGTTTCTCCTGAAGATATAAGGTAGATTAACTAGAACACAGAGATTTCTTTATTATCGGAGAAATGCTTTAATAAAGGCCTTTGCACTCTTTTACTCAATTAGGTTAGAAAGACTGTAATAGTACATTTGGCTTTTGTAATCTGTAATTTTTCTAGATGTCCAGCTTCACTAAATGTGTATTAATGACTCCTTATGACATCCTACATCATGATGCATTTTTTCTTTCTGTGATCATTAAGGAAACAGCTTCACTGTTCATTTTAAAGAGACAGTGGTCATCTTAATTTATCTCTGATGTTTTAAAATGATGTATAATTTCATACAATTAATCCTGTTATTTCAGAAGCCCTCCCACTGTCCTCTTCTGTTTCCCATGGGGTAGTGTTTTATGTGGTTTTAATTTCATCACATCATTTCTGTTGAGATTCACTGCATATTACTTCACATTAAGGGATGAACAAGGAAGGAATTTGTAAAACAGAATGAAAGTTTTTTACATAATCTTTTTTTCTGCCCATTTCCAGCTTCTCAAATTTCTCTAGTAAATAACCACAGCACTTCTTTTGTTTTTTGTTAGTTTGTTTTTTCCTCAAATTGAAATGCAAACTTACTCCATGGTGAACTAGTATTAAGATGCTAAACAGCAGATTGATTGAATGGCCCTACTCTGTTGCTAGTAGTCTGGAGAGTGCTATCACATCTTGGATCCTTCAGGAGCAGTATTTTACCACTTGGTGCCATAGAAAGGAGAGCAACGTTATGTAGAAAAAAAAGCTGTTTGCATACAGACAGTTACAATTTAAAGGTTTTAAGTCTCCTCTGCTATTAGATCTCCTCATCTTCTGATTTTGAAAAGAGATTATTTTATAATCCAACAGAAGAGAGATCAGTGCCAAAAATATACTACTAGCAAAAGGTTTTGAAGGTCTTCTGTTTCTTCAGATGATGCTGTCAAATTACAGTTGCTGCTGTGGTGTGATCACTGTCTTCACCACACATCAGTAACCGTGTCTGAGGAGACGTTGTTAGACGGCTGATAACGCCGGTCTCACAGGCTACGGATTCTCAACTGCCTTTCTCAAGACCCTTCTGCTTAAATACATGTGTTTCAGTTTATCTGGAAAAAGAACAAAAGTCTGTTTCAACAGCCTGCAAAGACTATTTGAAGTGGTTGTTCTGAGTGTTACTTAAAGGATCAAATCATGCCGTAGTTAAGCTTCTATCAGTTGAAGTATGAATCAGTGCAGCGATATCATGGAAACTACAATGAGTTGTATCAACTGAAGCTTCATTGCAACATTTCTCCAAGGATATTTTATAAAATCAACAATCAGTGATGACTGATGGAACAATTCTTATATTGTTGATGTAAAAAAAAAAAAAAAAAGACTTTTCAAAACTTATCAAAACTTTTATTCCCTCCTTCTCTTCTTTCAAAGTTCCGGTGCAAAACTGACAAATGTATTCCATTTTGGTGGAAATGTGACACTGTTGATGACTGTGGAGATGGCTCTGATGAGCCCGAGGAATGCCGTAAGTGTATTCTGAATTTGGATCCATATATACATGTATGTATGTATCTAATATATGAAACAATTTGTTTGTATTACACATATTTGGAAGCATGTATTTCCTTTTTTTTTCCTTTTGTTTGAAAACCTTTTTGTTTTGTAGCACTGTTTGTTTTCTTAAATAAATCAACAATGCAATTATTTTGTTTGTTGTCTCAGATTTGCAAAGAGTACAGGCTCTTGTCTATCAGCCCGTAAAAGATATTCATTAATATATATGTATACTGTATACTAAGGATCTTTGGAAAATCACAAGAACATGTTTCTCGTTTTAAAATTTGATCCCATCTGAGGTTTAGCCAAAGATTTTTATCTTAGAGATTTTATAGAGTTCTTTCTTAAAATTTTATAATTTTATGCATATTATCAAAGGAAAGTTTTAAGAAAGAAATCTCAGCAATCCAGTATAAACAATTTTACACAGAATGAATGGAAACAGTTCATTGCATAACTTTGATACAGTCGATTCAATGTGGTGCAGAGTCAGCAGATCTCGGTAGCCATCTATAGCTTTTGTCATAGGTTTCTGTAGTGTTATCCCATTGAGTTTTAGGCAACTTGAAAGCAATTATGTTGATATTTTTCAGCACCCCAAAAGATGACAGCAGTGATGGTAGTGAATGAAGGTTTACTTAGATATTAGTGAAATACTGTTCTGTATGATGCTATTTTTCAGTCCCAATTGCCAACTACAGCAACAATATTACATAATCTACATAAAAGACTATTACAATATTCTCCCCTCAAGCTTATCCACAAAAAAACTCCCTGTAACTCTACTGTGTATTCAAGTTTTTCGGATAAGTAGCAGTTCATTTGAATTTCCTTATGGAAATCATCCATGCTTTTATAATTTTACAGTTCTTTTTCTACTGCAGAGGCCTTTAAACTAGTCTTTGTATATGTAACCATTGTGCTTAAAAGTACATCTTAAGCTACAATGTGTTTTTAGAGAATATTTTTCTAGGAGCATAAAATTATTTGTTCAGTAAAATGTCAGTGCCTGTAAGAATGAACAGAGGTAGACCTTTCATGGGAAATATAGTCAAAGTGGAATAGAGGGAAGAGAGATTTCTTAAATAGTGATCTTAACAGAAGTATTTATATCTTTAATATCAAGTCTGTTGTTTCTGTAGTAAGAACCAACCTATAGCCTATAGAAGGTTGTATCGTGTATCATTTATGAAATAGGGGAGTTATACCAGAATCAAAAACTTGAATTTGATTTTGTTGAAATATATTTACATTTAAGTAACTGCTGTCTATTCAGGATGAGACAATATAGTCAAATACAATAACTTAAGAATTCCTGTACTTAGTCCACATAGGAGGAACAGCGCTATTGACATTTTACTTTTCATCTGCGACTATGATAGCAGATTTCCTTCTTTCTTTAGCTGAATTCAGATGTCAACCAGGACGTTTCCAGTGTGGAACTGGGCTTTGTGCTCTTCCAGCCTTTATATGTGATGGAGAAAATGATTGTGGAGACAATTCTGATGAACTCAACTGTGGTAGGTGCTTATATCTGGTAGATGTTTCAGAAACATGCTGAGCTGATATTTAAATGCCATGGTTTAAATTCTGTCAAGAAATTCATTAATACTTTTATTCTTTTAACTTAAGACACACATGTGTGTCTATCAGGTCAGTTCAAGTGCACAAGGAACCAGAAGTGTATTCCAATAAATCTGAGATGCAACGGACAGGATGACTGTGGTGATGAAGAAGATGAAAGAGACTGTCGTAAGTTATGTCTAGAGAATTTTGTTCCAAGGGCTGTAGTTGGTTCTAAACATGGAGCTGAATTCAGCTATGTAAAAGAATTTGAGAAATATGCAAAACAGGTAATTCAGTGGATTGTGTGATGTGCAGTACTACATATGCAACATAAATTAATGTATTTTATTAATTTCATTTTTCAAAGAAAAGATTTGTAAACAGAATTTTCTAGTTCTAATTTGAAATCCTTTTCTCTAAAGCGGAAAACAGTTGTTCTCCAGACCATTTCCAGTGTAAAACTACAAAACACTGCATTTCTAAACTGTGGGTGTGTGATGAAGACCCAGATTGTGCTGATGGATCAGATGAAGCTAACTGTGGTGAGTATGAGGGCAGTCTTATAAATGAGAGAGCAGAGTGAAAGTTTAACTGCAAAAATAGATTAAAATCTAGTATTTTCTACACTGTTTTCTACACACATCTTTCAAGATGTTTTGCTTGAGATTTTAGTTTATTGTATCTCTCACTGTAGCTTGACTTTACTTCCCTTTCCTATTTTAATAAAAATGATTCCACTTACTGTGTCTTCTTTCAGTATGCGATAGTACCAATATGACATAATTGTCATATCTGCTTCATACAGATATTGTTGAATTGAAATCTTTACATGAGTAGAATAAATACTTTTATTATACTACTGTATTATTGGCAGGATCTATAAGTGAGTATTTCATCTGGTAAATAGTGACAATCTTGATTTTTCTTACAGAATTACTCAATTTCCATTGATTCTGCATACTTTGTTGCTCTCGTAGTTAGTAAATAGGAAGAATGTAATAATTTTCTGTAATTGCTTCATAATTTCACTCGATTTTTATTGCCTTTTTTGTTTTTCTATTTTTTTTTAATTTTGAAGAGAACTATTTTTATGAAAAAACTTTGGTAACATTAAATTATAAAGTTACAAGCTGACTATAATAAAGATCTGCATATGCTGGCAGTAACACTAACTTGTGATAGTTTATAGTTCATTCTGAAGATGCTTGCAGTGCAAAACATCTAGTATAAAGGGCAATTCCTTTTTTCTTAAATGCTTCATGGGTGTATTTTGCTTAGTCAACACTTGGTACTATGTATAACTGGGAATACTACACTGAGTGCATTTGTTTAGTGTATTCTGAGTGTAAACAGCCTTCTCTGGTTAGATTCTGACTTGGATGAACAAACTAGAATTAGAAAATATATGCATATTCACAAGTATGGGGTGTTTTTTCAAAGGGTAGTAGGCTAAGGTAATTTATTCTCTCTGTCCAGACAATTAAACGATCCTGTTAAGTTTTGTGGATCCTTACTCACAATTGTAATGCTTTACATCACAAAAAACTGCTTGATTAGAATATGAATAGAGCTATGTTTAGTCTTGGAAAATAATTATATTCTGCTTTAAAGGTTATGCGCATTTGAGGTATTAATATAATGCGCTTGATATCTTTTTTAGCCTAAAGAGTTAAAGGTTTGTTGTTGTTGTTTTTCCTTTTAATGATGATTGTGGCTATGTTCTATAAGACTTTTGAAGGATGCATTTTATAAACTTAAACTTTCTTCAGCAATGTAAGATTTTCTTGTATCCAGGATCAGCAACAGCCTGCTAGGCCCCTGAGCAGCTATTTGATCCTCAGGGAAAGCCAGAGTTTTCCCATTTTGGATTCTGTCACTTTTAGATGTGTGCAAGTATGCGCATGTACACATACACACACCCCTATCCGTTCCATGGAATTAAAATCCAAAATGTGCAGTCCAGTGCAATTAGTGGCCAAACTGAGATTTACTTCACTGGTATTGAGATTAGAATCAAAATACTATAAAGATATAAATGTAAGCTTTTGTGATTTTTTTAATTTGTTTTGTTTTGTTTTTATACATTCAAGCCTCCATTCTATTTTCTTCTTCTTTTCTTCTTGCTCATTTGGAACTATTTGTGAAAGGAAATATTAGGTATGGCTGCACAAAAGATATGCTGCAACTTATGCAGTGCACAAAAATCTGGAAAAAAAGCAATTCATCTGTAACAGTAGACCCATTGATCTCTTAATAGTGGTAATTTGAAGAGAGAAATGTGAAAATGGGGTAATCATCATTTACTGCTCTCACTTCATACCATTCTTACCTAAACCTTCCCATTTTAAGGCAGCTTCATTTTAAGAAAGAAAGCAGGTTGCATATTGAAGAGAGATATAAAATGACAAAATGTTCATGTCTGTTTCTGCTCTTAGGATTCAACCATTCAAAAAACAAGGTGCTACAACTTTTCTTTTGAGTCCAATAAATGTGTCTTTCTGAGAGATCAGATTTTTATTACTCAACTCTCTATAATCTTTCTTTTTGTTATATCTCAGTTCTACTGTCCTAGTGTTTTCCTACACTCTTATTTCCATGAAGAAAAAAAAAAATCTAAGACAAGAAAATCTGGTTTATAGTAGACATTGGCAGCTATAAGTTGCTGTGAAAGATCAGTATCATCCCAAGGGAAAAAATAAAGCTATAAGATTTCTGAAGTGAAGAATAAAGAGCTTTCCAAGCGTCAAAATATTTTGCATTAAAAAAAAATGTTTTTATGTGTGTTCAATTAAAAAAAGGGAAAGAAAAAGGATTATTATTCAACAGCTGTCATAAGGTCAGACTATACCCAGGTAAATTTTTAAAAAGGCAGGATCAGAAAATGCATTTAGCATCCCTGAGAAATGGAGAATTCTGTCTGAAGCATATGAAAAGATGTAGTTTTTTTTTTTTTTTTTTTTTTTTCTCCAAGCAGATAGCTGAAATAGAATATAATCTGTGATCTATATATATAATCTGTAGTCTGCAACACTCATTTTGTGGGCAAGTATATTTGATACAGGACTATAGACTACTGGAAGTATTATAAATATAGCTGAGATTCCTGATTTGACGCATAGGCTTTGGCAAAGATACAGAAACAAATTAGAAGAGTGTTTATATATGTGTGCATGTGTGTGTATTACACATATACACTATATTATATATATTACATATATTATTGTACACATATATATGGAAATATATGTATGTAATGCATAATATTAAATGTTAATTAAGTGCTTGCCAGTTTAAGTATTTGACACATCGTGGTATAAGGCATGCTTGTTTGGTATGAAGGAATCAATAGGATCTTAAAGAATGTGTTGAGGTTAATTAATTAATTATTTCTGAAAATACCATTTTAAGTGTTACAGTTGCTCCTTCTAAAATATGCTTTGCAATATTCTCATGTCACTGTTCAGTAGCAGCCTTTCCAGATTCGACTGTCTGTCTGTAATGATGTAAATGATAGTCTCCTTAATTACAGATAAGAAAACTTGTGGGCCTCACGAATTCCAGTGCAAAAACAACAACTGTATTCCAGATCATTGGAGGTGTGACAGCCAGAATGACTGTGGTGATAATTCTGATGAAGAGAACTGTAGTAAGTAACTTCTACCTAAGTGTTACAAGGTGCAGAGTCAGTTTAACAACACGTATGAGGAAACTTCTTAATACTGGTAAAGTGCCCAAATATGTTTTCTTAGAAAGCCATCTGATGAGTTGAAAATCAGTTGACCAGAATTGAAAATGTCTGTTGCTCCACTTTTATGACTGTTCTCCAAATATCTGTTGCTCCAATTCTCCATTTTTATTCATTTTCAGAGCTGTAATTCTGTATGAGAGAGCTATGCAAGAATGCCCAACCTGTGACTTCTCAATGACCTTACACATTCAGAAAATATAATAAAG